>NW_008330120.1:1396089-1438343 GCF_000622305.1 Nannospalax galili
GTAACCTTGAACAAATCTTTGCCATCCATGGCTGGGTGGATTTTAGCATATAACAAATACTGTCCCTAGTCCTTTTTAATTATTTCTTTCTTGTACCCAGACCTTGTAGTGCTTGGCAAGTACTCTACCATTGAGCTACAGCACCAGCCATATAACTAATACCATACGTTAAAATGATCTCAGGGGAACCAGATATAGTGGAACATATCTTTATCCTAACACTTGGAAGGTAGAAGCGGGAGGATCAGGAATTCAAGGCCAGTCTCAACTGAGTTCGAGACTGTAGAGAGTTTGAGACCAGACTGGGCTACATGTATGGAAGTCAGAGAGAAACTTGCTTCAGGACAACCAGGAGTTGGCTTCTCTCCTTGTATCATGTGGATCCTGGGGTTCAATCTCAGGTCAGCAATCTTTTCAGCAAGCACCTTTATTCACTGAGCGATCTCACCAATCCCAAACCTTTACTTTTAAAAGAAAAGAGCTATTTTATCTTTTTTTAATTGAATTTTTGTGTATTTCATACAGAACATTTCAATCCATCTTAATCGTCTTTATATCCCCTTCCCCACTGGAACCCTCCCATAGTCTCCCCACTGGAATTCATACATTCTGTCATTTGTATTAAGGCCCGTTGTGTCACATTAGTGTCCCCAGATGTCATTTACTAAGCCTATCTAGAATCTCTCACATTAGGAAGATTAGCTCTTCCTCACCCTGTAGTGATCAGTTGCCAATATTATCAGTTAAGATTGGGGTCAGCTGTCCGTTTCCCCAGTTCTATGCTGGGTTTTTGTCTGCCTGAGTTTACATGAGTCCTGTGCATGTTGACACCATTGCTGTAGGTTCACATGAGCAGGGTCCCAGGAGCTTGTAGGACTCTATTTCCATATGATCATGCACATCCTCCCTGGCTCTCACAATATTTCCACCCTATCTTCTGCAAAGGTCCCTGAACCCCGGGTAGGTGGAGTCTAATATAGGAGTCCTGTTGAAGGACCAGCATTCTGCAGACTCTTATTCTCTACACTTTGGCCCCTGTTCTGTGTTCCATGAGCCTTAGGTGTAGAGGTTGCATTGTAGATGTGCCCCTTATGCTTGGATAATTCACAGACAATGTCTGTGTGTGACCAGCTGTGGAACTCTGTGATAGTCTCCATCTGTTGTACAAGAAGCTTCTCTGATGAGTGGTGACTGGGATACTTGTCTGTAAATATAAGGATATATATTTTGCACACAGTAAGAATTTATATTAGATGTGACCATTTAGGGGCTTTCTCTAGGATCTATGACCTCTCCAGCCATGTGTATTTGGCTATGTTTACAGTACCACACATGAGTTACCTCTCATTGAGTGGAGTTTTAGTCCAATTAGGTAGCTGTTGATTGCCCCCAAGATAAAAGTGTCACTACTGCACCAACGTTATATGCTGTGTGGGTCATTGCTGTGGTTATTTGGTCTTGAAGCTGGTGTTGGACCACTGACTGATGTTCTCCCCTAGCACCTTGCAAAGTACTCTCCAAAGCTATGAGAGCTGCCTTCAGGGGAGGTGGCTTCCAGTCAGTTCCAGCTCCATTGCTCCAAATCCTATATCTGAAGTATGCCCTGTCTTCAGCAATAGGGTCTCTGCAAGTTCTTGGAAACAATTAAGGGCTGTGGCAATAGCTTGTATATTTTGGGGAGTTTCCTGGACTACCCAGGCCAACAACTCAAAGGAAGGTTTCTCCTGTCTGGCACTGTTTCTTGTTATGTGGTCTTCAGCTGTACACATGGATTCATGTAGGGATATTGTCTGTGGAATTTTTCAGTAGGTTTTTGGACTAATACGATTCCCTCTGGTTTTTTTTATACTAGTTAGGCATTCTTTATCTCTCCTCTCTCCTTCCCTGTCTAACACTTACACCATGACTTTCCTATTTAAAGTGTCCCCTTTTTCCCCATTTCTCCCTTGATAAAAGCAGCCTCCTAAGGTCCCACCTCTCTTGAGCTCCTTTATTCCCTTTATCCCCAAAGTTCCTGTATGACCCTTCCTCCCCCTCCCATTTAATGACCCCATTTTACCCATTTCTCCCATAGTAGCACCTGTCTCCTATGGTTCTTCTCCCTCAGCTCCTTCCTTCCCTTCACCTCCCTGGTTCCTTTCATTTTCCTGGTCCCTGCAGTGACATCAGGACACATAGTCACATATGAGGATTTGGTTCTAGGATTCACATACGAGAGAGAACATACCTCATTTGGTTTTTTGTTTTTGTTTTGAGTCTATGTTACTTCACTTTGTATAATAGTTTCTAGATCCATCCATTTACCTGCAAATTTCATGATTTCGTCTTTCTTTACTGCTGAGTAGAACTCCATTGTGCAAATAGACCACATGTTCATTATCCACTCATCAGTTGAGGGACATTAAGTTGCTTCCATCTCTTAGCTATTGTGAAAAGAACATCAACAAACATGGATGTACAAGTGTCTCTGCAAAAGGATGGGTCCTTTGGGTATATGCCAAGGAGTGGTATTACCGGGTTATATGGTAGGTTCCTTTTTAGATTTTTAAGAGTTCTCCACACTGCTTTCCATAAGGGTTGCACAAGTTTGTGTTCCCACCATCAGTGAATGAGCGTTCCCCTTTCTCCACGTCCCCTCCAGCATTTGGTATCATTTGTTCTCTTGATCTTAGCCAGTCTGACTGGGCGAGGTGAAATCTTAAAGTGGTTTTAATTTGCATTTCCCTAACTACTTACAATGTTGAATACTTTTTAAAATGTTTCTTAGCCATCTTTAAGTTCTTCTTTTGAGGAGTCTCTGTTATTGTGCATTCATTAAGATAAAACAACTCAAGAAAGCAAGAGTTATTCTATCCTAACAATTATAAAATAAAATTAAATAGGGTCTAGAGAGATGGCTCAGTGGTCGAGAGCACATGCTTCTCTTTCCAAGGGCTGGAGTGATTTCCAGCGCCCACATGGCAGCTCAGAACAATCGGTAAGTCTAGGTCAGGGGATCCGACACCCTCTTCTGGCCTCCATGGACATTACGCACACATGGTGCACTCACATACATGCAGGCAAACACTTGTATACATCAAATAAAAATAAATCTTTGATATGTCGGGAAAAGTAGGAGAAAGTGGTGGAGACAGGCCCAGCCTAGATGCTCCACATAGACAATCACTGTAGTCACCAAGAGAGTGCTTTTGGCTTAGTGGAGGAAAACAGGATGATTTTGAATCCCCGCCCCCCGCCCCAGACATGAGCACTGTGGGAGCACATGCACCTCCTGGAGACTGAGCCACACTTGGTCTCAGAATGAGCAGGATAGAGACACCACGGAGAACTAACATGACACTAAGCACTGGCAGCTTGTCAGTTTTAGCTGCTGGGGCCCAATTCACCACTGTCTCGTTAATCGCCAATTTCCCTGTCTCCATCCTGAAGCTTTCCTCATTGTTAGCACTGAAACAAAGAGCGTTTCATCCTTTACATTTTTCTGGATGTTTAAAGTATTTTGTGTTGTGTTTGATGTGGAGTTTTTCATTGGATTATAGAATTACTTAAACTGCTGCTCCTCACACAAACTCTGCACATCTTTAAAGTAAATTTATTCAGGAAAGTTTTTTTTTATTTTTAAAGAATTTGTTCAACTTGCCATTTAAAAGAATCATAGTTAATAAACCCAAAATCTCTTCCCTTACATGATGCTTCCTCTCCTGTCCTCACAGGTCCTGTTCTTCCTGTCCTCTGTCCTCACAGGTGCTGTTCTTCCTGTCCTCTGTCCTCACAGGTGCTGTTCTTCCTGTCCTCTGTCCTCACAGGTGCTGTTCTTCCTGTCCTCTGTCCTCACAGGTCCTGTTCTTCCTGTCCTCTGTCCTCACAGGTGCTGTTCTTCCTGTCCTCTGTCCTCACAGGTCCTGTTCTTCCTGTCCTCTGTCCTCACAGGTGCTGTTCTTCCTGTCCTCTGTCCTCACAGGTCCTGTTCTTCCTGTCCTCTGTCCTCACAGGTGCTGTTCTTCCTGTCCTCTGTCCTCACAGGTCCTGTTCTTCCTGTCCTGTCCTCACAGGTGCTGTTCTTCCTGTCCTCTGTCCTCACAGGTGCTGTTCTTCCTGTCCTCTGTCCTCACAGGTCCTGTTCTTCCTGTCCTGTCCTCACAGGTGCTGTTCTTCCTGTCCTCTGTCCTCACAGGTGCTGTTCTTCCTGTCCTCTGTCCTCACAGGTCCTGTTCTTCCTGTCCTGTCCTCACAGGTGCTGTTCTTCCTGTCCTCTGTCCTCACAGGTGCTGTTCTTCCTGTCCTCTGTCCTCACAGGTCCTGTTCTTCCTGTCCTGTCCTCACAGGTGCTGTTCTTCCTGTCCTCTGTCCTCACAGGTGCTGTTCTTCCTGTCCTCTGTCCTCACAGGTCCTGTTCTTCCTGTCCTCTGTCCTCACAGGTGCTGTTCTTCCTGTCCTCTGTCCTCACAGGTCCTGTTCTTCCTGTCCTGTCCTCACAGGTGCTGTTCTTCCTGTCCTCTGTCCTCACAGGTGCTGTTCTTCCTGTCCTCTGTCCTCACAGGTCCTGTTCTTCCTGTCCTGTCCTCACAGGTGCTGTTCTTCCTGTCCTCTGTCCTCACAGGTGCTGTTCTTCCTGTCCTCTGTCCTCACAGGTCCTGTTCTTCCTGTCCTGTCCTCACAGGTGCTGTTCTTCCTGTCCTCTGTCCTCACAGGTGCTGTTCTTCCTGTCCTCTGTCCTCACAGGTCCTGTTCTTCCTGTCCTGTCCTCACAGGTGCTGTTCTTCCTGTCCTCTGTCCTCACAGGTGCTGTTCTTCCTGTCCTCTGTCCTCACAGGTCCTGTTCTTCCTGTCCTCTGTCCTCACAGGTGCTGTTCTTCCTGTCCTCTGTCCTCACAGGTCCTGTTCTTCCTGTCCTGTCCTCACAGGTGCTGTTCTTCCTGTCCTCTGTCCTCACAGGTGCTGTTCTTCCTGTCCTCTGTCCTCACAGGTCCTGTTCTTCCTGTCCTGTCCTCACAGGTGCTGTTCTTCCTGTCCTCTGTCCTCACAGGTGCTGTTCTTCCTGTCCTCTGTCCTCACAGGTCCTGTTCTTCCTGTCCTGTCCTCACAGGTGCTGTTCTTCCTGTCCTCTGTCCTCACAGGTGCTGTTCTTCCTGTCCTCTGTCCTCACAGGTCCTGTTCTTCCTGTCCTGTCCTCACAGGTGCTGTTCTTCCTGTCCTCTGTCCTCACAGGTGCTGTTCTTCCTGTCCTCTGTCCTCACAGGTCCTGTTCTTCCTGTCCTCTGTCCTCACAGGTGCTGTTCTTCCTGTCCTCTGTCCTCACAGGTCCTGTTCTTCCTGTCCTGTCCTCACAGGTGCTGTTCTTCCTGTCCTCTGTCCTCACAGGTGCTGTTCTTCCTGTCCTCTGTCCTCACAGGTCCTGTTCTTCCTGTCCTGTCCTCACAGGTGCTGTTCTTCCTGTCCTCTGTCCTCACAGGTGCTGTTCTTCCTGTCCTCTGTCCTCACAGGTCCTGTTCTTCCTGTCCTGTCCTCACAGGTGCTGTTCTTCCTGTCCTCTGTCCTCACAGGTGCTGTTCTTCCTGTCCTCTGTCCTCACAGGTCCTGTTCTTCCTGTCCTGTCCTCACAGGTGCTGTTCTTCCTGTCCTCTGTCCTCACAGGTGCTGTTCTTCCTGTCCTCTGTCCTCACAGGTCCTGTTCTTCCTGTCCTCTGTCCTCACAGGTGCTGTTCTTCCTGTCCTCTGTCCTCACAGGTCCTGTTCTTCCTGTCCTGTCCTCACAGGTGCTGTTCTTCCTGTCCTCTGTCCTCACAGGTGCTGTTCTTCCTGTCCTCTGTCCTCACAGGTCCTGTTCTTCCTGTCCTGTCCTCACAGGTGCTGTTCTTCCTGTCCTCTGTCCTCACAGGTGCTGTTCTTCCTGTCCTCTGTCCTCACAGGTCCTGTTCTTCCTGTCCTGTCCTCACAGGTGCTGTTCTTCCTGTCCTCTGTCCTCACAGGTGCTGTTCTTCCTGTCCTCTGTCCTCACAGGTCCTGTTCTTCCTGTCCTCTGTCCTCACAGGTGCTGTTCTTCCTGTCCTCTGTCCTCACAGGTGCTGTTCTTCCTGTCCTGTCCTCACAGGTGCTGTTCTTCCTGTCCTGTCCTCACAGGTGCTGTTCTTCCTCTCGCTCACTCGCTCTTGTGCTTCCTCTTTTTATTTTTTCCTATCTCCTCACTCTCCTCTTTTGTCCCCTCTTCTTCCTCCTTTCCTCTGCCACATCCTAACAATACCGCATAGCTTGGTACAATCCTCCACTGCACAACCAATTCCAGTCCCAGTCAGAGGTAGATGTCACTCTCTTCCCGTTCTCCAGTAACCAGCATGTGCCAAGTATCAGCTTCTTGTGTGTGTGTGTGTGTGTGTGTGTGTGTGCGCGCGCGCACACACACACATGTGCACCACAGCATGCAAAGACCAAGCTGGAGTGGCAGTCCTGGCCTTCCACCTTGAGACAGGTCTCTGTTGTTTATCTACTGGGTGTACCAGGCTAGCTGTCCCACAAGCTCCAGACAGTGCCCAGGCTCTTCCCAGTCCCTCTGAAGGAGAACTGTGAACACAGATGCTCACCTATGTGTCCAGGTTTTATATGAGCTCAGCAGCAAACTGAGCCATCTCCACAGCCCCCCCAATTGTGTCTGTTCATGACTTTGAAATTCTAGGAAATGACTCTAGGAAGTTATTGTTGAATATGAAATGTCCCTGACAGGTTTGTGCTTGAACATCTGGTCATCAGTTGTTGGTGGTGTCTGGGGAGGCTGTGGAGCCTTTAGGAGATCGGTCATTAAGGGCGTGCCTTACATCTTAAAGCCAGGCCCTTAGTGACCTGATCAGCCAAGATGTGAACAAGACACTCCACGAGCTCTCACCATGGCCCAGGGAGTAGCGGCCAGGAGCCCTGTCTTCCGGCCCAGAGGGACTGATATCTTGTGGTTCCATGAGCCAAAACAAGCCCTTCCTCCCTTACGTTGCTTCTGTGGGGTGCCCTGTCCCCGTGGAACAAAAAGCAATGCAGACACCAAGAAACAGACAAACCTAAAGATCATTCACCACGATGGCACTAGTGCCGGAGCCCAGGGTGCCTGCAGCTGGTGCACAGACAGGCACATCCCCTGGGAGGAGCCCGGCCAGACACTGGAGCTCTCACTTCCTGACCCTGCAGTGCTCTCCCACTTTGCAGGACAATGTTTTAGCTTTTTGGGGGCTCTGTGAACTCTTGGCACCCTTCCCACAAGTCCCTGCCCTTTTTAGTTGGTCAGAGTCACTGCTGTTGACAGTCAGAGCCTCTGATTGACAGGTATGTGCCTTAGCTTAAACTTGAAATACAAATTTTAAGCTTGTGACTGATTATATCTATTAACCAAGAATAAATTTGAAATTCAAATTCAATAAACATTTAAGGTACTGCTGTTTAAGATGTTACCTTGAGGATCAGAGACGGGCGGGTGGAATAGATTTCTCTCCCATGGACCACAGACTAGGGAGGCTCATGTACAACAAAGGCCTTAGGAGACAAAAGTCACACTGTGACCTGTGGGAAAGGGACACCCTTGCTGAATGAGGAAGACATGCTCTGCAGACAAGCCTGGGCTCCAGTGGCCACACTGTTCTCGGTTTGTCAGAAAACATCAACATTCTCTAACCCAAGACAGTGACATGCTGAGAATGCGTGGAGTGTTGGAAACAAATAATGTTCTTGGCACTTTACCTTAGTAAGTCAGGCCTAAGAAGATGTTCATTGAGCAAAGGACCTGAGCTCGACCTCCAGAACCCACACAGAAAAGCTAGGTGAGGTGCTAAGCACTTGAAACCCTGGCCTTGGGGAGGCAGACAGGAGGATTCCTGGGGCTAGCTGACCAGCCAGCCTAGCCTAATCCACAAATTCCAGACCAGCGAAAGACCTGAGAGAAGGAAGGAGAAATAGAGGTAAGAAAGGATAGCGAGAGAGCGAGAGAGCGAGAAAGTGAAAGAGAGCAAGAGAGAGCGAGAGAGAGCAAGAGAGAGAGAGAGAGAGGCTGAGAAACAGAGAAATGGACGGCATCTGAGAAACACCAAAGCTTGTCCTCTGGCCTCCACACACATGTACACCTCTCTCTCTCTCTCTCTCTCTCTCTCTCTCTCTGAATAAACAAGGCAACTTGTGAACCGACCCCCATCCCCCATCCTACGGGGAAGCCCTTGGAAACAGGCTACCTGCCACCTGCCGCGATGGGCCCCATGTCCCACCTCAGCTTCTCCCAGAGGCAGATGTAGCTCTGGGTCTAGATTCAATTTATGAACAAATAAATCATCATTATATAACAATAATGATAACTGGCTGATTCAAATGTAGGTCTTGGAGGATGGGCTCAGGGCCGAGGGCCTCTGTTGCACCAGCCTTTTGTTTTCTGGACACTTTCACATTATTTCCCAAACACCTTCCTCCTCGGCCCTTTACAGACATAATGAGAACTCAGAAAACAGAGCGGGAGCAGGTGGCATTTTGCTATTGTCACCCTGCGCTCCTGGGTCATGTCTGTCTCTTTCCACACGCCCCTGCACATTCCATTGTGGTAAAGTGAAGGGCTACCTCGATGTCAGTTCCTACACAAAGGAGAAAAGTGCAGGAATAACCTCCAGGTTGCTAGTGGCACAGATGCATGTGTGTGGTAGTCCATGGCTTCAGCATTGGCTATTCTGTCTTTAAAATGTATTCACTCAGAACCTTACATTTCAACCAGGCATGGTGGAGCACACCCAATCCCAATACTTGGGAGGTGGAAGGTCAGGACTTCAAGGTCATCCTTGGCTACGTGGTGAATTTAAGACTGAGCTTCATAACACCCTGTCTCGAGGTTTAAAAAAAAAAATGAAAGAAAGGAAAAAAAGATGAGAGAGGGAGGGAGGGAGAGAGACCTTAAATTTCTTTTGCATGACTTTTTCAAAAGAGAAATTTAAGGGCAGGCAAGATGGTTCAGTGGGTAAAGACAGTTTCACCAAGCCTGACAGCCTGAGTTCAATCCCTAGGCTCCATGTGGTGGAAGGGGAGAGCAGATTTCCACAAGTCGTCCTCTGACCTGCATGAGTGTGCCACGGTGCATTTGGGCACATACAAACATACACACAATTAATTAGTTAATTAATTAATTAATTAATTGCAATTTAAAAGACTTTTACAGTAACATTTAAGTATTCTTTTTAAAGAATCAGAAACATCTATGCAAATACACACAGGGAGTTGTGGAAGAGGCTAAAAGTCAGAGCCATTGGCTACTTTAAAAATTAATAAATATCCAGCACTTGGGAGGCAGAGGTAGGCAGATTTCTGTGAGTTCAAGGCCAGCCTGGTCTACATAGCAAGTTTTCAGGGCAGCTGGGGCAATAGGGAGAACCTGCCTCAAAAAGACAGAGAGAGAGAGAGAGAGAGAGAGAGAATAAAGAAAAACTAAAAATTAGTAAATAAAAAAGGAGGACTTGAACCATAGAGCTCAGGATCTTGGACTCACTTGGCCACCATAAAACTGAGGTCCAGAGAATTGTGGGAGTCATGGCAGGCAGTCAGAGTGGCAGGAAGACAGTCCAGCAGCAGGCCCTGTGCAAGGCACCTTCACACTCACTGGTCATGTAGCTGTGCGTGTGCCCAGGGACACACATGCACACACTCTGAGACACACAGGTGGCCTGTCACCACCGCTGCCCTTGAATCCACTTCCTCACCTCACTCTGAGCCCAGTGTGGCCCCATCTTCAGGAAGAGGGGAGAAGTTGCAGTGTGTGCTCTCTGCTCTGGATGCCGCCCACACCCAGCCACTGTCAGCAGCCCCCATCCTTCTCCTGAAAGCTGTTCTTACTGCTCCCCACAGATGAGGCCTTTCCTCCTTTTCAGCCTCAGCACCCCAGTGGTCTCCATTTCTTAACACCACAGCCCTAGTTCTCACAGCCCATCAGGCCTTGCAGGTCCTTTGCTCGGAAACAATCTGCCTCTCCCCACCCCACAAGATCAGTTGCCATTTCACCATGCTCAGCCCTCTCCTGGGCACCCAGTAGGGACTCAGGGTATACTGGTTCAGAGAATGGAGGATCATCTCAGAGCCCTGGACATCGAAAGAATCGACTCATAGGAGATTCCTCCTGGGAACTCTAATCTCCGCATCCACATTTTTCCAGAGGAAAAACTGTTGTGATGACAGCAGGAAGCTCTGAGCAGTGCAGATGCTGGAGGGAATGAAAGCTCGCCACTCACTCCCTCACACAGATCCATTAGCGTTCCTCCTCCACAGAACACAAAGAGCACTGGGCTCTTTCTAAAGGTCTCCCTTTGAAGTTCTGTGCCGAAGTGCAACGTTCACCTTCCATTGCAATAGGAACAGAAATGTACAGGGTCTGACTTTCTCAAAGGGGTTGGAAATTAGCAAGTAGAACATTGTTGCAAGTTGGTAGGTGTGAATCCGTCTTAATTACTTAGGACTATTTCTCTGCTGGATGAATAGCCACCCAAGTGAAAGCTCATTGTGTGATCTCCTGGGCTCCGAAGGGGCAGGAGACAAACAAATAAAGGAATCTCGGCTTTTCTTCCTCAGACCTTCACATCTCTCACACAGCTTTAAGAAACACAGTATTCTTAAACCATCCAAAATGTCTCAAATGTTCTTAGGAAAGAAATGAAGCCATTTTCAAAATTACAGACGAATAAAGAGCCCCGCTTTTTCATTAGAACCTGACAATACAGCTGCATTTAAAAAGCTCTCACTATGCCCAGAGCACCCCATTACTGTCAGGAACCCGCAGACCAAGTGAGGTCACAGCATGTATCATCTGGTGACAGGAGTGCTTGTTTAAATGATGGATGGTGCAGCCTTGGTGTGAGATGGTCAAGATAACTCAGGTCAATTTTTATGAGAATGGCAAAGTCTACTTGAAGCTCCAGTGTGGCATGATGGTGAGTCAGCCAGGTTGGATACTTCGTTTCAACAAGTACCATGAGTCATTTAAAATTATGTGCCATTCATAAGAAGAAAACTTTTAAAATTCTGTTGTATCCCACCTACCTGTGACATTTTGATTCTCTATAGAGTGGGGGGAAACAGTATACATTGTAATTTGGTGTCTATTTTTCATGTAATTGACTTAATAAGTTGAAATCAAATCGTGTGCCACCCAGTTTGCATAAGAGATGAAAAAAATCAGGCAGAACTTTCTGAGAGCAGCAAGGAAGTTTGCTGGGTAATTCTGGAAGCTGGGTTTTGTTTTGCTTTTCCCTTGGTGCAGAAAAGGCTGTTAGGAGACCCAGCAAGTTTTCCTCCCCGGAAACACCAATCAGTTGCTCAGGATAACATGTGTACCATACATGGATGCTGAATTTTAAACAGAAAAAGTACAGGTTCTGGGGATTTCAAGTTCAACAAGATGGATACAGTGCGGGGTACAAGAAGCACACGTGTGGGTATGGGAGGGGCACGTGTGTGTGTGTGTGTGTGTGTGTGTGTGTGTGTGCACATGCATGTGCAGGCCAGAGATCCACATCTGGTGTCTTCCCCTGTCACTCTCCACCTTACGTTTTGATACAGGGTCTTCTCACTGAACCCGAAGTTCACCAATTAAGCTGGGCTACCTGGCCAGCGAGCTCCAGGAATCCTCCTGTCTCCATCTCCCCAGAGCTGGGGTTACAAAAGCAAACCCCTGCGCCCAGTTTTTATGTGGAGACCCAAACTTGGTCCTCATGCTTGCACAGAAGCATTTCACCCACTGAGCCATCTCCCAGCCCCATGATAAACACTTTAGGGGACCTTCATCCTCACATTGTGCCATCTTCCAGTTCTAATGTGCTGACACTCTGCTTGGGGAAAACCAGCCTGGTTGATTTCCGTTCTTATTTCTTTCAGAATTGACAAGATTGGTTTATGATTCCTGAATAAATACACAATGGATGCAAAGAGCTCAGGAGGCAGAGTGAGGAAAAGAACTCCTCTTCTTCGGGGGACTGTTTCTGGCCTGATCTGTTTGCCCTTCCTTGTCCCTGAGAGCTAAGACTCAGATGTAAGCCACTGCTTCTACTCACTGTAACCTGAGCTCAGCTCCCCTGTTCTGGCCTCTCCCTCCCCTCTCCCCCTAGAAGAGGCTGATAAACTTTTCACAGCAATTTTTTGGGCTGCAGAGATTGCTGTGAAATTTGATCCGTGCCTTTTCCTCAGAGGCAGCACTGTGAAGCAATGCACATGTTCAGATCGTCCATGACCAGATAATAAGAAAATCCTGAAAGTCTCAAGGTGCTCGGTTTGCAGAAGCCACTAAATGAAATCAGGGAAAGATGCGTCGGTCTTCGTTCATTCCGAGGACATCATGAAACCTCTCGGGGGGAACTGGGGGAGGTCCTGCCCCTTGCAGGCACACAGAGAGGCCTCACCTTGTCAGGGAGATGGTGCAGCTTTGTTGTCGGGAGTTCCCTCCAGGTATTAACCCTGTGACCTTGGCTACATTTTAGCACAGGGCCTCTGAACTTGATCACAAGCCATAGTGATCACAACCGAAGGATGGCCTGGAGATGTAGCTCAGGAGGTAGAGTGCCTACCCAGCATACACAATGCCTGAGTTTGATACTTGGCACATCCTAAACTGAACATTGTGGTCCACACTTACCATCCAAGCACTCAGGAGGGAGACGTGAGAAGCAGTAGTTCAAGGTCATCCCTAGCTACCTAGGAAGCTAGGGGCCAGCTTAGACTACATGAGACACTGTCAGGATTTATTGCCAGACAGTCACGGGCACTAAGAGTTCCAGTCAGAGGAGCTGGCTGTGTGATGAAGAAAGGACAGGATTTGTCCCCAGGGAAAAGCCTGGGGAAGACCAGCACTGAAGCCCACCTTCTCTCATTAATGTGCATCCCTGGATGGCATGGCCAGTCACCACATTCCATCCCTCTAGGATACTTGCCCATGTCCAGCCTGGGCACTGCCCTCTGAACCCATCCCCAGGCAGTCCTTGACCAGTGCCTGTCAAGCTGCCAATACACAGAATGAGTTGAGGTTTTTACTTGAATGGGAGGGAGGAAGTCTGTGTAGATGGTCTTTAGCACATCTTTTGGAATAGGGAGAAGGACCCTGTGGTTAGGGCACAAGCTCAGTTGGGTCCTCTAGGGAAGAGAGTCTAGTTGAAGATCTGGGACTATACAGTCTGGAAAATGCCACAGGTACAGCCAAGCCTGGGTACAAGGAACAAAGCATCGATCCATGCAGAAACTTAAAAACAGGTGCTAAAAACCTCAGTGATCATGGTATATATTTCCATACAGTGTGTATTTAAAAAAAAAAAAAAAAACTAATGTAGGAGTTGGGGAGATGGCTCAGTCAATAAAGTGCTTGCTGTCCAAGCACAAGAAGCCGTCTTCTATCTCTGGCACCCTGGAACAAGCCAGGCGTGGCAAGACCAGAACAGCAGAGTCAGGCAGAGCCCCCAGGGCGTTGCTGACCAGTCAGCCTTGCCAATCAGCCAGCACCAGGCTCATTGAGAGATCCTGCCTCAAAAATATAAGGTGGCAACCAATCTAACACAGAAAATGAGTGGCTATGAGGTACCCAGCCTTAAGTGACACATCTACAATACAACCTCTATACCTAAGGTTCAGGGAACATCATAGAAGAGAAGGTGGAAAGAATGCAGGAGCCAGAGGGACAGGACACCTGGGGTAGTTGGTTCTAGACATGACAGGGAAGCTGCAGCCACAAACCCGCCACAGTGTGGACAACTAACAAGATCTGCGTAACAAAACCAGTTGGCATGCTGAGGTGGGTGAGGGGAATGTCCACCGGGTCCCACCTCAAGATGAAGAGCTACAGGCAGCCAACGGATGTTGAAGAAGTTTCCCTCAGGGACAAGCTCCCTGAAAGGTTATCTAACCCCAAGTGGGCAGCCCGAACACAGGTACACATGAGCACCACTAAATATTTTATAAATGTGTGCATGTATGTATAACAGTAATCAAAGAAGAGGATGAGGAATTGAGAGGTAGTGGAGGACATGGGAGGAGTTGGGGAGACATGGGAGGAGTTGCGGGGCTGGAAGGAGTTGGGGGGACATGGGAGGAGTTGGGGGGGACATGGGAGGAGTTGGAGGGGGGACATGGGGGAAGTTGGAGGGGGGACAGAAATTCTCAAAGATAAAAAAATTATATATAATTTGTATTGTATAGAAATTATATTTATATATGGTGGGAAAGTGATTGAGGAAGACACCAATGTCATCCTCTGGCCTCCACACACACACACACACACACACACACACACACACACACACGGGTATATACAGAGACATACACAGAGGCACACGGACAAATACACAGGCACACACATGCACACATACACTGGACAAACTGTCTCGGGTGTAACTCCAAAGGAGCCACAAAGGCCAAGCTGCCCTGTGGGGGGCCGGGAACGAGGAAGCCGCAGGGAGGAAGCAAACGTCCTTCAGAGAGAGAAGGAAAGAAACTTCCTTTGGAGTCAGGTTGTAGTCTGAATCTAGAGGGTGGAGGGGCATAGCGTGCAGGGCGTTGGGGCCCCTGAGCTCAGCTCCCTGTTTCTGCTGTAACGGTCACTGGATTCAAGCGATTTCTCTTCGAAAAGCTGGAGACCGACAGGAATCCAAACAGAGAAGCTGCTTCTCCGGACTGGCCGAGGCTGGACTACCAGGTGGGCCTTCTGCCGTGGTGGCTTTGGACTTTGCCAAGCTCTCTGCTTTCTGAGTTTTCTCCTTCAGCTTCTCTTCCTGAAAAAGGAGTTGGAGAGTCCCCAGTGAGTGTGGTCTTACAGGTTCTCACTGTGGCCACAGTGACTCTCTGAGAATCTTGCTCTCTCTCGCTCTCTCTCTCTCTCTTTGTCTCTCTCTCTCTCTCGCCTCCTTGATCATCACAGATACATGACTGTGTTCAATGAATTCTGCGGATCCACTCTCTGTGGGAGGCTGGCTGCTACTTACAGGAATGTTTTTCTATAAGAAATGCATTCTGGGGGCTGGAGAGATGGCTCAGCCGATAAGAACACTGGCTGTTCTTGCAGGAGACCCAGGTTCAAATCTCAGCACCCACATGGCAGCTAACAACTGTCCGAAACTCCAGTTCCAGGGGATCTGACAGCCTCTTCTGTCCTCTGCGGGCATTGCACGACACGTGTGCACTTACCTGCACACAGGCAATACACACGTACACATAAAATAAAAATAAGAAATTTTTTTAAAAAAAGAAATGTATTCTGGCTCTGGAATCTTGATAGGTAATCTTTGGGGACAACCCGCTCATGTGTGGGATGTCACATACTTTCCAGCTGTGTAGCCTGTTTTGATCTTTACCGTATCCCTCACGATTAAGTGTTCATCCAGCTTGTAGTATCCAGCCCCACGCGAGGTACCTGAAACAAGAGGGAGTGAAGGAGTCCGCAACCCAGGAAAGGACTGGAGTCGGTGTGCCCAAAACGGGGACTCTGGGCACCACGTGAGCACCCCAAAATCTGTTCTCTGCCTCTTTTATCTCCTCCTTCGAGGTCCAGCTCAATTCATGTCCATCTGCTCTGTGGTTTCCTGACAGCTGAAAAGTTTGGTCAGAAAATTAACGGCACTTGCCAGTTTCTACCCTTTTAGCCTCTAACTATATAATTTCCCAGTCTCTGCAAGCGGGCTAAGAATGAATTCCATAAATTCGTCGAGATCAAAGTGTGTGTCTGGGTATATTCTTTGTTCCCACAGCACCAGAGTCAGAACTGGGCATCTCAAAGCTTCTCGGTAAATCTTTAATTAGAAATAGTTTGTTTTCTACAAGAAATGTGTTCTAGAATAGTTTATGACCACTAAACAGTCATTATAAGCCTTTATTATAAAGCCAATTGTCTACAAAAGAATCCCAAAGCCCTCTTATGAAGGCAACTATCACCTCTACCTTACCTCCTTTGGACATTAGATTTTCACACTGGAAGGTTTTTGGCAAGTGAGTTGGGCTTGTTTAAGAGCTGTAAATAATTGCTTGTAAGTTATAGATCAGGAGACTTTGTTGCAGTATTTCATCAAATATTTTTAAGGGAAATCACAGCATGGTGACACACCTGTCACCCCAGCACCCAAAATCCAAATATCAGTTGCACTCTCTGCTATGTAGTATTTGAGGCCTGCCTGGGCTATGTATTTTGAAAGCATGTTTGGTTTCTTCATAGTCTTCCAAGGAGCCGAATAATTAACTTTCTTCATCTGATGCTATGCGAATCTTAACATCAGAAGCTATGAGTTTCCCTCTTCCGGAGATCTACTGGGCACGTCCGTTGTTGGTTTTGAAAACACTGGTGGAAAGAGTCACATGCACCATACTTGTTCTCGCTTTCAAAAGAAAGCCTCTCCTGTAAAATTAGAGCCTTTGAATAGAAGGCTATGAGAAGCTGGTTCAGGTGGGAGTTTAACCAACAGTTCTTGATTCATTTGTTATTGAGAAAAATAAAGTGCTTGTCACATTGGGAGTTCCGGAATGTTCAGAGGGAGACAGCCTCCCCACAAGTACCTACCTGGGTGCCAGGACGAACACAGGTTCCTCCCAGTGGCCTTTCCATAGGAAATAACAGAAAGATACTAAGGAAGCATCTGTGGATCCTCTTAAGACCTAGCAGGCCGTGAGGGGAATGGCCACCATCCCTCTGTGCCGTGCAGGTGTGCACCCAGGCCAACACATCTGTTTTGCCCTGCTTCCATGACAAAGAATCACAGATCCAAGGTCTAAACAGCACACACTTAGTGTCTCACAGAGATGCAGCATAGGAGCCCAGAATCAAGGTGCCAGCAGGACTAGTTGCTCCTGAGGGCTGAGAGGGAGGATCTGCCGGCCTCTCTCTTAGCTTCTGTGGTCCTGTGGGAAGTCTCTGGAATTTTTTGATTCATAGCAACATCATCCTACATCATCCCCTTGTGCCATCTCACAAGGCATTCTCTCTCTCCTCTCTCTCTCCTCTCTCGCTCTCTCTCTCTCTCTCTCTCTCTCTCTCTCACTCTCTCGCGTGTGTGTGTGTGTGTGTGTGTGTGTGTGTGTGTGCGCGCGCACACGCCTTGACCTTCTGATCCTCCTGTCTTCACCTCTTGTGTAGGATCACAGGTGAGTGCCACCATACTGGTTTGTGCAGTGTGGGGAGTGCAAACCAGAGCCTCATGCCTGCTAGGAACCTCATGCCTCCTAGGAAAGCATTCCAGCAACCAACTCACATCCCCAGTCCACTTTAAGGCCACTTTAATGATGTCATTTTAGCTGATCATCTGCAAAGCCATTTTTTCAATAAGATCAAATCCATAGGACTAGGGATCAGGACTTCGACATCTTTGGAAAGTGTAAGTTTAATCTATAATAGTGGGGAATTTTCTTTGCAAGCCAAAAGCCACCAACAAATCTACTCACCTCCCCCACAGTGGCACAAAAGCCATAATAGCATGTGTAAGTGTGTGTGGCACCGTCCTAATTATTTGTGGACAGAGAAACATGGGTTCCATATGGGTTTTTGTGCACCACAAAGCAGTGGACTTTAGATTGGAAGCTTAGCACAGCCATCCTTAGCTCATGAGCCAAGCAATGGCCAGATTCGGTCCTGAGGCCGATGTTCCTCACCCCCTCATTCCTCCCCAGATTTGTGTATATCGACTCTCAAATTCACCAGCAAGAAACCAGGGTCTAATCCACATCTGTCATGTGCTAGACCTCACAGAAGCTCTGACAACCTCTGTCCAGGAGGAAGGATCAGGAACAGAGCTCTTCGAGACCCCTCCCAAGTTGGTGTAGAAAACCAAGGAAACAGATACCCAGCTCCAGCTGAGAAACCAGGCTGCCTCATGTTTCTCATCTAGTAGTTGCGTGTTGAGATGCGTGTGGTCTGCCTTCCGTTTGACAACTGCTCACCGACAGTGGGGTCTAGAGAGAACAGGAAATTGAAATAAGGAAAATGGACATCAGAAATCTCTGATGCAAAAAAGAAACGTTTTTGCAAGTCTGATAGACTATGTTGGCATCTCCACTGACAATAAGAAACAGAGTCTGTTGCTTCTTTGACTTCCAGGGTAAGAGGAAAGAGCACGGCCTTGTCTGGGTTCACAGACGTTTGCCATCCTTCCATCCCAGCTGGGGCTGAGGGGGACAAGGGCAATGCGGCCCTGGCAACTGGCACCCTCAGCCCAGCCTTCGCTTCCCATTTTCTACCACAGTTACTGAGTAATGTCTGACAGACATAAATTGCAGACCCTTAGTGGGGCGTCAGCAGCCCTCTATGCTAATTGATCCATCTGGGTAGTTGGCTGAGAACCTCACTTCCACCAACGTTCGGCATCATGGTGAGACCAGCCACCAACATCCGGCATCATGGTGAGACCAGCCGCCAACAGTCAAACTATGAAACAACAATATTCCAATTAAAGTATCTTGGCTGTAGTGGCTTCATATCTGTTGTGATATCCGCACACACTGCTTTCCTGTTTGCACTGTAGCCAGTGTCTGTAATGATTTAGGGCGCCCATCTGAACCTGAAACCGCATCTCTGTTAACTAATAGGAGACTGAGCATTTCAGCATTTTTAAAGTAAAATATAGAGGTTATTCCCTTTAGAACTGCTTAACATACAAATAAAAATGGTTCCACTGATTTGTTTCATTGAAATAAATCTCTTTAAAATATTTATTATTTTTATTTGTTTTTCATGTGTATTGCCTGCATGCATGTGGGTACACCTATGCCATACAATGCCCACCTGGGTCAAAAGAGGTCATGGGTTTCCCCTAGAACTGGAGTTATGCACAGTTATTAGCTGCTATGTGGGTGCTAGGAACTAAACCTGGGTCCTCTGCAACAGCAGTCAGTGCTGTTAACCACTGAGCCATCTCTCCAGCCCCTCACTGGAATAAAGTTTACAACCCAGGTTTGGTGGTGAAGTTCTATAACCCTAGGTACTCAGAAAGCTGAGGTAGGAGAATCCTAAGTTCAAGGCCTGCCTGGGCCACAGAGAGAATTTGAGGCTAACCTGGGAAACTTTGAAAGACCCTGTTTCAAAATGAGAATAAAAAGACCTGAGAATATAACTCAGTGATAGAGCAGCTGACTAAACTGAGCACGGTCTCTGGCTCTACCCTTTGCACCAGAAGGGAAGCAGGTGAGAACTTGCATGCGGTAGACAGTCCATGCAGATCCGAAGGTTAGAGCTACAGGAACCTGTTAGCAATATGGTTCCTGTGGCCACACATAGCGCCCATTCTCAACAAGGTGTTGTAGATCATCACCAGATGTACTACTTGATACCTTCTAAGTCTTTCAAAAGTTTCATATTTTGAGCTAAAAAGAAGGTTTAAGTTCTTAAAGTGCTTGCTGCCAGAGCATAAGGACCTGAGTTTGAATCCCCAGCACCCAGGCTGAGAGGAGTGGCCCCACCTGCAATCCAAGTTCTGGAGAGGTCTCTGGAGCTTGCTGACCAGACAGGCAAGACAGATCAGTGAGCTCCAGGTTCAGTGAGAGACCCCAACTCAAAACTAAGGTAGAAAGAGATTAAGGAAGATACCTGGTATCAATCTCTGGCCTCCACATGTGCACACAGACCTGCACACAAATGCATGCCTACATGCCAACATGTTATACATACACACACACACACACACATACACACACAGAACAGCCATGTTCCATCCATTTGCTGGGGTCTCTGCTTTCCTAACCTCATTAATCAGAGGTATCATGAGTCCTGGGGTTCTTGCCTGTTAATTCCTATGACATATGTATATGAGTGCTTTAACTGTATGGATGTAAGTACTCTACATGTGTGCAATTCCTGTGGAGGCCAAAAGAGGGCACCAGATTCCCTGAAACTGGAGTTACAGTTGTTAGCCACCTTGTTGGTGCTGGGAACTGAACAAGGTCCTCTGCAAGAGCAGCTAGTGCTCTTAGCTGCTGAGCCATCTCTCCAGCTCCTGGGTTTCTCAATTATCATTCATTTCTCTTTCTTCTTATATCAGGCAATTTTTTGTTTTATGGCATCTTGGTTAATACATTTAAAGTTCCTGAATTCCATTGCCTTCTAAAA
Source organism: Nannospalax galili (assembly GCF_000622305.1). Taxonomy (NCBI): domain Eukaryota; kingdom Metazoa; phylum Chordata; class Mammalia; order Rodentia; family Spalacidae; genus Nannospalax; species Nannospalax galili. The sequence continues at coordinate 1,416,143 of NW_008330120.1, forward strand.
TGCATTTTTAAGAATATTTCCAATTCATACTTTATAATCATGAAAGTAAAAGTATTACAGACAGAATGCTTTTTATTTATTCTGAACCAATCTGACATTTTTAGCAATAGCAAAGGCAGAAAGATTTCACCTAACACACAGATTCCATTGTCAGAATAACTTGGAAAAGATTCAAGATTGCTTTTAAGACCATTTTAGTTTTTAGACCACTCTAAATTGTTGAACCTCAAATTGCTTCAATCTGATAGCTGCCTGTTTATCATAAACGTGTTCCTCTGAATGCTTGGAGAAGGGCCCTGCCTGTCTGTTTCACAGCACAGCATGGCTAACCCCAGAGAAATCAGGAGGCTTCACTCAAGGAGACAATTATCTTTCCCTTACAAATTACTTGCTGGTAATTAGAGAACTCAAGTCACAACCTCTGGTTACAGCTGCTTTGCCTCTCTCAATAGTCCCTCATAATTTTCTTTAAGACTTTTAATGCAACCTGAAGCAGTGTGTGTATCTGTGTATCTGTCCATGTATGTCTGTGTGTATATGTCCAGTTTGCATACAGGTGCCCATTGAGGCCAGAAGAGGGCATCAGGTGCCCTGGAGCTGGAGTTACAGGTGGTTGCGAGCCACTGTGTGGGTGCTGGAAGCCAAACTCTGGTCCTCTGCAAGAGCAACAAGCACTCTTAACTGCTGAGTCATCCTCTCAAATCACCAATCAGGCATTTTTAATGTCCTACCATTAGCTCTAGGTGGATGCTAAGCAGGTGTACACTACCTATGTGCAGGTCAAACCAGTGTGCACGATATTCTGTTTGTAAGTTATAGTTCAACAAAAATTAAGAAGCAGCACTCCGTTCTCCTGTGCCGGTGGTGGCCTGTTTCCTCCTGGCTGTTGTCGCCCACTGCTAACACAACGTTTTCAAATCATTAAGGGAACTTTTGAAATTCACTCAGCATCCCCTTCCTGAAATAAAAGTGTGTGTTTGCACTGTTCCTCCAATTCCAGATGAAGAATGGCAATTGTGAAGTATATGCTGTTTTGTATTCCGCACTGTGCTCTGTGCAATGTTGTATCTGATATTTGTGTCTCATGTCCTCGTAATCTTCCATCATTGTGGCTGTGAGCTCTTCTGGGAGATGACTGCCATCCGTGTGCCACTGCCTCTCTTGGTCTTGGGTTACTCCGGATTCTTCATTAAAACAAATTACCCTCCCACAAACATTTATGCAAGCATTCATTAATCCATCCATGGGAGGGAATATTAATTTGAGTCTGTGCTCTATAGAAGGATGTAAAAAGAAGAGGGCTGCAGATGCTGGGTCTCTTTTGAGGAGCACCGGGTGGGCTCAGGACAGCACAGTCATAACACCAGCTAATTAAGGCGTGTTGTGTTTGCCAAGGCCCAAGGCATGCCTCCATATGCCAAGGCTGTCCCTAGGCTCCAAGCTGCAGCTGGAAAGGCAGGGGCAGGTGCTCTGCCTTGTCTGCACAAAGCAGGCAGCCATAGGTCGGCACCATAACCACTGCACCCAAGAGCATGAACGAAGGGATATGCTATCTCTTTCAATTATCCCAAAAAGCTTGGGAGATAGGGATTACCATCCTGTGTTACAAACAAGGGAGCCACAACTCACTGGACAAGGGGCAGAGTGCCATCAAGATGCTGTCACACATCAGCCCCTCAACTGAGACCTGTGGCCCGAGCTTTGCACAGGAGGAAGCCAAGCATCGGTGAGAAACAAAACCACTTTCCCCCAAATATTAGAATCAGAATCTACCTAGAATTTCCAGCTTCCTGGGGCTGGAGAGATAACTCAGTGGTTAAGAGCACTGACTGCTCTTGCAGAGGACCTGGGTTCGATTCCCAGCACCCACATAGTGGCTATGCACCGTCTTTAACTCCAGTTCCAGGGAAGTACGAAACCCTCTTCTGACCTCTAAGGCACTGCACACATGGGTGCATTTCCACACAAGCAGGCAATACACTCATACACATAAAATAAAAATAATAAATAAAATATTTTTTTAATTCCATGTTCCCTGCCAGGGGCTCTGCTTCCCCTCGGGAAAAGGATTATGGGGCAGAAAAGCAGAAATGCATTTGCTGCCCTGGTATTAAATTGCATATATATTGAAGGAAGGAGGGGTTTATCTGCAGCTCACAGTTTAAGGGTACAGTGCATCCTGGTGGGAAAGTCATGGTGAGGCAGACGGTCACATGCACCCACAGTCAGGAAGCAGAGAGATGAATACTGATGCTCAGCTTGCTGTCTCTCTTTTCCCTTTTCATTCAGTGTAGGTCCGACAGCCCTGGGAGGGTGCTACCCACACAGGGTGGGTCTTTCTCCTCTGCTAAGCCTCTCTGGAAGCATACTAATAGACATCTTTCTTTTATTTCAGTTCAAAAAAACATTATCTGGGCATGTGGCACATGCCTTTAATCCCAGCACTCAGAGGCAGAAGCAGGCGATTCTCTGTGAGCTCAAGGCCAGCCTGGTCTACATAGTAAGTTCCAGGCCAGCTGGGGCTACAGGGAGACCCTGTCTCAAAAAAGATAAAAAAAAAAAGATTATCCATCTCATGCACATAGCAGTATAACTGTAGCCCACTAGTAAGAGTTTTTTGTTTTGTTTTTTGAGACAGGGTCTTATGTGGCTCAGACTGGTCTCAAATTTACTATGTAGTTGAGGATGACTTTAGCTCCTGATCCTCTGACCTCCTGTGTTCTGGGATGACAGATATGTGCCACCACACCTGCTGGGATCAAGCTCACGGCCTTGTGCATGCTAGGTCTCTATCAAATGAGCCACAGCTCCAACCCCATTAATAGGTATCATTTTGAGCACTTTTGCTATGTGAACAGTTCCAGTGACAACTCAGTGTTGTGTTACCTACCAAGTGTCCACTTGATTAATATGGACACTTACAATGTGCATTTACATTCCATGTGCATTTACAATGAAGAAATACTTCACGTGACTTTTTCTATTTGTTGAACTCTATGTTACTGGTATATATTGATGGACTTTCCTTAAATATTAGGGTTTTGCTATATCTGAGTCTCACAGAGTTTAAATAGCTTCTTCTTTGGGGTTTTGTTCATTTTTATTTTACAAAAATGACAAACAGGGCCAGGAGATGGCTCGGCTGGCACACGTACCAAGCCTAATAAACCCAGTTTGATGTCCACAACCCACATGATTAAAAGAAAAAACAGGCTTTTACAAGGTGTCCTTTGACTTCTATCTGTGTGCCCACACCTGTGTATGTATACACACACATATACACAATAAGAAATAACTTTAAATGACATATAAACTGAGCAGGATGGCATAAGTTCATAATCCTGGCACTAGAGAGACTGAGGCAAGAGGGTAGCAAGGCTAGCCTGAGCTTCAGAACAAGTTCACGGACAACCTGGGCTACAGAATGAGACTCAGTATTTTAAAAATACTCTACAATCCTAACTACCAACTGGTTTTGTTTAGTTTTTGAAATAGAGTACTGTTCAGCCATTAAAAAAAATAAAATGAAATCCTGCCTGTTACAACCTCATGCATGGAAGTAGAGAGCTTCATGTTCAGTGAGACAGGCCAGTCGCAGAATGACATTTCATGATGTCACCTGTATTAGAATCTTTCTAAAAACCCATTGCAGTTGAGAGCAGCATGGGGAGAGATTTGTCCGTGGCTGCTGAGTTACATCAGATCCGATCAGGAAGTCCAGGCTTGTGTAAGCCTCCACAAGGCAAAATCCATAGCTGGCACCATTATGGGGCCAGACGGTGGTCAGTGGCCGTAGGGAGAAACGCCTGATTCTGCTGAGTAGACATAATATCACACTGACTCATAAAGACTTACCATTATACTGTAGATTACTACATCAACCCTCACCAGAGAAGCTTCTGTTTACAGCAGATTGCAGAATAAGAGACTGCAGAGTGCTTAGCACTGAATGGGATGCTATATCACCGCCCTCTCCCCAAAGCTCAGAGAGTGTTGAAGAAGAGGCGGATGGAAGACTATAAAAGCCAGAGCTGGTGGATGACCACAAGGAAACAATGTCTTCTGGACACACCGGGCAGTTCCACATAACTGACGGTGGCTGGGACAGCATTCACAAGACCTGCAGGCTCAAGCCAGACAACATCCCAGCATGCAGTGGGGAGGAGATCAGGAAGTCCCACCCCTTGCTGAGGAGCTACTGGCAAGTAATGTCTACTGAGAGAGGGAGAGTCAGTGTTCTTCAGGGATGTGGCCCCAGAGAGGCTACCCATGTAGATGGCCCACACCCATGTACATACAGGCAGCACTAAGTGGACTCCATAGGTTTGAAAAAAGAGGGTTGGAGAGATGGCTCTGTAGTTAAGAGCACTGGCTCCTCTTGCAGAGGACCCAGGTTTGATTCCCAGCACCCACAGGGCAGATAATAACCAGCCATAACTCCAGTTCCAGGGGAATCGGATGGCCTCTTCTGACCTCCACAGGTATTGTACAACAGAGGTACACTTACATACATGTAGACAATACACTCATACACATAATAAATAAAATATTTTAAAAGATTTAAATAAGCAAGTAAAGAGAGAGATCATGTGAAATTGAGAGGTAATAGTGTTGCGGGTAGAAGAACTGGATGGGAGGGAATCAAGAGTGGGCTGTCCAAAAAACATTATACGCATGTATGAATTCTCAATCAAAAAGAAAAAACAGAAGTCCAGGCTTGCTATGTGTTGCAACCACGGAAAACAGCAGCATACTAGTCATTTCCAAACAGTAGAAAGGCGCAGAAGGGTTCTCCTCATTGTAAAGGAAAGGTGGCGGAGACAGCTCAGGGGAAGACATTTGCACAGTAGATGCAAGGCCCGAGTTTGATCTCCAGGACCACCAAAGAACAAGAAAATGTTGGAGGAGATACGTTTTTAACATTTCACAAATGTATGGAAACAGTACGATACCCCATTAATACAGACAATTCTGTGGGTTTTTTTAATTTGTGCGTCTCTACGCGCGTGTGAGTGCAGGTGCCCACAGAGACCTGAAAAGGGCATCAGGTAGCCTTAGAGTTGGAGTTACAGGCGGTTGTGAGCCTCCGGCACGAGTGTGAGGACCAAACTCAGGTTCTCTAGAACAGCAAGCACTCATAACTCCCAAGCTATTGCTCCAGCACCAGTTTTTTAAATGTTTTATCACATTTGTGTGTGTTTGCACGTGAGTGTATGTGAGTGCATGCATGTACCACAGTATGTGTGTGGAGCCAGAGGACAGCTTGCGGGAGTCGCTTCTCTCCTTCCATCACGTGAATCCGGGGCTCAAACTCAGGTCATCAGGATTGGCAGCAAGCACCTTCACCTGCTGAGCCATCTTGCCAGCCCACAATTTTTATGTTTTGATATGTCGAAGTATAAGTTTAGTATTAAAACTAGAGCGTGCTTTCTTTCCTCGCTCGGGTCCTCAGAAAGCCTGCACCGCGTGCTCTCACCCACGTGGAGTTGAGTGAGCTGGGCTGTCAGCTCACTTCCCTCTGCCAGCAATGGGGCTGTGCTCATGGGCAGCCACTCATGAGGAATGCTGGGAAAGCTCACGGGGAAGCTCCTGCCTTTCCTCTAGGCAGCGGTATTGCGGCCACACCTGTGGACTGGATTTTTAATACTCCCTAGACTGTACCCACTAACCACTAGGCTGTCCTGTCCTCATACTTTTGTGACACCATCTTGTAGATATTTAAATTTTATATCATTTTATTTACTTGTATTGAGCTGATCTTTTTTTTTTTTTTACTTTGCTTAGGTAATTTTTGGTTCTTTTTGTTTGTTTTGGTGTTTTGCAGAGCTAGGGATTGGATATGGGGTTAAGTAATCTAATTATTGTAGATTTGTGAGATAATTTTTAATTATATATTTATTTATCTTTGTGTGTATGCATATTTTGCCTGCATGTTAAATACAGCTGTGTGTGCAATGCCCATGAACGCCAGAAGAGGGCACTAGATCCCTTGAAACTGTAGTTACACTTTCTAGTAGCCATGTGGGTGCTGGGAACCAAACCAGGGTCCTCTGGAAGAGCAGCCAGTGCTCTTAACCACTGAGCCATCTCTTCAGCCCCAAGATAAACTTTTTGAGACAAAGTCTCACCATGTAACTCAGGCTGGCCTCAAACTCAGGATCTTCCTGCCACAGCTCCCAGGTGCTATGATCACAGGCATGTAACATCACACTCTACCATGATATAATTTTCTATCTGGCCTGACAGACTTCAAGTATTGTGACTCCTGAAGTTATATGACTGGGTTGTGGGCTTATGAAGCAGGCACATTTAGATTTTTACAATTTACAAAGCCAAATGACCAGGAAATAACATGTTACTGGAATTCTGCTAGGTACAGGGGAGGGTGTAGTGGTGCTCTGGTGCCCAGCTTTGTGAGCTTCTTATGTCCTGGCTCTGCCCCACAGCTCATTTCCACACATTTAAAATTGCTTAGATTCTATACAGCCATTATTTTCTATGAAATATTATGATTATTTAGTTCAACTATTTTGTTTGTTCTGTTTAATATCTTCCAGGGATTTTAGTTTGAGTTGAGAGAATTGTCAGCCTTCAAAAACATTCACTTTGAGGACCATGGCCATAGCTCAGGGGTGGTGCTTTTCCCTAGCATACCTAAGGCTCCAGGGTTTGATTCCTAGCACTGCCAAAAATGTGTTTGGGAGGAGGAAAGGGATCAGTAGGAGGAAGAAGGGGGATGAGGTGTGGGGGAGTCTAGTGAGGGCTGTGAGCAAACCACAAAGGCACGTGTGTGTGAAGTGCTGCCAGGGACCCTTATCCTGTGTGCCGGCTTCAGCAAAGTTTAAAGTCAAGAAAAAGAAAGAATGAAGGAAAGACATAAAGAAAGCTAGAAAAGAAGGAAGGGGGGAAGGGAGGGAGGGAGGGATGGAGGGAACAAAGGAAGGAACGAAAGAACGAAGAAAACATTTCCTTTCCAGAATGTAACATGGCTCACATTTAATAAAATCTTTCTTTGTGAAACTGTTGTCTGAACACCACAGAGTAATTGCACATGTGAATTCCACAGCACTTATGCCAGCATGCATGAGACCTGTGCAAACCCAAACCACACAGGGGCCCAGCGTGAACGGAGGAGGTTGGCAGGAAGCTCCATCCACAGCTTAGGATCTGTTGGCAACTGAGAGGTGCAGAGGGGGTGAGTCAGTTTCCTTAGTGTGGTGCCTAGTAGCTGGGATAGACCCACACCCAGGAGCATGTAGGAAACACAGACTAGACTCAATAGGGCTGTTAAAAATGAATAAATAATAATGACAGAGGACATGAAGCAAGAGGGTAACAGTAAGGTGAGTAGAGAGATGGCAGTGAGGCCCAAATAGGGTCAAAGCACGTTTGTGAAATTCTGAAATAATAAAAGTATTTTAAATATCTTTCCTTGCAACTTCCAGTCATGTTTTCAAATGTTTCAAAGTTTCAATTTCTTAAACTTATTTGTAGGGAACTGAAATGCTTTCTGTCATAACTATTAGAAATGATACTGATTTAAGGGATTTTTCTGCATCCAGAAATTTTCATCCAGGTTTTGTACATTTTTATAACCTGAAAATGGATATTTTGTCTCTTTGAGTCCAATCTATAGTCTCCTTGTGCCTTAATTTTGGTTTTAATTTATTGAACAGATAGATATTCTAAAACTAGATTAAGTTAATTCAGCCTTTTATTTAGTTCTTCTTTTAAAGAAATGTCTCTAGAGATGCTTATTACTGTATTTTTCATCTTTAAAAATTAATAAATTAAGAAGGGTATTTGAAATTCTGTTTTTTAAAGAACAGGTAGAATTGTGTTAAATATTGTCAGGTTACTCTCAAATATCTACGGAGATAACAAACTACAGTGCTTCATTTAATTTGCTGATGTCTATATTTTTGGAATTTTTGTGATCGAACCGTCCTTGCATTTCATGGATACAGCTTACTTTGTCACACAATGCGCTTTTGACACCTTGATTTAAGTCTTCACCTTCTGCATTTCTGTCCATTCACCTGCTTCTGTCAGGAACATTCCCTGTAACATGGTATCAGCTACTTCCAAAAAATATTTTTGAAAATTCAAAGCCAAATGTAGAGCCTTTTTACTGGAAACATAGGGTTCCTTGATGACTTTATGAATTTCTTCACTTTCTTACCAATCTTTAAGGATGGTCCTTGCCCTACCTCAACTTTAGGAACTTAATTTTGTACAGACTGACATGTACTGCCTATAATTTTTGTTAATGTAGAATTTCTATTTTCTCTTTAATTTCTTCTGTTTATGTGCTGTTTGATTTTCACAGGTTTAGCTATTATTAAAGCTTTTACTGTTTATTCTCTTGTTTTCTAATGATGACTTTATCCTTTATATCTTTCACTATTTTCTTCTCTAAAAAGAAAAGATTATTGTTCTCATTTAGAATAATGGATATGTCTTCTCTTTTTCATTTTTAAAATAAAAACATCTAATGCTTTCATTGACTTTTCCTGTATCAATCTTGATAGACTTTGACATAAGCCCGATTTCATTTATAATCTTCTGCTTTGTCTGTAGTTTATTATGAGTATTTTAATATCACCCTGTAACTGAATTGTTAGTTTCTAGCTGAAGTTCTTACCCCTTTGCTTTGCTGTTGTGTTATTTGGGGCACACAGATTCTGCTGTTGTGCCTTTGGTGTGTGCTGCATCCATGTTTGTCTAACCATCCATTCTGTTCACCTGTGCATTTAGCCTGAGTTAGCCAATGCTGTTGCTGTCACGTTGGCTTTCTTGTATTTTCATTGCTGTGTCTCTATTCCATTTTTTATCTTTAGGTTGTTTGTGTGACTTTTTAAAAATATGTTTCTCATGAACAACATACTGTTGAAATACCTTTGTTGACCGAGGCCGGACATTTCTGCTCCTGTGTAACGGGCGCTGGGTAGCTTTGATCTCACTCCGCTTCTTCTTTAACTACAAAGACTTTGAAAAACTCAAGTCACTCGAATAACCATTTTCATAGCTTATATCTCCTGTTTTAGAGCAGTTTGTAAGCATTTTAAAGGGACTGAAGGGCAGAAAAGCTTGGCACTTGCTGTATTATCATCCCACGAGGGCACTGCATTATCTGAGCCTTCAGACCCCCCTTTCCCGTTCAGCCCTCTCGCTGTTCCACCGGCTGTTCCTGGGTTCTTTACCTGTTCACCGGCTCTTGTGAAATGCTGGTTCTCCTTTCACGTTTTGATCTTAATGCTTATTTGATCCTTATTCTGTTATACTATCGTTGCCCGTGTCAAATTTTGCATTTCAGGTTCCTTTTATGACAAAAATATTGTCTACCCACCTCATTTTATTTTTTTCTCAATTCCTCTAAGCAACTGATTATAACTATCATGAATAGCAATCTTAGATGAACTCTTATTAAGACAGAGTTTTATAACTGATGATGTGCATAGTACTTAGAACTGAAAAGTAGTGGGGCAGTGAGTAGGAAGAGAGGCTCAAAGGGGATCAATACTAATCAGGACAAAGAGTCATATGATTAGTAAGTTAGTGCTATTGTTTATTAATACTAGAATTTCTAGCATCAGTGCACCCCCTACTGACTAAAGTCCAAATAAAACTGGTCTAAAATACTACTTAGGGGCTGGAGAAATGGCTCAGCAGTTGAGAGCACTGACTGCTCTTGCAGAGGACCCGGGTTCGAGTCCCCGCACCCACATGGCAGCTGTGAACCATCCTTAACTCCAGTTCCAGGGGAATCCAAAGCCCTCTTCTGACCTCCGTGGCATGACACGGGTGCACTCACATGCAAGCAATACACTCACACACATAAAATAAAAATAATAAATATTAAAATAAATAAAAAACAAATAAAATACTACTTAACACGTTACAAAAAGTCATCAACTGAGTTACTTATGAAGAACTTTCATTGACTGTCCAAGAGGTTCTGTTGGATTTTCAAGAGCTGGGTAATGACACCACCACTCAGTCACATGGAATTCAACATCTGAAAGAAGCATCTTTCAGTGTCCCCTAGCTCACCTTGGGTTTGTATCCAAAAGGAACATGATAGGCTAGGAGGATGGCCAACAGACTCCTCACATCTCAAGTACTCCTGAGAGATGAAACCGTCACACACGAAGTTCTCTGAGCTCAGCTCTTATCCTGCCACTGCGAGCCGCACACCACCATACCAGGGCACACCACTGTCCCCAACCCACCTTCCACATGCCCTCCTGACCCCAGGCTCTTCTTTTTCCCCAGAACCTCTCCCCTTCCCCTCTCCATAAAGCATTCCTATTCCTCTGTGAACTCACTAGTGGATTATGTTTTGAGCACTGGAGGGTTTTTTTTCAAACTTTACATTATAATAAATAATTCTGCTATCTAGATCTTTGTCCAGATTTCTGGACATTCGATGACAGAAGGTCCCTGGAAAAAGAACCACAAGGTCAAAGGGCAGACATTTCAAAGCTATTCCTAAACTGGTCTCCAGAAAGATATCGTCAGTCCATACTTTCAGTAGAAGAGCATGAACTTGCCCATTTCATTTCACATGTGCCGACTTTGAATATGTGCTGTATTTTGATTTGGCAAATTTGCTCATCTGAAGATGGTATATCACTTTAATTCACACTTTGTGGCTGGCCCTAGCAGCGGAGTGCCTTTTCACATTCATTAGCCATGAGCCAATCAGTGCAATCTACCAAGTGTCTGTTCATGAAGTTTTTGTTTTCTAAAACACTTTGGTAGGCTTTTAGTGGCTTATATGGATTTTGATAAATTCAGAAAACTAATTCTCATATTCGTGCTAAATATTTACATATTGTCTTTTCCTTTTACTGTAGTTTTTCATACTTTCATATTTGTGAATTTATGTCACGTTACATCCCCAGTCAAGAAGCAGAGGGAGATGATGCTGGTGCTCAGCTTGTCCTCTCCTTTTTACTTGCTCAGGGACTCCAGGCCACGTAGTGCCACCACATTTAAGGTCAGTCTTCTCACCTCAATTAACCTGATCGAGAAACTCCCTCATAGACCGGCCCAGAGATTTGTTTCCGTGGTGATTCTGTATCTCAAGAAATTGACTGTCAAATGCCATCTGAAGTCATAAGAAGCCTTCCTAGATTATCACCCTTAGGGAACAGGCAAATGTGAAAATGTCCAGGTTCCAGTTTGCCTTCAACTTGGGAGGAAAGGTTTATTCGGCTTACATCTCCCAGGTCACAATTCACCAGGGAGCCCAAGGTAGGAACACAGGGCAGGAACCTGGAGGCAGGCACATTTAAGGTCAGTCTTCTCACCTCAATTAACCTGATCGAGAAACTCCCTCATAGACCGGCCCAGAGATTTGTTTCTGTGGTGATTCTGTATCCCAGGAAATTGACTGTCAAATGCCATCTGAAGTCATAAGAAGCCTTTCTAGATTATCACCCTTAGGGAACAGGCAAATGTGAAAATGTCCAGGTTCCAGTTTGCCTTCAACTTGGGAGGAAAGGTTTATTCGGCTTACATCTCCCAGGTCACAATTCACCAGGGAGCCCAAGGTAGGAACACAGGGCAGGAACCTGGAGGCAGGAGCTGAGGCACAGACCATGGAGGAACACTGCTGACTGGCTTGCTCCCCGATCCCTGCTCAGCCTCCTTTCTTACAACACAGGCCACCTGCCCAGGGGTGGCACTGCCCACAGTGGGCTGGGCCCTCCCACATCACTCAACAATCAAGAAACTATCCCACAGACATGGCCACAGGTCAGTCCAACAAAAGCAATTTCCCAGTTGAGGCTCCCTCTGCCCAGTGGTGTCAAGTTGTGTCCAGCACAGCAGTTATGGGCCACGTGTTCCTTCGAGGTATTCCAAAGTTCCACAGCTGGGACCCAGTGCCTCTGCTTCCTGATCTGCTGCCAGCTGACATGTTTACAGCAAACGTTTATGTAAATTTAAGATTCCACTATGAGATTAGGGGAAGAGCTCAGTCAATAAAGTACTTGCCTCACAAGTATGAGAACATGTGCTCAGTCCTCAGTACCTGCATAGAAATGCCAGGTGCAGTGGCTGCTCTTCGAGTCCCAAGACTGGAGAAGCAGAGACAGGGCATCTCTCTCTGGAACCTGGTAGCCAGTCAGCTACTTAATCGGTGAGCCACAGGCTGACAAGCAGTCAGTGAGGGGGATGGTGCTTCTCAGGGTGATACCTAAGGTTGGTTCTGGCCTCCACACACATGTGCACACATATGAACATGCACATGTACAATGAACATGCACATGTACATGACAATACTGTCATGACCTCTCAGCTCAACAGCACCACCTGTATTTCATCAGTGTTTATTTGACACAGTCCGTAAAGGGGAACCTTCCTGTTTTCCTGGTTGGACTTATGTGTCACTTCATGTTGTAGCACTTAAGAAAATGTCTTACTTCCATCTCTTTCCCAGCAGGTACAGTATATACATTTGTCGAATATTTCTGCGATAAAAAAAATTGAACTGGCCAGAGCTGGGTAGATGCTGGCACATCTTGACATCAAACCAAGCCCCAGCACACAGTATAGCAAGGAACACGGGCTGGCTGGGCATGCTCTAATCAGTCATTCCAGAGCTTTGTACCAGGGACGGGCACTGAGTTACCAAGGACATATGGCTTAGCTTTTTTTTTCTTGGCTCGGACTTGGGCCCAAGCAAAACAGCTGTTCTCTCAAATGAAGGCAGTTGGGCTGTGGACACAAACCTCCCTCCAGATCTGCCAGCTGGGACACAACCCTGTTCTCCTGACTCTTATCTCCCTGTACATGGGTCAAAGGGAGCTGGTGAGGCCACTGGTCAGACTTGACTACCTGCTGACTCTCTGCCCACATCCTTGTTTTCTCTCTGGTTTGGGGACCGACTGTCGTGTCATGCTTTACAAGCTCCAAATTCTGTTAAATGTCTGGGTTCATCAACTGTCCACATGCCTGTTGAGCCCTGGTAGTGAGTAAAACCAGGTGTGGCCAGATGCCTTTGTTTACTCGGTGCTTCCTGAGCAGTGACCACCGTGTACCTAGCACTGCAGTAGGAATGTGTACAAGGACTGAGGGTACATCTGTGACACCAGAAAGCACCTCTGCAGAAGGCACGGCCTGGCCCTCTTCCTCTCTATGCACCTCTTACCAGACCTGCGATTAAAATCGTGGGCTCCTGCAGACCTCCGGATCCCTCCAACAAGTCTGGGTTGCTTCAAATCTCCATGCTATCTCTCTATGCTTCATTTTAAAATTTCTCCTGGCAAATCTCCAACATAATGTTGACACAGCCAGATCAACAGGCTACAGACCGATGAGTGTGCCCACAGCTACATAGGCTGTGGTTTGGTTCGCTTCACTTTACTTCACTTTGAGAGGAGGTATGGCAGAGGACACGTAATGGGAGTGGAAATGAATGTCTTCACCACACTGTCTCTTCCTAGGGCTGTCCCATGTGATGCTCTGCTCTGGTGTTCCAAGGTATGCCTACCCACTGACAGACTGACAGACTGGCCACCCACTGACAGACAGACAGACTGGCCACCCACTATCTGCTTTCTGCTTGGTACCAGTCACCTAACTTAAGTCTCTATGATGGTCTTTACTGTCAACTCAGCTGCATTTGGAATCACTTAGGAGCCACACCTCTGGGCATGTCTGCCAGGATGTTTCCAGAGAGGTTTAGCTGAGGGAAGACCCACCCTGAGTGTGGATGGCACCATCCCATAGCCTGGACTGAATAAAACATGGAAAGAGAGCTGAGTTGATTTTGTCTCAAAATCAATCTCTCCCCCCCCCGCCCCCACCCCCCCCAATGGACATACTGTGACCAGCGGCTTACACTACCGTTGCCATGTCTACCCATGTGATGGACCACACCCTCAAACCATGAGCTAAATCAAACCCTTCTTTCCTTCAGCTGCTTCTGCTGGTATTTCATACAAGCCGTGACTGCTGCAGCCGTCCTGTCCCTGGACTGACTGGAAGAGCCTATCCGGACCCTTGGCGCACCCCTGCTGAGCACTTTGGAGAAGAACCACCAGCTGTTCCACTGAGGGCCTCACTCAGGGACCCTCTATGCACAACACAGAAAGCTCCTGGTGGCACTGTACTATCAGGGCACCTTCTGTCCCAGGGCTCTGTCTCCATGGCGAATTAAGTGCATTTTAAAGGGACAGATCAGTCCTTATCAGGTAATTCAACACAGACAGCTGACTTTCCACTCTTCTGCCTCTTTGTGCTTCTTTTTTTGTATAATCCTTTTTTTATATTTTTACTTACTTTTCTTAAAGATAGGCTCTCATGAAGCCCAGACTGGCCTTAAACTCTCTATGGCCCTGTCATAGCTTTTCTCGGCTTGACACACACCTAGACCCACCAGGGAGGAAGAAACCTCAGCTGAGAAATTCCTCTGTCACACTGGTCTGTGGACATGTCTGGGAGGTATTTTCATAACTGCTAATTGGTGTAGGAGAGCACAGCCCATTGTGGGCAGTGCCATTTCTAAGCAGGTGGCCTGAGATGTGTAAGAAAGGTGACTGAGCAAACCGGGGCCACAAGCCAGTGAGCAGCGTCCTCCATGGTCTCTGCTTCAGTTCCTGCCTCCAGGGTCCTGCCTTGAGCTCCCATTCTGGCTCCCCTTGATGATGGACGTCACCTTAAAGGTGACATAAACCCTTTTTCCTCCTCGAGTTGCCCTTGGTTGTGATGTTTATCACAGCAACAGAGAAAGAAACTAGAGCACAATTACCTTGAGATTCTAATCATCCTGCCTCCACTCCCCATGTGCTAGAGCTACTGATCTTAATTGTATTTTAATTTATGTATTGTGAGGCAGGGGGCATATTTTCCATGACACATGTGTGGAGGTCAGAGGACAACTTGTGGAAGTCAGTTCTCTCCTTCTTCCAGGTGGGACTCAAGGATCAAGCTCAGGTGGTCAGGCTTGGCAGCAAGTGCCTTTGCAGGACACTGAGCCATCTTGCCAGCCCTCTATGCCAAATTCTGTGACTAGGATTCACCCAGTATTTACCGCACTTCACTTCTGTTCAGAGCACTGCGGACTAAGACGGAATGAGTAAGGGGCTCTCGGCAGGTCAACCCTGACCTCCAGCAGCTGTGCTCTGCTGTTGTGGGCCTGGCCCTCAGAACACGGAAGAGGGAAGACGGACAGGAATTAGACAGAAGGGACCTCGTGACTCTTCACCTCCATGTCCCAGCTGTGTCACAGGAATAGGAGTTCCTGTTCCCCTCTTTTGCAAGATACTGTGCTGAAATGAGAGAGCAGATAGGGAGCTCTGAGCCACTGTGCAGGAAGACAAGACATTGCCTAATCCCAGGACTGCTTCCAGCACTTGTCATCCAATGCCTTGGGCCTCTGGATACAGAAGTGACACCTTGATCCTTTCAAACTGTGCGCAGCTAAACCCCTTTCAGAAAGTGGATCATGGCTCTGCCTGTTCTCACCCCACTGGCCACTGATATGTTAGATCTGACAGGTCATCAAGATAAAAATCCAGCAAGAACATACCACACAAACAAAAGTCATCTGAACCTGTCCCAGGCCACCTGCAGCTGCAAATGTCCCTGTTCCCACGGTCCTCCCTGCGTGCAGGTACTTGGAAAAGGAACCCCCGACAGGGCAGAAGTCTGTTTCTGGACAGATCCATTTGCCTCCAGCGAAGAGAGAACCAATTTACCTCTAGTCAAATGGAGGGAACTGCCAACTCCACAGCAAGAGCCAGGCTCTGTCCCTTTCTGTAAACTCAATTATGCGTCTCACAGAGGATGAGTCTTGGCTCACAGGCTGCCACGCTCCCGCCTTGGTGGCATGAAAGAGATGCAGCAACGTGGGCCACAGCCACCAAACAGCAGGTCCCTGGGTGAGTGACTTCAAACCATTCAAAAAGGAAAAAGAGAAAAGAAAGGCAGGGCTCTCCACACGACCCCTCCCTGTGCTGCCCTGAGGCCCTCAGGCCTTCAGGAGCCAGGCAGCTGGCTGTGGACCTCCTCCCATCCCTCCATTCTCCAAGGTAACAAGGCTCACTTAGATGAACAAGAAACAAAAAATTGCAAAAACAACTCCTTCAGGACATATACGATGGTGAAATTTTATTGTCCTGAAAGGTAAGGATTTCTAGCCAAACTTTATAGCTCTATGTGCAAGATTCTTCTCATGGAAAAAGCTTTTAGCACAGGTAGAAGGGAAGCCTACTTAGGTGGAGACCATCACCAGATGACAGATGACAGCTAGTAAGACAAGCTAGCTTAGCTTTAAGACTTTACCCTTCATGGGCTGGGAGGTAGCACCATGGGTAGTGGGGCTTGTTTCCCTCACAAACATGAGGACCTGACTTCAGTCCCCAGAACCCGTGCTTTAAAAAAGGGCGGGGCATGGTGCTGCATCCTTGTAACCCCAGCACTAGGGAGGCAGAGGCAGCAGAAGCCCTGGGGCTCACCAGCCAGTCGAGCCTACTTGGTGAGCTCCAGGCCAGTGAGAAACCGTGTCAAAAACAAAGTGGACAGCTCCTGAGAAACAATAACCTAGGAAACCATCTGGCCACCACATGTGCAGGACTCTTCTGTCCAATTCCTATCCTTCTCCCCTTCTTGCTGGATTGTGGAGGGAACTGAGGGGTGACAGGCTCACACAGGGTCACAGCTTGGGTAACGCACCACCCTTGCTTCCACAGTCTGAGGACCAGGCCCGCAATGGCAGAGCACAGCTGCTTGAAGACGGGAATTCAGGAATGACTTGCTTAGGTACTTAAGTAAATGGACAAGAAAACAAAACCTCACCTAGACAGAAAGCTCAGGGCAGAGTTCTGAACTCCGCAGTCACTGATGAGAGCGAGGTTGAATCTGACTAGTCTCTTTCTTTAAGCTATTTATTTACTTACTTGCTTCTGGGGGACACATGTGGAGGTCAGAGGACAGGTTGCTAGAGTCAGTTCTCTCCTTCCACCACGTGGATCTTGGGGAGCAAACTCAGGTCATCAGGCTTGGCAGCAAGCACCCGTGTACCTGCTGAGCCATCTCACAGACCCTTGACTAGAGTCTTATTAAATCAATACAATATAAGATTCCGACAATGGAGAGGCCCTCTTGGCAGAGGCCTTGGTTGGCTCCACATGAGGCCAGAAGGATCTGAGGCCTCCTGAGCCTCTTGCTTTCTGGTCCCCACTTCTGGCCAGTTGAACATCTCAGGCAGGAAAAAGCAGAGGGAAGCTGTGGTCTTCATTTGAGTGGTGCTGATCATACCTCTGACTCAGTGGCCACTGACACTCTAGCCCCATTGCTTGAAGGTTACCTGGGCCACAAAGTAAAAAGGAAGTGTTTTGCCAGGAAAGCTTCCTAAAATGGCAGGGACCCCACCCCACCTTCCAGTTCTGCCTCCTAAGTTTCTTACATTAAGTATCAACTGCATCTTCAAACTGATCTTCCCACAGTGTCCTAGCTGTCAGAGTTTGAAAAGCATCCTTTTGGCTGTGAAGTTGGTAACCAAGAAGCTCCCAAAAATGAGCTCACCTAAAACCAGCGCCAACATTTCATAGTAAATAATGGAAACCAGGAAGCACAGCTGACAGAGGACTTCCATTCAGTGTCAAGAAGAGTGAAGCCACGTCCTCTACATGAGAGTGTGTGAAAGAGCAGATCATCATGGCCAGAGAAATAAGCCAGACTTGGAAAGAGAACCATATGCTTCCTCTCCTACATTCCCTCCAGACTTAAGTACATATACACACATATATTGTACATGTCATCAAACACATATCCATGACATGAAGTAGAAAGGGGCTTCCAGGGGAGAAATGAGTCAAAAGGGGGGAAAAAAAAAAGGAATATGGGGAAGAGAAACATCACATGTTCTCTCATCTACAGAATCTAGCTCTAACAACATGCACACATAGGTATGTCAACATGCAAACATAGGTATAACAACATACACACATAGGTATATCAACGTGCACACACAGGTATAACAACATGCATACGTAGGTATAACAACATGCACACTAGGTATGTCAACACGCAAACATAGGTATAACAACATACACACAACATGTTATACATAGGTATAACAACATACACACATAGGTATATCAACATGCACACATAGGTATAACAACGTGCATACGTAGGTATAACAACATGCACACATAGGTATGTCAACATGCAAACATAGGAATACCAACATGCATACATACATATACCAACATGCACACATAGGTATATCAACATGCATACACAGATATAACAACATGCATATGTAGGTATACCAGCATGCACACATAGGTATATCAACATGCAGACATAGGTATGGTCTAGAAGCAGAAAGGGGGTTATTCTAAGGGAGGAAGGCAGAACAGAGAAGGGCATGAACAAGCACGCCAATGTGTGTGTATGAAAACGTCATATAATGAAACCCATTGTTTCGTATGCAGGTTTTAAAACTTTAAAATTTTATTTATTTTTATTTTATGTGTATGCATGTATTGCCTGCATGTAGGTAAGTGCGCCCATGCTGTGCACTGCCCACGGAGGTCAGAAGAGGCCATCAGATCCCCTGGGACTGGAGTTACGGACAGTTGTTAGCGCCATGTGGGTGCTGAGATTCGAATCTGGGTCTTCCGCAAGAACAACCAGTGTTCTTAACTGCTGAGCCATCTCTCCAGACCCCACCCCCCCATATGCAAGTTTTATCTCATGAACTATTTAGAACTGAGAATTTTTATTTTCAAATGTTTGGAAATATATATATTTAGAATTTCTTCTCTTTTATGTAATTAAAGCTTATATTTTATACACAAAAAAACACATTACAATAGACATGAGATCTAGGTACACACACAACTTAAAACTGTAGCTGTATGCAAATGCTTATTACATAGATGAATCAAATACTGGTTTACCAAAATTTCCTCTCACAAAACTGGAAAACTGCACTTCACATGCTTGAATCCCAGCGGCCAGTCACAGTCATGGGCATCTTTGCAGAAATGCCCAAGGACTTGGTTTACTTCCCCCCAAGTCTCTCCCAAGCCACTACTGAGTGCACTGCTTGATGACATGCTTGTCCCCTGGGCTTGCCCCTGCCAGCCTTCCCCCTTCATATGAACTGCCAACTTGGTCTAGGACAGGTGAGTTCTCACACATTCCTGTCATCCTCCTGATGACATTCTGTATCTTTTCCAGGCCTTGATTTCACTTTCTCCACATACTAAGCCAAGATTTGCCCATGGACAACCAATGAGTCACTACCAGTAAATGCCATGGCTCAGCGGGTGTGATGGTCAATCTCAGCCTGAGGAGATCTAGAATCATCTGGGAGACAGGCCTCTCAGCATGTCTATGGGGGATTATCTTTTTAAAAATAAGTGTTTTAATGAATTCCTGGAGAATTTCATAGTATGCATTTTGATCTTATTCACCCCAACTCCTCCCTCTAGCTCCTTCCAGATCCACTCCTACCTCCCTACCCCAACATTCTGTTCTCTGCTTCCTTAATTTAATAACCCATCAACTCCAGTTTCTGTTGTCCATAGACTCATGAATGTGGAGCTATCCATGAGAGCATGGTCCACACCCTGAAAGAAAACTGACTCTCCTTCACCCAGAAACTACCAACTGCCCATAGCTGCTCAGTTGGTGGGGGGGGGCATCAGTGGGGACTTATCAGCCCCCCTCCCATTCTATACTAGAATGTGGAACTTGGTCTTGTGTAGGTCCTGTGCAGGCAACCACAG
This sequence comes from Nannospalax galili, assembly GCF_000622305.1. Lineage (NCBI taxonomy): Eukaryota > Metazoa > Chordata > Mammalia > Rodentia > Spalacidae > Nannospalax > Nannospalax galili. The sequence goes on from NW_008330120.1 coordinate 1,435,900, forward strand.
CTGTGGGGAGTTCATGAGATGAGTGCAGTGGTCTGTGATGTCTAGAAGACACTGGTTGGCTCTGGTCCTTTCTAATACCTGCCTCTTACACTCTTCCCACCCCCTGCTCCACTATGGTCCCTGACCCTTGGGAAGGGGTGTGATACAATGTCCCATCTGTGGCTGAGCCCTCCACAGTCACTTTTTCTCAGCACTTTGAACACTTGCATGTTTCTGCATTAACCACCATCTACCACTGCATAAGGGACTTCTCGAAGAGGTCTGAGAACTGCACTAATCTACTGGTAGAGACATACAGATTTAAGGGGAAGTCTGGGAGACCTTAGCAGACAGCCTGAGAGTGCCTGGATCTGGCCTCCATCTGGTAGTAAGCTTCCCCAAATCACACCATGCCCAACCCCCTAATTGGGACAACACAAGCCCAGAGCTAGACTTCTCTGTCCCACAGTAGGGGCCCAGACCTCAGCAGACTGCCTGAAAGTGCCAGGATCTGGCCTCTGCCTGGTAGTAAGCTTCCCCAAAACATATCATACCCAACCCCCTGCTCTGGGACCATGAGAGGCCCCTCCCACTTCTCCAGGGCTAGACCTCTCTGCCCTACAGTAGGGGCTAAGAACTTAGCAGACAGCCTGAGAGTGCCGAAATTGGGCCTCCCCTTAGCGAACATCCCAAATGTGTTGTGAGTGTCCACTAGTAGGAGTCCAGACCTTAGAATGAAATCTGAGTATAGCTGACTGGAGCCTGATTTGGGCCTCTGTGGGAGCTCCTGAGCAGATGATCTGAAGCCATCAGTTCCTTCCGATATAAAATCTGAGAGAACATGAAACCTAGACCAACCAGCTCTGCATACCCAATAAGAAAACAACCAAGGCACACCAATAATACAAACAGAAGCAGACCTCAACTCAACAAAGGAAGGCTTGAATTTCATACTGGAATCACAGACAACAAAAGAAATCCGCATGCCAAAATCACAACAGAAAAATAATAATAGGAAAAATCAAAACAGTATGTTCCCACCAAACTCCACTAGTCCTATAGAAGAGTTCTACAAAGAGAACTCCCTTGAGATAACCCAGGACACAGAATGTAAAAGAACAACCATAAACATGATCAAGGAATTCAACAAATTTAAAGAACACACAAGCAAAAATAATCAAAGAACTAAAAGAAGATAGGGATAAACTTCTGACTAAATTCACAAAAGAGACAGAAATATTGAAAAAACTTAGGCTGAAATGAAGAAGGAAGTGTAAAACATAATAAGTCAACTTGAAACAACAGGGGAAAGCCTCACCTCTAGAATGAATAAAATGGAAATCAGAATATCAACACTAGAGGATAAAGTTGAAGAACTGAACTGCCCAAGCAAAGATTATGAAAAACATTTTAAAACACATGAATGTAATATGCAGGAAATGTGGGACACCATGAAAAGACCAAATCTATATATCATAGGAATAGAGGAAGGAAAAGAATTTCAGGTTAATGGTATCAACCAGATCTTAAACTGGATTGTAGAAGAGAATTTCCCCAAATTAAGGAAAGACATCCCCATACGAATATAAGAAGCACACAGAACACCAAATAGAACTAGAAAAGAAACTCCCCACAGCATATCACAGTAAAAACACTAAATGTACAGAACGAAGAGAGAACACTGAAAGCAGCAAAAGAAAAACAACAAGTCCCATACAAAGGAAAACCCATCAGAATTACAGCTGACTTATCAATGCAAACTATGAAAGCCCAGAAGAGCCTGGACCAAGGTATTTCCGGTTCTACATGACAATAGATGCCAGCCCAGAATACTTTACCCAAAAAATGTCTATTATAGTTGAGGGGGAAAGAAAAATCTTCCATGACACAAATAGCCTGAAAGAATACATAGCCACAAAACCAACCCTCCAAAGACTACTCGAAGCAATACAGAGAGCAGAGAGAGAAACAACTATACCCTAGGGGAAATGAAAGAAAATAAAGATATGATCTAGGAAACACAAAATTAGACAGAGAACACAAACAGCAATCAAAATGACGGCAACCAATATACACCTTTCAATAAGAACCTTAAATATCAATGGACTGAACTCCTCAGTCAAAAGACACAGCCTAGGTGAATGGATTAGGAAACAAAATCCATCTCTTTGCTGTCTGCAAGAAACCCATCTCACCTTCAAGGACAGGCACTACCTTAAGGTAAAAGGATGGAAAAGAATGTTTCAAGCAAATGGCACTAAGAAACAAGCAGAGGTTGCGATTCTAATATCTGACAAACTTCAAAGTAAAACTACTCAGAAGAGATAAGGAGGGTCACTTCATTCTGATCAAAGGAACAATTAACCAAGAAGATATTACAATCCATAACATACATGCACCAAATTCTGGTGCACCCAAATTCATAAAAACAACACTACAGGACTTTAAGACACAGATTAACCCCA
>NW_008330120.1:1438440-1438563 GCF_000622305.1 Nannospalax galili
CGTTGAATTAAATGATACCATACATATAATGAACCTAACAGACATCTTTCAATTATTCCACCCAAACACCAAAGAATACACTTTCTACTTATCACCTCATGGAACTTTTTTATGAATTTGTGT
>NW_008330120.1:1438754-1439837 GCF_000622305.1 Nannospalax galili
GCTGAAAGCTCTCCTAAGAGGGAAGTTTATAGAGCTAAGTGCCTACATTAAAAAATTGGAAAGAGCCCAAATAAATGACTTAACACTGCAACTGAAGGCACTGGAAAGGCAAGAACAAATGAAACCCAAACCCAGCAGAAGAGAAGAAATAACAAAAATCAGAGCAGAAATTAATGAAATAGAAACAAAGAAAGCAATACAAAGAATCAATGAATCTAAGAGTTGGTTCTTTGTAAAGCTAAACAAGATAGACAGACTGTTACCCCAGTTAACCAAAATAAAGAGCAAATCCAAATCAACAAAATCAGAGATGAAAGGGGAAACATCACAACTGACACCAAAAATATCCAGACCATTATAAGGGAATATTTTAAAGACCTATACTGTACTAAATTTGAAACTCTAAAAGAACTGGATGGATATCTGAAATTATGGGAACCTCCAAAGTTAAACCAAGAAAAGATCAACAGTTTAAACAGACCCATAACATACAAGGAAATTGAAACAGTAATACAAAGCCTCCCAACTCAAAAAAAAAAAAAAAAGCCTGGGCCCAGATGGATTTACAGCAGAATTCTACCAGACATTTAAAGAAGATCTCCAGCCAATACTACTTAAATTATTCAAAATGATAGAATCAGAGGAAGAACTCCCAAATTCCATCTATGAAGCCAACATCACTCTAATATCCAAACCAGGTAAAGACACAACCAAAAAAGAAAACTATAGACCCATATCCTTAATGAACATAGATGCAAAAATGCCCAACAAAATACTCACAAACCAAATACATACACACATCAAAAAGATCATTCACCATGATCAAGTAGGCTTTATCCCAGAGATGCAGGGATGGTTCAATATATGCAAGCCAATAAATGTCATTAATCATACAAATGGACTCAAAGACAAAAACCACATTTTCATCTGAATAGATGCAGAAAAGGCTTTTAACAAAATTCAGCATGCATTTATGTTCAAAGTCCTGGAGGGAATTGGACTGGAGGGAACATACCTCAACATCATTAAAGCTATACAACAAACCCACAGCCAACATCATCCTAAATGGAGAAAAACTGGAAG
>NW_008330120.1:1439895-1455748 GCF_000622305.1 Nannospalax galili
CCTGTGTTTTTCTGAGTCTGTTACTTCACTTAATATAACAGTTTCTAGTTCCATCCAGGAGTAATTATTGGAAAAGATATAAAATTATCCCTTTTTGGATGATATGATATTATATCTAAGAGACACCAAAAATTCCATCTGAAAACTCCTAGAACTGATCAACAATTTCAGTAAAGTGGCAGGTTACAAGATCAATCTACAAAAAATCAGTAGCCTTTCTATATACCAATAATAAGCTATTGGAGAAAGAATGCAGAGAAATGCTCCCATTCACAATTGCTGCAAAAAATATCTTGGAATAAATCTGGACAAAGGCACCTAAGATCTCTTAACACCAAAGATCTCTACAATGAAAATTTTAAATCATTAAAGAAAAAAAGTTGAGGAAGACACCAGGAGATGGAAGGACTCCCATGTTCATGGATTGGAAGAATTAATATTATGAAAATGACCATCCTACCAAAAGCAATATACAGAATCAATGCAGTCCCAATCAAAATCCCCATGACAGAATTAGAAAAATGCATCCTTAAATTCATATGGTGGCACAAAAGACCCCAGGTAGCCAAAGCAACCCTGAGCACTAAGAGCAACGCTGGGGGGATTACTATATCAGATCTCAAAGTATACTAAAGAGCCATAGTCATAAAAACAGCATGGTACTGGCACAAAAACAGACACATAGATCAATGGAACATCACTGAAGATCCAAACCTGAGTACACGCAATTTCAGCAACATGTTTTTGACAAAGGTGCCAAGAACACACAATGGAGGAAAGACAGCATCTTCAACACATGGTGCTGGCAAAACTGGATCTCCACCTGTAGAAGAATGAAACTAGATCCCTATCTTCCACCTTGCACAAACGTCAACTCCAAATGGATCAAAGACCTCAAGTGAAACTGTAAATCCTGAAACTATTAGAAGAAAATATTGGCAGTAACTTACAGATATAGGTGTAGGAAAGGATTTTCTAAATTAGACAGAAGTTGCTCAGAAATTAAGGTCATCAATCAATAAGGGGGACCTCATTAAACTAAAAAGCTTCTGTTCAGCAAAAGAAACAATCAAAAACATGAAGAGAAAATACACAGAATGGGAAAAAAGTCTTCACCAGTGACACATCTGACAGAAGTTTAACATCCAGAATGTATAAAGAACTCAAAAAACAAAGAATCAAGAAACCAAATGATCCAATTAAAAGATGGGCTAAAGATCCAAACAGAGAGTTCTCAAAGGAAGAAATAAAGATGGTTAAGAAACATCTCAAAAAAGTGTTCAACACCGTTAATAATTAGGGAAACACAAAATAAAACCACCCTAAGGTATCACCTTACCCCAATTAGACTGGCTAGGATCAAAAGAACAAATGATACCAAATGCTGGTGAGGATGTGGAGAAAGGGGAACACTCATTCACTGCTGGTGGGATTGCAAACTCATGCAGCCTCTATAGAAAACAGTGTGGAGAACTCTTAAAAAATGAAAACTGAACCTACCATATGACCTGGTTATACCACTCCTTGGCATATACCCAAAGGACTCGTCATATTGTAGAGACACTTGTACAACCATGTTTGTTGCTGCTCTTTTCACAATAGCTAAGCGATGGAAGCAACCTAAGTGTCCCTCAACTGACAAGTGGTTAATGAAAATGTGGTATATTTACACAATGGAGTTCTATTCAGCAGTAAAGAAAGATGAAATAATGAAATTTGCAGGTAAATGGATGGATCTAGAAACTGTTATACACAGACTCAGAAAAACAAACAACATATGTTCTCCCTCGTAAGTGGCTCCTAGTGCCAAATCCTTTTAAATTCCAGGTCCTTTTAATAAGAAGATGCTATACAGCAGTCCCTTTTGCATGAAATAATTACCATCATCACGACTTTGGCTGAGCCTGATCACTAAACATAGTTACAATTGGGCTTGCTGATGGTTGTGCTCATTCATTAAAGGAGTGCCAAGCAAGGTCACTGGACCCTCATCTGAGTATCCAGCCACTCCTCCCAGCCAATTAGTCCAGCCTTGGAAGACAAAAGAAAAATGAGGAAGAACCTAACAGAGGGATGCTTTTGGAAGTCCTTGTCAAGAAACTCCAATGGACTCTCATATGAGCATTGGAAAATTGCTCTGTTCTGACTCTTTTCTAGTTCCCTGTCTAGAACTTGTAATGCTAATTACTCTTGCCTTTCCTTCTCCTTCACATCTCCTATTCACCAGTCAAGGACTTTCTTTTCCCCCTACAGATAAGAGTTATGCAATTTGGGAGTCTTTTAGATAGACCCACTGAAGAGGTACTCCAATTGCCTCACCCTGCATCCCTATTCAGCATCGAAGAAGCCAGAGCAGTCTGCATCCCTATTCCCTATTGGCAATTTGGGTAACCCCTTCAGAGGATGGTGTGATTGTCAAAAGTATTAGGGAGCTTGTGTCTAATCCTTAAAAGATTTTAGTGCTACCTCTTCAGAGGGGGGAATGTTGGAGGGGAGGGAGTGGGCATGGACTTGATCAAAACTCCTTATATACATGTATGAAATTCTCAATAAAGTTTTTGTAAAAATTTAAAAAAAAAGAAACAAAATCTTCCAACTGTTGTCTGAAAGAAACCCATCTCACCTTCAAGGACAAGGCACTACCTTAAGGTAAAAGTATGAAAAAGAATATTCCAAGAAAATGGCACTAAGAAACAAGCAGGGGTTGCAATACTAATATCTGACAAAATAAACTTCAAACTAAAACTAATCCAAAGAGATAAAGAGGACCACTTCATTGTATTCAAAGGAACAATCTACCAAGAACACATTACAATCATGAACATATATGCACCAAACTCTGGTGCACCCAAATTCATAAAAACAACACTACAGGACTTTAAGACACAGATTTACCCCAACTCAGTAAGAGTAGGGGACTTCAGTACTCCACTGTCTCTATCAGACAGGTCAATCAGATAAAGAATAAACAAGGACATCTGAAATAAATAATACCATACATCAAATGGACCTAACAGACATCTACCAAATATTCCACCAAAGCACCAAAGAATACACTTTCTATTCAGTGCCCCAAGGAACTTTCTCAAAAAATGAGCACATACAGGGGCACAAAACAAACCTCAACAAATACGAAAAAAAAAAAAAAAAGAATTCCATGCATTCTATCAGACCACAATGCAATAAAACTTTAAATCAACACCAGAAGAAGCCCTAGCAACTACACAAACTCATGGATATTAAACAACACACTCCTGAATGATGAGTGGCCAAAAGGAGAAATGAAGAAAAAAATAAAAGTATTTCTGGACTGCAATAAAAGGACAATACAATACAACAAAACCTCTGGGACACTTTAAAAGCAGTCCTAAGAGGGAAGTTTATAGCCCTAAGTACCTACATTGGAAAAATCAGAAAAAGCACAAATAAATGACTTAACATTGCAACTGAAGACTCTGGAAAGGCAAGAACAAATGAAATCCAAACACAGCAGATGAGAAGAAATAACAAAAATCAGTGGATACATTAATGAAATAGAAACAAGGAAAATAATACAAAGAAACAATGCATGGTTTTTTAAAAAGATAAACAAAATAGACCCTTAGTTCAGTTAACCAACAGAAAGAGCAAATCCAAATTAATAAAATCATAAATGAAAGGGGAAACATCACAACGGGCACCCAAAAGATCCAGAACATTATAAGGGAATACTTTAAAAACCTATAGCCTACTAAATTTGAAAATATAAGAGAAATGGACGGGTATCTAAAATCATGGGAACCACAAAAGCTAAACCCAGAAGAGATCAACAGTTTAAACAGACCCATAACATAGAAGGAAATTGAAACAGCAATATAAGCCTCCCAACTAAAAAGAGAACAGGCCCAGATGGATTTACAGCAGAATTTTATCAAACATTTAAAGAAGATCTGCAACTAATACTACTGAAGTTGTTCAAAAAGATAGAGAGGGAGAACTCCCAAATTCCTTCTATGAAGCCAGCATCACTCTAATACCAAAACCAGGTAAAGACACAACCAAAAAAGAAAACTATAGACCCATATCCTTAATGAACATAGATGCAAAAATTCTCAAGAAAATACTCATAAACCACATACAGACACACATCAAAAAGATGATTCACCATGATGACATTGGCTTTATTCCAGAGATGCAGGGATGGTTCAATATACATGAGTCAACAAACATCATTAATCATATAAATGGACTCAAAGACAAAAACCACATTGTTATCTCAATAGATGCAGAAAAGGCTTTTGACAAAATTCAGCATCCACTCATGATAAAAGTTCTAAAGTGAACCAGACTGGACAGAACATACCTCAACATAATTAAAGGTATATACAACAATCCCACAGCCAACATCATTCTAAATGGAGAAAAACTGGAAGCATTCCCATTGAAATCAGGAACCAGACAAGGCTGCCCACTATCCCCATTCTCTTTAACATAGTACTTCAAACTCTTGCAAGAGCAATAAGACAAGGAGAAGGAAATTAAAGGAGTACTAATTGTAAAAGAAGAGGGCAAACTATCACATTTTGCAGATGATATGATACTATACCTAAGAGATCCCAACTCCTAAAACTGATTAACACTTTCAGCAAAGTGGCAGGTTACAAAATCAATCTACAAAAATCAGTAGCCTTTCTATATACCAATAACAAGCAATTGGAGGAAGAGTATAGGGAAATGCTCCCACTCCCAATAGCTGCAAAAAATAAATAATAAATAAATAAATCTCAGAATAAATCTGACCAAAGACACCAAAGATCTCTATAATGAAAAATTTTAAATAGATAAAGAAAGAGATTGTGGAAGACACTAGGGGATGGAAGGACCTCCCATGCTCATAGATTGGAAGAAATAATATCGTGAAAATGATCATCTCCCTAAGAGCAATGTATTGATTCAGTGCAATCCCAATCAAAATCCCCATGACATAATTCACAGAATTAGGAAAAAAATTCCTTAAATTCCTATGGAAGCACAAAAGACCACAGATAGCCAAAGCAACCCTGAGCACAAAGAGCAATGCTGGGGGATTACTATACCAGATCTCAAAGTATACTACAGAGCTATAATCATAAAAACAGCATGGTACTGGCACAAAAAACAACACATAGATCAATGGAACATCAATGAAGACCCAAACCTGAGTACATACAATTTCAGCCACCTGATAGTTGACAAAGGTGCCAAGAACACACAATGGAGGAAAGACAGCATCTTCAACAAATGGTGCTGGCAAAACTGGATCTCCACCTGTAGAAGAAACTAGATCCTTATTTTTCACCTTACATGAAAGTCAATTCCCAGTGGATCAAAGACCTCAATGTGAAACTGGAAACTCTGAAAATGATAGAAGAAAACATTGGCAGTAACCTACAAGATATAGGTGTAGGAAAGGACCTTCTAAACCGGACACCAGTGGCTCAGGAATCAAGATCAACAATCAACAAGAGGGACCTCATTAAACTAAAAAGCTTCTGTACAGCAAAAGAAACAATCCAAAAAAGTAAAGAGAAAACCCACAGAATGGGGAAAAAAAGCTTCACCAGTGACACAGCTGACAGAGGTTTAACTCCCAGAATATATAAAGAACTCAAAAAACAAAGAATCGAGAAACCAAACGACCCAATTAAAAGATGGGCTAAAGATCCAAACAGTTTTCAAAGGAAGAAATAAAGATGGCTAAGAAACATCTCAAAAAGTGTTCAACATTGGCCGGGCATGGTTGCACACGCCTTTAGTCCTAGCACTCGGGAGGTAGAGGCAAGCTTGGTCTACATTGTGAATGCCAGGTCAGCTGGGGTTACAGGGAGACCCTGTCTCAAAAAGACCAAAAAACAACTGTTCAACATCATTAGTAATTAGGGAAATGCAGATTAAGATTTCATCTTACCCGAGTCAGACTGGCTAAGGGCAAGAGAACAGATGACAGCAAATGCTGGGGAGGATGTGGGGACAGGGGAACACTCATCCACTGCTGGTGGGCTGCAAACTCGTGCAGCCACTATGGAAAGCAGTGTGGAGAACTCTTAAAAAAACTAAAAATGAACCTACTGTATGACCAGGTTATACCACTCCTTGGCATATATCCAAAGGACTCATCCTATTACAGAGACACTTGTACATCCATATTTGTTGCTGCTCTTTTCACAATAGCTAAGAGATGGAAGCAACCTAAGTGTCCCTCAACTGACGAGTGGATAATGAAAATGTGGTTCATTTATACTATGGAGTTCTACTCAGCAGTAAAGAAAGATGACATCATGAAATTTACAGTATCTAGAGACTGTTATACTAAGTATAGTAACACAGACTCAGAAAAACAAAACATGTATGTTCTCCCTCATTTGTGGACCCTAGTACCAAATCCTTATAAGTTAGTACATATCCTGATGTAACTGCAGGAGCCAGGAAAGTGGAAGGGAACCAGGGAGGTAAAGGGAAAGAAGGAACCTGAGAGGGATGACTACTAGGAGACAGGTGTTACTAAGGGAGAAATGTGCAAAAAGGAGGGAGTTAAAGGAGAGGGGGAGAAGATGGCTGTACAAAGAACTATGGGAATAAAGGGGAGTTGGAACCACAGCAGACAGAAATTATAAAGGGAGAACTGGGGAAATGGGGACACTTTAAATGGGATAGGCGGGGAGGGAGGATAAGACAGGGAGAGAAAGAGGAGACATAAATAGTGCCTAGCTAGCATAAAAAAAGAGAGAGAGTCTAATTGTATTAGTCCAAAATCCTACTGAAAAATTACACATACAATATCCCTAGATGAGTCCATGAGTATAGCTAAAGGCTACATAACAAGAAACATGCCAGACAGGAGAAACCTTCCTTTGGCTTGTTGGCCAGGGTAGTCCAAAAGACTCCCAGAATTACACAGGCGATTGCCACAGCCCTTGATTGCCTCCCAGAACTTGAAGGTAAGACCCTATTGCTGAAGTCAGGACATACGTCAGACACAAGATTTGGAGCAACAGAGCTGGGATTGACCTGAAAACCACCTCCCCTGAAGGCTAGCTCTCATAGCTTTGGAGAGCACTACCCATACTGCTATGGGTGAACATCATCAATGGTCCAATCCCAGCTTCAAGGCCTGAAAACCACATCAATGACCAGCACTGCAAACAACATTGGTGCAGTAATGGCACTTTTATCTTGGGGGTAATCAACAGGTACCTAATTGGACTTAAAGCCCACTCAATGGGAAGGAAACTCATGTGTGGTATAGTAAACCTAGCCAAATACACATAGCTGGAGAGGTCAGAGATCTTGGAGAAAACCCCAAGGCTGTCACATCCCTAGACAAATGTAATTTCTTACTATGTGCAAAATATGAGTCCTTAAATTTATAGACAAGTATCTCAGTCACCACCCACCAAAGAAGGTTCTTTTTCAAGAGACAGAGATAATTGCAGAGTTCCACAACTGGTCATACACAGAGATTGTGAACTTCCCAAGTCTAAGTGGCACATCTAGGATGCAGCCTCTACACTTAAGGCTCAGGGAACACAGAAGAGGGATGAAGAGAACACTAGTGCATCTCTCAACTCTCATCAATGCAGCTCCCTCATGTAACAGAGGACCAGAAAAGCCAAAGGTCACAAATGGCCAAAACGCAGAGACTAATCTACAGAGTGTGGGTCCTTGGACAGGACTCCTAAATTCCACTCACCCAGGAATCAGGGACCATTGTGGAAGAGGGGGCAGAAAGATTGTAAGAGCCAGGGAGGAGGTGCAGGACCATATGGAAATAGTCCTACAGATGCCTGGGACCCTTCTCATGCACAAGACCCATGCAAACTTAAGCAGACAGAAATCCAGCACAGAACTGTGGAAACGAACATAAACCCCCAATGTTAGTCAAAGAATTATTGGCAGTTGATTATTGCCGGGTAAGAAAGAGCTGATCTTAAAGGGAGAGACTGTAGATAGGCTGAGTAAATCCCAGTAGATGAACTTGCACTGAGGGATATTCAGGGACACTAACTTTACATGATAGGCCTTAACACAAATGACAGAATGTACAAACTCCAATGGGGGCTATGAGAGGGTGCTGAAGGGAAAGACGTTATAAAGACGATTTTATCTATGAAATACACAAACATTCAATAAATTGTTTTTAAAAAGGGAAGTTTGATATTATGTCCATTTAACAAAATAATAGTAGTAGGTTTACTCCTGGGGTGTGTGAGCTCCTTGATCATGGGTTCTTGGCCAGATGTGCAGTACCAGGCATGTTTTTCCTCCATGGGCCTTAAGTCCAATCAGCAAGCCGTTGGTTACCTCCATAGCACTTATGCTACTACTGCACTCCTGGGCAACTCTGGCCATACCAGTCATTGTTACAGCTCACAGAGTTCACAGCTGGGAAAGACTGTTGATGTCTTTTCCCCTAGCAGCCTACATAGCACCTTCCAGCCCTGAGAGCTAGCCAACAGGGACGAAGCTTCTGGTCAGCACCAACTTGATTTCTCCACATCCTGTAACCAATGTGTGTGATATCTTCAGCAACAGGGTCCTACCATGAAGTTCTGATGGGAAACCAGGAGCAATGGCAATAGCCTGCACTGCTTTGTGGGGGTCTCCAGGACCCCTCTAACCAACACAAGGGGCGGTATCCACACTTGACACAGGGTTTCTCATTTGGCAACCTGTGGCTTCTGAGTTGGTCATAATCCCTTCTGTAGAATCACTCCAATTAAACTATTTTATATGAATATATGTGAAGTTTATAAAATAGCACATTTCCATGTGACTTTCAAATACCTATAGTGTTTGTTAACCTTCCCCCAACCTTTCTCTACCCTAACCCTCCCAATGCGTCTTCCTACTCAAACCTCCCTCCCCATTATTCCCCACTTCCCCTTCATACCATCTGTGTTCCACTATCCCCCCTCCCTTAAGAACCTTCCTCCCCTCCCAAGCAATGGTCCCTTTCTAGTTTCTTAGATTCCTCGGGTATTCCAACTTAAACATACAAATCTAAAGATTTGATGCTAAGACCCACATACAAGTGAAAACATGTGACATTTGTTTTTCTGGGTCTGGATTACCTCACCTAGTATAATACTTTCCCACTCCATCCATTTACCTCCAAATTTCATAATTTTCCTTTACAACCAAATAAAATTCCACTGTGTATAGTACCTGATGTCCACTACCCATTCATCAGTTGATGGGTATCTAGGCTGTTCCCATGTCCTAGCTATTGTGAATAGAGCAGCTGTGAACATGGACAAGCATGTGTCTCTGTAGAAGGAAATACAGTTTGCATAAGTCACTTTTCTGTTGCTGGGATAAACACCATGAATAAGGCAACTTATAGAAGGACGTTTACTGAACTTGGGTAAGAGTCCATCATAGTAGGGAGGCATGGGAAGAGGACTAGAGTTGAGAGCTCATACCTTCAAGAGAACACGGGAACCAGAGACAACCACTTAGAAGACGGGAAAGCTATGGATGCTCAAAGCCCGCCCCCAGGGACGTGCTTCCTCCAGAAAGGCCCCGCCTCCTAAACCTCTGCAAACAGCACCACCAACTGGGGCAGAGCCTCTGGGGGATGTGTCTCATTCAAATCACCACAAAGCCCTCTGGGTATGTACCCAAGAGTGGTACAGGCAGCTTATATAGTAGACCTCTTTCTAGTTTTCTGAGGAACTACCACACCGATATGGGGGATTACCTTGACTGGGTTAACTGAGGTAGGAAGACCAAGCCACTGCGGATGGTACCACTTGTGAGAGCATCCCAGGTTGGGTAAAAAGGAGAAAGTGAGCTAGGCACAAGTATTCTTTGCTCTGTTTTTTTATTTTTAGTTAGCTATTTGTGTTTCTTCTGGGTGTGTGCAACCTCATGCATTCTTGAGCGGGCAGTATTCTGCACCTGCGCAGATATGTGCATGCCACACAGCACATGTGGAAGTCAGAAGACAACTTTCAGGAGTAGGGTCTCACTGTCCACCTGTTGAGGCAGTCTCTTGTTTCTGCTGCACTATGCACTCCAGGCTAGCCCACAGGGCTTCTGGGCAATTCTGTCTTCTCCTCCCATCTTGTCACAGGAGCACTGGGGCTATAGATCGTGCATCACATCTGGTTCTTTATGGCGTTCCAGGGATCGAACTCAGGTCATCAGGCTTTCAGGGCAAGTGCTTTTCCTTACTGAGCCATCTCACTAGCCCCCTTTAGAAAAACTGTATTATTATCATAATAAATTTCTGCTTCGTGCCTATGGATGTAACGTAATGTGAGCGACTCCCTCCAGCTCCTGCCGCTGTGCTTCAGCCCATCGCAGACTGTAACCAGAACCAGCAGTCAAGATGGAGCCCTTCCTCCCTTTGGTCTGCTTCTTGTCAGGTATTTTATCACAGTGAAACAAGGAACTACATCAGCAGGCCGGGATTAGGCTGTGGTCTTCAGCAGGCACCAGGCTGACAAGTGTTTGGTTCTGTGGTGAGCATGCCCATGAGATGAGGATTCTCACTTCCCTGTGGGGCCACGTGACAAGGACTTGAACATGTAGAGTGGGTATAAGGACTGCCATCTCCGACACAGAAACCTTCACTTTGTCCTTCAAACGCAGCAGTGGACAGTGTGGTCTTTGTGTGGTTATCTATAGCATGCCAACACCAACATACCAGCACACTGGCCTTCACCCACTCTGAGCTCTGGGAAAGGCACCTCAGAGAGGCCCTGAGGGAGTGGAGTATTTGCACAGAACCTCAAAAGGTGAGTAAGGCTGCTCAGGGCAAACATGGGGAACTGCATTCAGAGAGCAGAGAACACCAGGTTCGAAGTTCAAGGGTGTGGAAGTGTGTGGCCACCGATGGCGAGCAACACAGATGCGGTAATGGAGTGCAGTGGAGTTGGAAGTAAAGGCTGAAGCAGTGAAGCTGGCTGGGCCAACCAGACCAGATTACCAGTCTCTTGGCCGTACACAAGGGACACTACCCTGGACACTACTGACATTTGGAGCCATATTCTTTGTTCTATGGTGACTGTCACTGTCCTGGGCTTAGAGGATAAAGCAGCAGTCCTAGTCTCTGGCCACCAGATGCCAAGAACACCCATATCACCAATAGTGGCAGCCAGCCACATCTTCAAGCAGTGCCCAGTGCCTCCCAGGGAAGCTGCCCCATGCGAGCATGGACAGTATAGATGTGATGGTCAGAGATGGTCCGGAGCCCTTCCTATAATGAATTAGTGAAGAGAGCAAAGGCAAAAGGCTGGGAAGGAGAAAAGGACAAGGCTCTGTGAGCCAAGAAGAAATCCAAGGGCTGGGGAGATGCTTAGTCAGGAAAATTCTTGCTGTGGAAGCATGAAGATCTGAGTTCAAACCCCAGCACCCACACACCCAGGAAGACCCCTGGAGCTGACAGGCAGCCAGAATAGCCAATGTTGAGTTCCAGAGAGACCCTGTCTCAAATAATAGCAGTAATAATAATAATAACCATCATTATTATTAATTAATAATACAGGGAGTGATAGAGGGCAACATCCAACATTGACCTCTGGTCTACACACACACACACACACACACACACACACACCCACACCAGGCTTGCATACTTTTAATCCCAGCACTGAGGTGGTAGAGACAGGAGGATCCAGCCAGCCTAGCCTAATTGGTGAACTCCTGGCCATTGAGAGAACTTTTCTCAAAAAAGGTGGACAGTATTCCCAATAACAACACCTGAAGTTATTTTCTGAGATCTAGACACACACACACACACACACACACACACGTGTATACACATACATGAATGTTGGTATGCACACATGCATGTATTTAAAAAAGTATGAGGCATAAGGTGAACAAGTGTATTTTAAAGTGAGAAGGAAGGCCAACCTTCGGGACACGCCAGACATGAGGTTGTTGCGCAGAGGGTTGGAAGAAGAGGTGGTTTTGTTTGTGAGGGACAGTCTAAAGAGCAGTGGAGGCCCAAGGTCAAACACACCCACTTGTAGAACCTACAACCAGACTCCAGGGAGCCTGCAGGCCTTACTGCTTGACTTTAAGGTTATATATTTGGCGTGTATGGCAGGGGCTCTGGTTTCCTAATGACAGCACATAGTTATGAAAACTCGTTTTGAGTTGATTCTGACACAAAAACACAGTTGCTTCCCCCTGGATTCTCCCAACACAAACACACTTCTGACACCAGATTTGGGGGTGGTCCCCACAAACCCAGCAGTTCTCCAGAGAGTAGTCTCCATGACATAGACTCAGACCCCATAGGCTAAGGTTTAGTCCCATAAGACTGCCCCCAACCCTCAGTCTTCTGATCTTAATTCCCGGTGGTCACCTGCACTCCTGACTGGCCAGCTATCAACTGGGTTTTCCACCAAGTCCTCCTGTGTTGATGGCTTACTAGGGTGCCTCACAGGGAAGCCCTTTCTCTTTATTATGAAGGACGGTGATGAGCAATCAGACAGAGAGAATCACAGAGCAAGGTCCACTAGGGTGCAGCACACTGGAGCTGATGTCCTCATGGAGTTGGGTACCCTGTCCTCCTGGCCTATGACTGCTGCTCACCAACCCAAAAGTCATCAGATCTCTTGGTCCACAATGCTTTGTAGAGCTTAATCTAGGTCACCCACCCTGAAAGTTTTGAGTGGGTGCAATGGTTCTAGCATTTTAATTGCCTGATTTCATCCTCAGCCAGCGGGGTCCCACTTAAGCCATCTCCTTATGGTAAACTCAGGTGTTACCTGAAGGATCTCATTGTGACAATGTCTCAGGAAATCACAAGAGTTTGGGAGTTCAGTGACAGGAACTGGGGACAAGAACCAAACACATGATGATGATAATGACCCTTTATCCTCTGGGGTGTGTTCCAAGGCCCACAGTGAATTCTGAAACCACAGATGACACCGAAGCCTTCAAAAGACTACTGCACTGCCTCGACTATTGCCATGACCTAGTAATGAAAAACGCTACTGACTTAGAGGTGAATAGTGTACACAGCCTGGACACTCTGGGGAGGGATGGCTTACACCAGGGGGTAGTGTACACAGCCTGGACACTCTGGGGAGGGACAGCTTACACCAGGGGGTAGTGTACACAGCCTGGACACTCTGGGGAGGGACGGCTTACACCAGGGGGTAGTGTACACAGCCTGGACACTCTGGGGAGGGACGGCTTACACCAGGGGGTAGTGTACACAGCCTGGACACTCTGGGGAGGGACGGCTTACACCAGGGGGTAGTGTACACAGCCTGGACACTCTGGGGAGGGACGGCTTACACCAGGGGGTAGTGTACACAGCCTGGACACTCTGGGGAGGGACGGCTTACACCAGGGGGTAGTGTACACAGCCTGGACGCTCTGGGGAGGGACGGCTTACACCAGGGGGTAGTGTACACAGCCTGGACACTCTGGGGAGGGACGGCTTACACCAGGGGGTAGTGTACACAGCCTGGACACTCTGGGGAGGGACGGCTTACACCAGGGGGTAGTGTACACAGCCTGGACACTCTGGGGAGGGACGGCTTACACCAGGGGGTAGTGTACACAGACTGAACACTCTGGGGAGGGATGGCTTACACCAGGGGGTAGTGTACACAGCCTGGACACTCTGGACAAAGGATTAATATTTCCAGGGCAGGGCAGAGTGAACTGGCACAAGATTCATCACACTGCTCAGAATGGTACACAATGTTAATGACTTATTTACTTCTGGAATTTTCTACTTAATACCTACAGACCACTTTAGATCGTGGGTGATTGAAAATGTATGAAAACAAAACTATGGATAAAGATGGATTATTGTGTGTCACTCTGATCCTTAAGTAACAATGGATCAGTGTGAGTAAAGACAGTACAAAAATGTAAAAAATGGAGAGTGAATAGTAAAGTTTAGAAATCAGAACTGAGGCCCAGAGGGGGTCAGATCCAGGATCTGTCTCTGGAACCCACTGACACTGGTTCATGCATGTGGCTTGTCACATGCCAACCCCTGATGTCAGCCTCAAAGTTACCTCTTCCTCTGAGGTCCAGGAAGCTGCCCCACCCACAATCTCAGTAAGGTTGTACCTCACAGTCCTGGGTCTCTCCCCTCTGAACATGGCATCCCTTTAAACATCCTCTACCTTTTTCTCTCGTTTCACAGCAGTTTCCCAGGTAGTTGTAAAGTTCCTTGCAGGTAGGCACCACAGCTGCATTCTCCCTCCCAGGCAGAGGCTAGGAAGGATCCCACCCTAAAATGGCATGGGGACAGGTGTCAACCCTGACCAGAACCATAACAGCCAGTTAATGGCATACTGATGACTTCCTTTTCCGTAAGAAGCATCAGCAGATATACAGTGCTTAGGAGTCTAGAAACTATTCATTGGCTCCCTCACTGAGGTTCTTAAGGGAGTCTCCAGGGCATAATACTCTGAAAGCTCTCGCTCTCCAAACCCAAGAAAGAGGTATTTTTATCATAAGAAAACACAGAAAAGACCCTTGGATCCCAGATGACCACCCATCCCATCACTCCAAATACAGGAAGCAAAATCAACAACCTGGTATAGTGGTGTGTGCCAGAGTGGTGGAGTAGATGTCATTTAACTTTCATGATTTTGACAAACATGAATCTCGAGCAAGGGATCAGAATAACATTCTCTCAAACGGGGCTGCTAGCTGGTGAGCAGCCTCACGGAGCTCCAGGGATAGAGTGCTCTGTGCTGATGGGTCCTGAGCCAGTGTTTGTAACACCGCACAGCAGTGCTTCGAGCATTACCTCCCCAAGAAACCACTCTAAGTACTAAAGATTTAAAAAAAAAAAAGCCCAGGTACTACAAATTGCACTTAGCAGCTACCCAACCATATTATTTCCTTCCCCTCTAATGTAATTTCTCTATTTTTAAAAAAATATATATAAATGGCTTTGGCTATTTAAAAAAGAATTATCCACCCTCCTAAATTAACCTGGCTTTCATTTGTTAACAATCAAACAAGCTAAGAAGTAAAATGAGGCAGTTATTGTAACTAGCTCCTAAGTAACTAGATGTAAAGATTCCCTCCAATCACCATTTCAAATGGCAAATTGTTCTGTCAGGAGGACAAGGCTGGGGAGAGTAGGGCGGGCAGAGATGGAAAGCCAGACCCTGAAAGCCAAGCCAAGCAGTTCGTCCACTGTGTGGGGCGCATCTCTGAATAGAACCACAAGCCATCCCGCTCCGGCCCCCTCACTTCTCAGCCATTCATTCACCGGTGTCAGGTATAATTATTAGGCAAGTGCAGGGAGGAAACAATTGAACGAGCCTAGCAAGAGCCTCACCCTCACAGGCCTAGGGCCTGGCAGAAGTCAAGCAGGTAGGCCAGATGCTTCCAGCATTATTTCATCTTTCAGTAACCATTGACCTGCTATGCAGAGGAACTGGGGTTCACCCTAGAGCAACACAGGACAGACCCTTTTCCCAGTCCCATTTCCAGGCTGCCTTGTGGGAGGAGTTAAACAAAATGATCTCAGTGATCAGTGCTGCAGAACAAATGGAACAGGACGTTGGGACGGAGGCACCGAAGGCATGAAGCTGATGAGGAACCAGCTATGGCCTCAGGCCCATGGCCTAGGGCCCCAGCTGCCTGGCCCTTCCCAATGCACTCCCACCGGCGGGCATGGACAGAGCTGGTGGCTGGCTGACTTCTGCCCCACCGCTACTTGGATTGAGGGAGGGGTGGGGGAAATTTTCTAAGAGAACCCCACCAGGCCCAGCCACGTTCACAGGAACCACTCAAAGCGTGCCAGGAACCCGCCAAAGCCAAAAAGTCTCGCCGCCAGAGCCCGCGCTGCACGCCGGCCAGCCTCCACGCTATCGGGCTCTGCGCCTGCGCGCAG
>NW_008330120.1:1455817-1488140 GCF_000622305.1 Nannospalax galili
GCTGGGACGGGCGCAGGGCCGCACTTCCGGAAGTCCTCGCGCGGGACCCGACGGCGCCTGCGCGCTGCGAGGCCGGCCGGCCGGGACGGGGCGGGGCAGGGGAACTTTTGCGCCTCTTCGGCCGGGGACGCGCGGACGGCGGGCGGCACCATGAAGATCTGGACTTCGGAGCACGTCTTCGAGTGAGTGTGGGCGCGGGGGCCGCGGGCAGCGGGGCCTCGGGGGCCTTCCGGGCGGCGGGGCGAGGGGACCGGGGGCCCGCCAAGGTCACGACCCCTGACCCAGCCGAGGCCTGAGTGACTCCGAGCCAGAGCCCCGCCGCCGGAGGAAGACGAAGCCCTGCCGTCGGGCCTGACCCGGAAGCGACTCCAGGGGTCGAGGGGCGTAGCGGAGCACGAGGCCCCAACGGCCACAGGGTGGCCAGGTGTGTCTTCTAGAACCCCGACAACCACAGGTGTGCCCCCAGAACCGTGACAGCCACAGGTGTGCCCCCAGAACCCCGACAGCCACAGGTGTGTCCCTGAACGCTTGACATCCTCAGATGTGCCCCTCAGAACCCCGACAGCCACAGGTTGTACCCCGACAGCCCTCAGGTGTGCCCGCAGAACCCCGACAGCCACAGGTGTGCCCCCAGGACCCTGACTACCCTCCAGTGTGTTCCCCAGAACCCCAGTGGCCCCCAGGATGGCCTTGTGTGTCCATACAGAACCAAGGTGTGCCCTTCAGGGCCCCAATAGTCATAGATCTGACTCCTCCCAGAACCCCAATGGGCCTTGGGTTGACCTGGTGTGTCCTCAGAACCCCGACACCCCCCAGGGTGGCATGGTGTGTTCCTACAAAACCCAACAGGCCTCAGGTATGCCCACCAGAACCCAGGATGGCCTGGTGTGTCACCACTGAGCCCCATCAGCCCACAGGTGTGTCCTCACAGACTGGACAGACCCAGTACTCCGTGGGTGGCCACATCCTGTCTACCCAGGTGGAGTTTCTTCCGAGTGAACTCACCACCTTAACGCCAAAACCGTGGTGACAAGCCAGCCTGAGGAGCAGAACCAGAGATCTGATCACCAAGGCCTCCTGGTGTGAGGTCTCTGCAGTCTCCAGCCAGCCTTTGTGGTTTCTGAGTAAAAGGAGGCCTTGACAGGTCGGTGGGGTGTAGGGAATTACATGATCTGGATCCATACACAGGAACCAGGAACGCAGGTTGTGCTTCCAGCACTCCTTATTGACTGACCTGTTGTCCTCTCTGATGGGAAATGCCACCATGTCATAGACACTGTTGACTTCCAGCTCAGCCCACTTCCACAGTCTGTCCTTCCACTGGCTTCACCTCTGTTGTCTCACTGTGTTCACAGTGTAGCTTTATAGTGTGTTTTAGTTTGGGCAACCAGCTCTAAGTATCACTGAGGGCAGTTTTAAAATTGGTCAATGCTTTTCCATAGTGGCTCCACCTGAGGGCCTGTTACAGCCCATAAAGAGCAGGCCATTAGAACTAAAATGGACATTTCTTCCTCAGCATTTGTAATGCTTCTAGGACCCCAAGGCTGGAGCCTTTCTGCTGTTCTTTAACCTGGGCACATCCTTCCCTGGTCAATTTCAGCCCCAGGGACACTTGTCCTCTGTCCACTTCTGGGTATGAATGCTTAGGAGTGCTTGGCCCTTGAACTCCGTTCTCCCTCACAGTCCCTAGCACTCTTCCCTCAGCCCTTCCTCTTCCTTCCTTCCTCTCTCTCCCCTTCCCTCTCCCTCCCTCCTTTCCCTCCCTTTCCCTCTCCCCCACCCTCTGCCCTTCCACTCTGCCCTTCAGCACATCCCTCCCTTTTAACCCAGTGTCAGTGGTCATCAGGTTGGTGATTAGCCTTCCTGGCTTGCATTTCATCTTAATCTTACTTTTTTTCTTTGGTCACAGACCTCAGAGGTCCATGAAAACTCTGAGCTGTCTCCTAGAAGACAGACTACATGTGAATGCTGTCCATGTCCCAGAAAGCCCTACTTCTGCTTTCTGTCCAAATGTCTAAGCCACTCAGCCAAGGTCACAGGTCACACATATGTGATACCCAGATCTAAACATTAATCCAGGTTGTGGTAGTGCATGCCTGTAACCTCGGGAAGCTGAGGCAGGAGAATTGCTGTGACTTTTGGGCCATCCTAGGCTACATGGCATTGGGCAAGCCAGTACTGCAGAGCAAGGCCCTGTCTCACAAAAACAAAACAGGCGCTGGAGAGATGGCTCAGCAGTTAAGCACACTGGCTGCTCTTGCAGAGGACCCGGGTTCAATTCCCAGCACCCACATGGTGGCTAACAACCTATCTGTAGCTCTGGTTCCAGAGGATCCGACACCCTCTTCTGACCTCCACATGCAGTGCATGACACAGGTGCACTTACATACATGCAGGCAGTACATCCATACACATAAAAATACATTAGAAAAACAGCAGCAAAGCCAGGTGGTTGAACTCCAGTCTTTGGATTGGCAAATTCTTATTCAGGGACCTCCCAGACATTCGGGGAGATTCCCACAAGTGCACAGCGTCTTCCAATTCAGCCTCCCTGGACTGAAATCTTCATCTTTAGCAAATGCTGCTGTCTCCATGGTTCCCCTCTTAAGGATGTTGCTGTCCGTCTGTAGCAGGATCCTAAGTCCTACATCCCACTGACCCATCTTCCATCACATGGTTAGTGTTTGTTGTGGAGTCGCTGGGAGAGTCTTTCAACATCTGTACTGTAAGATCTAAGCACTGCTCTTTGGACTGGTTACATTTTACTGGTTTACATCTGAGACGCTGGTGCTTGCTGGGTTAACAGTGTTCCCATTTACAGGACACTGGACAGGTGAGTCAGCCAAAACCAGGCTCTCCACTGTGGTGTTTGTGAACACCGCCCAGTATTGGATCTTCTTCACATAATTATGTTAATACAGTTCAAATTAATTGCTGGAACATTGATAATCATTGTGTGTGCCCCTTGTAAGGTTTGGGGCAGGTGTTCCATAACACGGTCTCAGTCTGAGCTAAGTCAACAGAGACTTTCTCAAGCTGGCGTGGAGAACAGAGATGGGCTAAATCGCAGTAATGCGTAACTGCCCAAGGCCACACGGTTATTAATTTTTCAGAGAGTTGGGGATGAGATAAGCACATGGAAGCCAGCTCACCATGCTTCATGGCTGGATGGACTGGGAGGGGTTCATCTGATTTTCATTTTAGATAGCTGCCTTGGTAACAGGGTGCTTGGCTTGTATCACTTCCCTTTGTGGTGACTGTTTAGATTTATGAAGCTGCAACATACCTGTGCTGACTCCAGAACAAGACTTGAGATTAAAACGAGAAAGAGGCTCGTTTTACAGCAGCACACATTGAATGGAGCCATTAGAAGTCATGTCATTGGTTGGCCACAGTTCTGGGAATTAATGGAGTTGAGGCTTTTCTTCTGTTGACAAGATGTAGTTGTCAGTCTGAGTTCTCCAGAAAGTTGGATTATTGCTTTGCTTTTAGATCAACAAGTAACACTGTGTGGTCTGTGCCAGTGGGCAGGGCTTGAAACCTTGTCTCCAGAAAGTGAGAGCAGAGATAACATAAAACAGGTGGGATTAGACTGCAGGTGAGCCAGCCAGCTTTGGTCCTGACTAGTTCATAAGGGCTTCTTGTGAACGGTGCCTTCTGTCTGCGTGTCTTGTTCGCAGAGGGCAAGACACGTGCATATCGCTTTGAACCACTCAAGTACTTGGCCTTTTTGAGAGATTAAAGGTGCTGCACGTGCTCAGTGTTGTCACTGGAGTCCTTGGTGATGAGCACATGCTTGTATTAAGAGGTTATTAGGAAATGGCACATAGGAGTGTCTTCACATTTTGTTATATTGAGTGACCTTTTCACAGCAAAATCCCTATTCACTTCTTTGAGGAAAACGGTGGATAGAGACTGGAGGAGTCCTGCTCTACCATTTTCATATGGGGAATTCTTAACCATTAAATCAACAACGTGAAAGATCACTTTATAATTCTTAAGATCACAGTGCCTATGAGTTCTTTTACCCTTATGAGTAGTCAGATGAAAGGTATAATGCATTTTTCTACTTGTTTCTGTGAACATGTTTTTACGAATCAGTAGTTCTCCCTATGTATGAAAGTAGGTGTCGCAGGTAGAAAGGTTGCTTAAGATCCTGTCCTCTGGTGACTGCCACACATCTGTAGGTGGGCTGCTCTCCCTGGACATCCATTGTGTGACGTCACCTGTGTTGGAACTACTGAAGTCTGTTCACATTTGTGAAAAGTAGCTTGAGCTCTCAGAATCATTCACTGAGTGTTTCAGGAAGTGATTTTCCCCACATCAGCTAACTGCCATCATACAGAATGGTTTGGTTTGTCATAAAACTGGCTTAACTGGAGCCAGGTGTGGTGAGGACACCTTTAACCCAGCACTCGGGAAGCAGGGTCAAGCAGGAGTTAGAGGCCAGCCTGAGCCAGAGCACGAGTTTCAGACCAGCTGGAGATACTTAGTGAGACCTTTTCTCAACAGCAGCAAAAAAGTGGCTTAACCCATACGTGCATTTTTCAAGTGTTTGGTATTTGGTTTGTCAACAGCCACCCATGGGAAACAGTCACGACAGCTGCGATGCAGAAATACCCAAACCCTATGAACCCAAGTGTGGTTGGCGTCGATGTGCTGGACAGACATATTGATCCCTCTGGGAAGCTGCACAGCCACAGACTCCTCAGCACAGAGTGGGGACTGCCTTCCATTGTGAAGTCTGTAAGTGCCGTGCTTCCACATGGCTTGCGCCATGTTGCCATTCCAAACGTCATTTTTGCATCACTTCAAATGATATTATAGACAGTTGGAATTGGGAGTGTCTGGTGAACTGGAAATACTGTTAACAGCCTTCCCGGAGGCACCTGGGAAGCTGAGGGGAGCTGCATTCTTTGCCTGCCACTGCTGTCATCTTGACCCACAGTAAATTCAGACGTCTCAGTCTAGTCATAGCTCTTAACGGGACAGTTGCTGCGTTCACTGGTAGGCCGTGCACATAAAGCAAGAACACTGTAGGGGTTACTGTCATGGTTAACCTCTGGGCCAGTACTCTTTCCTGAACATTAGAAATAGCTGCATTTCTGTTACGACCATCAAGCCTTAGTGAGCTGACAGAACCAAGAGAAACTGGAATGCCAGGTTATCGTGATGGCAGAAAATGGGTGAGGTGCTTGTATCCAGGTTTGGGAGGCAGATAGATCTCTTTGGAGAAAGTTCTACAGGTTCACAAGGGCAGCATCAGCTAATAGGGTACAGCAATGAACAAGATGAGGGATGGGCTGGGGGCTCGGACCTAGGGAGTGGCGCTGGTTGTGGCATATGACTTTCCACTGTGAGGCCTGCTTTTGTATCTGGAGAATGGAGCTGGGAGTGGCCCTTTTCCCTTGGGCTGCTTGGAGACACTGCCCATATGCCTCAGCTCTGCTCCATACAGTGCATCCTGGGGTCCTCTCGGTTCCAGATTGCCCTTTTCCTGCTCCACCCTCATTGGCACCTGTACCCTCACCCTGTCAGTGAGCTGGGTGCTGTGTCAGGGCATATGGCAGTCTTGTCTCCATCCCTGCATGACTTCCTGTTACCTGCAATAGGACTTCTTCTGACCTGTGTGTGTTTCCTTCTGTTTTCTCCAAAACGGAATTTTGGTTCAACACGAACGTAACATAGTTGTGACTTCAAGTGAAGTGCTGACTCCCTGGGTCAGAAAGCCTTGCTCCTGACCACTAATTCCACTGTCTCCTTAGCTCATCGGCGCAGCAAGAACCAAGACTTATGTGCAGGAGCATTCAGTGGTTGACCCCGCAAGGAAGACAATGGAGCTCAAATCCACGAATGTGAGTCCTCCGTCCTTTGTTGTCACTTTTAACTGTTCGACTGTATTTCTTCTCAGATGCTCTGGAGAATGAGGCAGGAGGAACACAAATTCAAGGTCAGCCTGGGCTACAGAGTGAGTTCAAGGCTAGCCAGGGCAACTTAGGGAGACTCCCAAAATGAAAAGCACAAAAGAAGGGTAGGGAAAGCGCTTGATGGGAGAGTGCTCACCTAGCGAGTACATGTTGACTCCAATCCCCTAGTGCCACACTAGGACACAGCAAATAAGGAGAAGATAGTGAACACACAGTGCAGGTCTGCCCTGACCAGCCTCTGCAGGCTGGCCCTTCTTTCTGAGGCCAGCACTCCGTACAGTGAGTTCAGGGTCCATGCACATTATTAGAACAGTTTTCTTAAATTGGAAGCACTTTACCTGCTGAGCATTGCCCTGGCCCAAACTTAGTTTCTTTGTATAAAAAGAAATGGTTTGGTTTTGTTTTGTTTTTTCGTTTTTGTTTTTTAAGAAAGAAAAATTAAATGATAAATATTTGTGGGTTTTTGGTTTTGTGTGTTTAGCTAACAAGGTTTGGGGTTTGTGTGTTAATTTTGGAAATGTTTTTTATTTATTTTACTCAAGTTTTGCATTTTTCATACAATATAGTTTAATGGCATTCAGATCTGCTCCCTCTCCACACCTGCCTCTACTGCCCTCCCTGAGCCCAATTTAATGAACTTTCATATAGAATACGGCCTATGTAAAGTCTGTTATGTGTCCCAAAATATTTTTCAGTGTGGGTCATCCACTCCCTCTGACTCTTACAATCTCTCTGCCTCTTCTTCCGCAATGATCCCTGAGCCTTGGGAGACAGAGGTTTCGAGTAGGTGTCCTGTTCAGGGATGAGCACTCTGCAGCCTCTTGTTCTCTGCACATTGGTCAGTTGTGGGTTTCTGTGTTAATCACCATCTGCTGCATAAGGAAGGGAACTTCTCTGGTAGAGTTGAGAGATGCATTCGTCCTAAGTGTAGAGGATGCATTGAAGATGTGTCACTGTTGGTTAGGCATCTCACAGATAATTATCCTCTGCATTTAACAATTCTGGAACTCTAATAGTCTCCATTTGCGAAAAGAAGCTTCTTTGATGGGGTGAAAGGTACTCTTATCTATAATATGAGGTTGCATGTTTAGAATAAGGTAAGGAATTACATTAGTCTAGGGATGTGGCAAAAGCAGCCACATGTATTTGGCTATGTTTACAGTACTGCACATGAGTTCCCTCCCATTGAGTAGGCCTTAATTCCAATTGGACAGCTATTGATTACCCCCAAGATAAAAGTGCCACTATTGCAACAGTTTGCTGGGTCAGTTTTTTAATCTTTGTTCCCAAAATGATTTGACTTTCTCCCCACTCCATAGATCTCATTTACAAATATGGTTTCAGTAGACGAGAGACTTACGTACAAACCACACCCTCAGGACCCAGAAAAGTGAGTACCATGGCATGCTGACTTGATAAGGAATTTTAATTTTTTGATCAAATTGTTTTACATGTGGAAGTTGGGTCATCTGAAGCCGTGTGTTGTTTTTCCAGAACTGTTCTGACTCAGGAAGCCATCATCACTGTAAAAGGGGTCAGTCTCAGCAGCTACCTCGAAGGACTCATGGCCACCACCATATCTTCAAATGCTAACAAAGTAAGTAGGCTGCCTCCTGACTGCTCCCTGCCCCCAGGTTCACTTCCTGGAAAGGCTTTTGCTGTATGTGACTGTCCTTGTAAGCTGAGTGGGCCACTCTGCGGGGACAGGCACAGCTTTAGACAGTTACTTACATGGGCTCTGGAGTCCAGCACACTGGGTTCACCCACAAACACGACTAGCAGCCTTCGTGGGGTCAGCTTCCCGTCCATGGGGCAAGGCAGCACATGAAAGACCTGCAGCCCGGAGCCCAGTGTAGAGAAGAGCTCTGATGAGCAGCACTGTCCTGCTTCCGAGCTCTGCTCCTTAGCATGCCTGATCATTCCCATCAGCTTTAGACACTTTTCATCTAATCGTCAGCCCTATGCAGTTGCTTCATACCACATGTACCATGTGTGTGTTCTGGACATAAAAGAGTGAAATTTTTCCAGGCTCTCCTAAATGTTTTATCCCATTGAGAATCAGCCACATCGAGAGTATGTGAGTCAAAACAGGAACTTTAGGGGAAAGATGTCAAAAGCATCGTTTCTTTAGACATATGGTTAGTGACGCCATTCAGCTGTGGTTACCTGTAGGTGGGCACCTCTGTGCCAGACAGGGCTCAAAGCTGGACTTGAGGTTCCGCCGGGAGCAAAATGTGTGGAACTCAGGAAGGGGCATAAGTCACACAACAGCCTTTAGAGAAGGTAAAGGCCAATATGAGTCTTAGAGTGTCCTAAATGATATTTTTGCCAAATGATGCGAGGGGAGGGCTTGGCGTGAGCCATGTCCAGGAAGAACATTCTGGGCAGGGGAGCCGCACATTCAGAGGCCCTCAACAGGAAGCCTGAAGTGCTCCTCACTCCATTCCTGAAGAAACTGTAGGGTGCCGGGAAGGAAGGTGATGGGGAGGAGGAGGTCAAGGACCAGGTCCTAGGGGCTGTACATGGTTTGATTTACAGTGTTGACTGTTCTAATCATGCTGCAAAAACGAGACATCCTGTCACTTAACTGTTGATTCTTCTGAGAACATCTTTTGCATACAAAATAAAAATCAGTTTATGGATCAAGCCAGTTGCTCAAGGCATTTGATATTTGGTAAATAATACCAGAGAAGCAGCAGCAAGGGCAAGGGGGTCTGTCCCCAAGGCTTAGTTACACTGGCCACATGCCCGTCACCCAGTTGCCATATGATAGATGCCTTTGCTCTCAGTCCTAAGGATAAAGGCTTTGCACTTTCCCGCAGGGCCGAGAAGCAATGGAATGGGTGATCCATAAACTAAATGCTGAGATTGAAGAATTGACGGCGTCAGCCAGAGGAAGCATCAGGACACCAATGGCGGCGGCAGCATTAGTGGAGAAGTGACGATGGCTGGTCCACGGCAGCAGGTCCCGGGGCTCTCCAGACTGGCAGTGTATTTATTTGTTATTTAAAAATACAGCTATTTTAGGTATTTTTTTTAATAAGCTGGAGTAATGGTATGAGACTGTTGATGAAAGGTAGAGGGCTGTTAAGTCAGGGTCACCCAAGGTTAGGTGGCTAACGCGACTGAGTCTGTCTCTGTGAACAGTTAATGGGTTTTTTAAATACTTGGAAGAAATTGATACTGAGATTCCTTAAGGTAGAATCTTTAAGCTTTTCTGACATTTTGGAACTCTACCTGGCTGAGGACCAACCCCAGAACAAAGAGCCGCCCTTATGTCCACAAAGTTGCTTTGCTGCCGTAAGCCAGACCAGCATGTGTGCGGGGAGCTCACTCTAAAGGAGAAACTGTAATTTCAAGTAACATTAGTTTGTGTAACTTGCTCTGCTGAAAACCAGTGTTTTGATTTGGTACTTCGATGTTATTTTTGGAGTGAGGATTAGCACTAAGATAATATATGTCTCCAACAAAAATGTTATTTTATTGTATTAAAGAGTACTGTATTGATTTGCCAAAGTTTTTGTAACTTAGTAAAGGCATTTCCTTCCTTGGGTTTGCACTTTGTGATTTACTGTGCGTACCGTGGCAGGTTCTGTTACCTGGAAAAATAAAGTCATCACCTGAGCTCTGCAGCTCACTTAAACAGAACGATGCTCACACCAGAGTTATGCTCTCTGAAGACATGTCATTTAGCATTCACATTTGCTAACTTACAAATTGCTATGTGTCAAAATTCAGGGTTTTGTGATTGCTAAGGCACGATGTGTCAGGTTGTTCGAATATAGTTACTTTTTGAGGTAATTCTGACCATCAGTCGTCTCTCGGGAAGAGCTGCAGTTCCTCTGAGATGAGTCAAATGTCTTGCAGCTAAATCCCGGATACTTAGAATTTTTAATGCAGTGCTGAGGCAGGGGCATGCAGTGGCTTAAATGAACCACGGGTAGACCGCAGGACACGCGGTAATGGTGGAAATCTTCCTTTTAGGTGCCAGGGGATACCCGCGAAGTGAAGGACAGCCAGCAGATAGGTCCTTGCTGGTTTGTAGCAGAGATTGTCACCCACTAAATGGTGTATGACGATCCTTTCTTGCATACAGAATATTTTGGTTGTAGGTAATTAGCTCTTGCCTTTTATTGTGATGAGCTTCTAGTTGGTTTTCCTATAAACAGACCAGTTACGGTATATACAGAAAAACACAGTATACTAAACTTTTAAAATTCGTGGTTTCCCACTTTAAAATATTGCTTGGACATTTATAAGAACAGGTTAAATCTAATAGGGTTTCTGATTTCTCTTTTGTATTGGGAGATAATTTTTACAAATAACATTTCCGCTAAAGAGAACTTTGCGAAATATTAATACTGGACCAAAAGTGACTCGTAAAACTGAAATTATGCTTGTCTGACAAGGCCCTGGAGCCCGTGGCCCTGAGGTCCTCAGGCTAGTGAGGAACCCTGGTGTGCAGCCCTGTCGGGGGGCGGGGCTTAGCGCGGCCTTCCCAAGTCTCCCCGCGCTACGGAAGCCGCGCGGCGCAGCCAATGGGCGGGCGCGGGGGACGGGGCGGGCACTGGCGGACAGGTCCTCGCCCCGCCCCTTCCGCTCCGGCCTGACCTTCCTGCCCCAGCCGACTGAGGACTCGGCGACCGCGGACACCATGGTGACTTACTGGCGGCAGGCCGGACTCAGGTAGGTCGTGGCCCGCAGCCCCGCCGCCAACATGGCGTCGCCCGCACAAGGCGCGGGGTCCCGGACGCGGGGGCCGCCAGTGCGTCCATGTTAACTCCAGGCGGAAGCCCCAAACTGCAGTGCTGGGCGGGTGGGGGAGGGGGGTGCAGACCTGGAACACCCGCAGAGGTGGGCAGGGTGCTGCTTTGCCCCGGGTGCGTTCTGCAGGCCCTGCGGCCAGGAGCCCGCGTGACCGAGGGAGGGGGTCAGAATGCCCAGGTGCGCCCACCGGGGTCAGGCTGCCCACGTGACCGAGGGGTGTTGGCAGACGGCCCACGTGCACGGACTGGGGTCAAGCCAAGTTTTGTGGACTCGAGGGTGGTCCCAGCTAGACACCATTTAGCAGCCCTCTTCCTCGGCATCCCAGCATGTCCACACCCTCGGCCGGCCCTTTGCAGCCCAGCTGTCATTATCCTTTGTTCTTTGTGTCTTTCCAGGTGTATAAACTGAAGAGGTTAAACAGTCCCAAGGAGTTAAAAACTCCTTTCCCCCTAACTTCCAAAACCCCAGTTTCTACCACCACCACCTTCCTGTTTTCAAAAAGTTTGAAAAGTGATCAGATGGCTTTGGAGAAAAGTCCATGTCCTGAACAGGAAGCACCCTGGTACCATGTTGTCGGGATTGGTGGTGGTGGTCTCTGAGGACTCTGAGGTTAATTTAGAGACTCGATCAGGAGGCGGACTTGAGAAAATCCAGTATTCCCAGAAAAGCCTTAGAGAGTTTTATCATAAAGAGAACTTTTAATTCAACTTTTTCTTCCTAATTGTATAGACCTTGTAGGAATGACATAATTAAAGGAAACAATTTAAATACAGAAATGAGCCAGGGAATCGATCTCTTAGCGTTCTTTCGAATTTCCACGTGCTTCCTACGCAGTGTGATTTTTTTAAAAAATACGTATATATTTATATATTCATGCATTCTTTTTTAAATTAATATGCTCTGAAAGTACATTGTGCCAAGAAGAAAAATTATGAGCGCCGATCCAAGCACCAGCTAATTTGGGGGCACATTTCTCTAATTGTCTTCTGTAGATTCTTTTTGGTACAACCCACTTCTAAATCCAGTTCAGACAATAAGGTATGAGGAAGCCAAAATTAGAAAACCAAGATGCCATGTATGATAACATGGCTGTCTCGTGGGTGATAATCTTGTATCTTTGGTCTCTTTCCCAGCTACATCCGGTTCTCCCAGATCTGCGCAAAGGCAGTGAGGGATGCCCTGAAGACAGAATTCAAGGCAAACGCAGAGAAGTCTTCCGGCAGCAGCATAAAAATTGTGAGGGTGAAGAAGGAGTGATTGGTAAGCTGCTGGTCTGTTTAGAATTGCCTCTGAGGTGTTCAGGGTGCCATCGAAACCCAGACTGCTTTTTGTTGGGGATCCTGTCCATTTTTCATTCGATCAGTGCATTTTGAATTAGTTTAGTGTCTGAAGTAATCATTTAGAGCATGGGGTCTGGACATCTAGTGGCATGATAAAAGAATGCCCTTTTGGGTCCTGACAAGCAGAATAATTGGCACATTGATTTTTGGTGCATTTTGTGATGCCGAGGTAGAGAGCCATCTTATTTTAATTAAACCTGTTTCATTTGTCTGCACAAAATCAAATAATTGGGAGGATCCCCCCCCCACCCTTTGGAATTGCTATTGGAGTTACATAACAGTTTGGGAGCATGAAAAATGACAGTAGTCTGCATTTCTGTCCCCACATCTGCCAGTGTCCTCAAAAAATCAGTTGTTCTGAACAGAAGGGCACCGGTCCAGGCCAGGGTCTGACTATCTTATTAAGACACGGCAGTGACTCCTCTCTGCTATGTTTCTGCTCTCAGAGTCGTTGGTTCATTTCTGCAAAGATGTTGGTGTAAAGTTAGACTCCCAGGCAATAAAAGTCTGTTCTGAACAGACTTTTTTGCTCCAGACTACAGGAGTGATCTGATTTCTGAGCAGCTTTGTTGACATTGTTACTTAAACGATAAGCGAGGCATGTTATCAGAGATTCATTTCTTTTAGTGTGGCACTAAGGCCAATGCTCAGCCTTTGGCTGGGGTGTCCGTGAGCAGTGTCACTTACTGAAACTGGCTCCCCTAAGCACTCTCATTTTCATTTTGAATTAGTAAATCTTTTATTACCAGCCTGAAATAAATGTTTTGAATTGAGCCCTTTCCTGGGGGCTCTCTGTCTAATCTCCTAATTCTGAGTAGTGAGGCTTGGTTTTTATGCTGGGCGGTTGGATTTCCACACCAAGCTGAGTGGAGTATCTCTCAGCCTGCCAGCAGCTGCACTGCACCAGCTGCAACTAACTCCTGCAAACAAGTGTTGCCCCACCTCTTTATGCCCTGCCCCGGTGAAGACCCAGCGCATAGCACGTGGGGGTCTTAGTGTCTTTTGAAGGCAAAATAGTTTGTGTTGTGCTCAGAGTGATTTACTCAGGGACATGCCCATCGGGCCAATGCCTTAAACTAAAGTGCAGCCAAGGCTCAGCCTGCCCCAGGAGTTGTCAGCACAGTTACATTACAGGTTGCTGTGAACAGGTTCCTTGTTCACATTGGGTGTTAAAAAAACACATCTAGCAGCTTTTGTGCTCTCTCTTTTTCTTCTTAGACCCTGACTGAAGCT
Organism: Nannospalax galili; assembly: GCF_000622305.1. NCBI lineage: Eukaryota > Metazoa > Chordata > Mammalia > Rodentia > Spalacidae > Nannospalax > Nannospalax galili. The sequence goes on from NW_008330120.1 coordinate 1,469,085, forward strand.
TGCAGTCCTGCGTCCTGACAGTGAAGATGTGGACACCTGCTGTGGCTCACAGTCAGCCTCGCTTCATGAAGAAAAGATGTCTTGTTCATAAATCGATGATGCCAATAAATTAACATAGTTCACTCTTGCTGCTGGTTTTGGTTTCTGCCGTGCTTTTTCTTTTATATGTATTTTTATTTATTGTTTTTATTTTATGTGTGTGAGTGCATTGCCTGCACGTATGAGTGCACCCCGTGTTGTGCAATTCCGCGGAGGTCAGAAGAGGGCATCGGATTCCCCTGAAACTGGAGTTAAGGATGGTTCGGGGCCTCCATGTGGGTGCTGGAAATCGAACCCGGGTCCTCTGCAAGAGCAGTCAGTGCTCTTAACCGCTGAGCCATCTCTCCAGCCCTATCTGCTGTCCTTTTTTTTTAACAGGAGTGTGAATCTCTGAACCAGGGTATCTCAAAAATAGGGAGGGCATGTATGGTATCGGATGACCATACGGATTACAGAAAATACCACTTAAGTATCTCAAAGTAGAAAGTTCTAGTTTCATGACATTAATTGGTGAAAATCAGATACTGTCCTTGAGGCTGTGTTGTCCCTGGGCTCGGAAGTGCAGATACTTGAAAACAGTGGCTCTGCTGGGATCTCTCTGCCTCATCCTTTTGTCTAGACCGTGGTATCTCCAGGTCATTCTGGTTAGCCAGTAACCAAATGAAAGTAATCGCTAACAACACACATTAGAAGACAAACTACAGCTCATTTTTGCCACACATAAAACCTGTGCGGAAGAGCCATTAATGTTAGAACTTGCTAGGCACAGAGCGCTTTTCACGTTTTGTTAATCTGAATTTTGTAGCGTTTCTCACAGGGAAGGAGGAGGCAGAGCTAGTCAATGTCTCATGTCTTGCATTGATTGCTGAGCTGAAATTAAAACCTGACATTCTTAAGGATAGGTCTGGGCATAATGATTCCAACACTTGGATGATGTTTGCATTGTCCTTTGTTAGATGTTCAGGGACAAAGTATTCTGTTTTTACCTTTCTTTGAACCATGGAAGTTCACCGCTATGGAAAACCACTGCAAAGTTGACTGCATGTTTTAGCCTTTTGGAAAGTGGAGAAATCATTGAAACAAGAAAAAAGTTGGATCATTTCTAGAACCAGTGCTCACCGTGCCACTTCCACTTCCGTTCACAGTAATTTGTCAGGCCTGAGGATGAGCTGGAGAAAATGTCTTTGTTCTTGGCTTCTGGGGAGGACTTCCTGCCCTGACAGACACTTGACCTATGGGTTTTATTGGCTTCTCAATACAGGGCTCATAAGGAGGAGCAGCAGATTGAGTAGAGAGCAGTGGCCCCAGACAGCAGGTTAGGAGCCCCTGGGGTCATCAGCCTGGGGCTGAGATCCAGCTGTTGGGAAGTTAAAACACTCAGTGTCACAGTACCCCAAGATTAAGGTCCGAGGAAACATTTCCCATTATGGGATGAGACCGGATGACTCACAAGGCCATGGAGCCTTTTTAAAACCAGGGTGATGGATGAGCAGACAGTTAAATGATCTCTAGCTAAGGAACAGTTGTTTACTAGGGGAACCGGTGGGATCAGAGGTGAGGCTGGGAATAAGGAAGAAAGTAACAATAAAGGCAAAATTTGCCATCCGTCAAAGATTCCGTGAGGATCTTTGATTTAACAAAATAAGTCCCAAAACAGTACTGTGATGAAGTAAACTCAAATCCAGCACGACAGAGAGATACAGGACCACTGCCCAAATGATGAGGGACCCCGCCCAGACACCTGTCTGTCCCTAGGTGGTACCTGAGACGCTAGAGAAATGTGGCCTTGTTGCAAAGCAAAGCAATCCAAGAATCTCTGAAATTTTATGATGGTGCTGTCTGGATTTCAGAGACACCAGTGTCACCATAGCAACCAGACCACCAAAGGAATCTGCTTCTCAGAATCAGGAGGGATACATTTCTCTGGGTTTCTAGTTGATGGTTTTAATCTACTTGTACCATATAAAAGAGTGGGATGGTGAGGGCATTTTGAAACATTTTTAACTACTCGAATTAATCAGTCTGAGTGGTCAGTCTCCAAAAAAAGGAATTTACTTAGTCTGAAATCAAACAATTTAGTCCTTTAGAATTGAATTTCGCTGAATTTTAATGATAATTACAGAGCAAACTGAAGTCTTCACAATCATAAATCAGAAAAAAAGATTAAGACTTAAGTCCATCCCTTGCATTTATTTAGTTGCCTTTTTAGGTTTTAGCAGGAGGAGTCCAAAGGAAACACAATGGAACTTTTAGGGTCCCACAAGTCACAAGTCCTCAGGATCCAAGAAGTTTCTCCCTCCAAACCAAGCATGTATACATGCACTTTCTTCCTAAATCTAGTGCTCTTGATCCACACACAAGTAGAAAGTACTGGAAATATTTTGTGCTTTTTCAGTTTTATAAACAGGCTGGTCAGTGACACCAATATTGGGACCTAATTTTCTCTTGACACATACTTTAATTATTTCCTCACAATGCACACATGAAGAGAATGAAGTTTCTAGAATGAACACTTCATCCCTCCACCTTTATTATTGAGGGTTATGACTCGGCCTGAGAGAGTAGCAGCGATAGAACAGTTGCCTGGCATACCCCAAGGCTAGGGTTCCACCTCCAGCACCATGGGGGGAAAAAAAGTAAATCACAATATGAGAACTCTTGTTTCTTGCAAATAAATATTCCCTTGTGTGAAGGTTGGAGCGTCTTCCCTTCCTATCACCTGTTATGGGGCATTTGTAGCCGGCCATAAAGACCCCAGTGATACCAAAAGGAGCTGCTGCGCCTCAGACCTAGTTAAACTGCAATTAAGCAGTTATGGGTGACTCGATCAGGCCCTGTTGTGAAGTGAGCAGATTAAAATCGTGTCATGGCTAAACCGTGTCAGCGTGCGGATGTTGCTGGTGACTTCCAAGAATTAATGTGAATTGTAAAAGTTTCCTAATAAGCCCATGTCGATGGTGACTTCCAAGAATTAATGTGAATTGTAAAAGTTTCCTAATAAGCCCATGTCCCGTTTGCCGAGGACACTGCTGTGTCAGCTTCGTCTCCACGTTTGAGTGGTTGCTGAGCAAGCCTCGTGCCCTTTCCCAGAGGATGGAGGGGCTGCGAGCGGATTTGGAGGTGACTACCGGGTATAATGAAAAGGGCATCCACAAATTGCCTTTAAAAGGAAACCAAGTACGATCATTAATGAGCCTCATGAATCTAGTACTAATAAGCTTAAAATAAGCAGCTCTGTACTGGAAGCCAGTCACCTGGAAGGAAGGTGGCCTTCTGGTTTTTATCACCCTTGTCTCTTTGAAGCTATTGTGTTAGGACACAAGGCCTGCACAGTGTGCTGATGGAGGCTGATCACACTTGCTTGGCCCTGAACCTCCCATCTCTCCTTAGGCACCTGGCTTTTCTGGGCTTGCGAAGGAGACTCAGGGGAGCATCTTAGCAGCACCAGGTACCCAGAACTGTTGCGGAAAGCTGCGGGGGTGGGGGGGTGGCTCCCAGCAAACCCTCAGGCTGGTACGGAGTTATGGAGTTCTGCAGGTAGTTAGTGGAATAAAGAGGGCTCCTTATAGTAAATTCACTTGCTATTAAAAACTAGAAGTTAAGAGAGTGTGCACTGAACATTGGATAGCAACTGTGAGCAGCACAGACCCAGTTCCCCAGCTATCCCCACCCCTCCCACAATCCCTTTCCCTGGCGGTGTGGAGGTGAAGGCAGGCTCCAGGGCCTGTAGGACAGCCAGGTCCTTGTAGAAGCTTCTGGAAGTGACTGGCCTGGCTTCTCCCTAGCTAATACTGTCAGTCTTCTGCCTCCATTACTTCCTCCTCCTCCCCTCCCTCTTCACTCTCCTCCAACTCTGCTTTAACATCTTGAAACTGCTGGTACTCAGACACCAGATCATGGATGTCGCTCTCAGCCTCCCCAAATTCACTTATGTCCATCCCCTCGCTGGTGTACCAATGCACAAAAGCTCTCCTTCTGAACATGGCCGAGAAGTGCTCAGAGACCCTGGTGAACAGCTCCTGGATGGCCGTGTTGTTACCTAGGAAGGTAGCCGCCATGTTTAGCCCCCGGGGTGGGATGTCACACACCGCCACCTTGACGTTGTTGGGAATCCAGTCCACAAAACAGCTGCTGTTTCTCGTCTGCACAGACAGCAGCTGTTGATCCACTTCCTTGGTGGACATCTTACCCCGGAAGATGCAGGCCACAGTCAGGTAGCGCCCACGGCGAGGGTCACAGGCAGCCATGATGTTGTGGGCATCAAACATCTGCTGGGTGAGCTCAGCCACCGAGAGGGCCCGGTACTGCTGGCTGCCGTGGGCCGTGAGGGGGGCAAAGCCAGGCATGAAGAAGTGGAGTCGCGGGAAGGGCACCATGTTCACCGCCAGCTTGCGCAGGTCTGCGTTGAGCTGGCCCGGGAATCGCAGTGAGGTGGTGATGCCACTCATGGTCAAGGACACCAGGTGGTTGAGGTCACCGTAGGTGGGGGTTGTCAGCTTCAGGGTGCGGAAGCAGATGTCGTAGAGGGCCTCGTTGTCGATGCAGAAGCAAGCGTCTGTGTTCTCAATGAGCTGGTGGATGGACAGCACTGCGTTGTAGGGTTCGACCACCGTGTCCGACACCTTGGGGGACGGCATGACGCTGAAGGAGTTCAGGATCCGGTCCGGGTACTCCTCTCTGATCTTGTTCATGAGCAGGGTGCCCATACCCGAGCCGGTGCCCCCACCCAGGGAGTGCACAGTCTGGAAGCCCTGCAGGCAATCACAGCTCTCGCTCTCCCTCCTCACCACATCCATGACGTTCTCGATCAGCTCGGCTCCCTCCGTGTAGTGGCCCTTGGCCCAGTTGTTACCAGCACCAGAGTTACCTGAGGCCAGAAGTGGGGGAAAGAGGAAAGGTGAGGTGGAAAGGGCGCCACTAGGCGGCGTCCTCAGCTCTTCCTGATGGAAGCTTCTGGAAAAAAACCTACCATGGACAAAACTGTCAGGCTGAAAGAGAGCTCCTAATCTGCTGGATCGGATGCTGTCCATTGTCCCGGGTTCCAGGTCCACCAGGACAGCTCGGGGCACAAACTTCTTACCTGTGTAGATAAATAGGAAGAAGTCAGCAAATTACTGTTTTTCTAAAAGTTAATGTTTCATCTAAATGGAGCCTTGTTATACTGGTCTGCAAAAACCTGGATATTCTAGGAAGAGGTTTTTGGTAAGTAGACTTTTGGTTAGCTTTCATCATATCCTTAACCCCCACCACCATGACATAAATCTGTAAAAATACCTTTAAAGCCCCACTTTCCCCATCACTGCTTGGTTCATTGCACCACCAAGAACATAGATTCCATGCTTTCCCACAGGAACGGTTCTGCCTAGCATTTGGAAACAAGAGGATGGTTGGGGCCTGGGTGATTGCCTGTGGCCTGGGTGATTACCTCCCACCCTGCTCCTTGCACAGGAGTGGGGCCCCATCTCTCCGGGTTCTGTGGCCCTGCCGGCCTGCCAGCTCCAGGTTGGAACATTGCTTTTGGACAGGACACTCGGGTCACCTTCTCTGCCCAGCTTCCCAGATGCTAGCCCCACCCCCACTTCGTGCTAACGCAGTGGCCAGCCCTACCATAGGCTTCGTTGTAATACACGCTGATTCTCTCCAGTTGCAGGGAAGAAGCCCCACAGTCGCTCCCAGCACAGTCAATCCCGTGTTCTTCCCCAATCACCTCCCAGAACTGCAAACAGAAATAAGGAGGTCAAAAGGGTAAAGGAGTCTGACACCAACTCTGATGACCTGAGTTCAATCCCTGGTACACACATGGTGGACTTAGACACACACACACACACACACACACGCACGCACACACACGCACACACACACACACGAATAAATGTATTGCATAAATAAATGTAATACGGTTTTTTAAGTAGAAAAGGGCAGGATGGTACCGGAAGGGAGTTGACGCTCTCGCTGTGCCCGAGGGTGCCTGGCCCTCCCACCACATTCTTCTTGTTCCTTTTCATAAACAACCAGAGCTTGAGTCACTTTTTGCCTTCACTGAGTGTGAATATAAAGACTGCGTCTTAGCTCCACCTGAACTCCCAAAGCGAAATGTCAAGCACATAAAATATTAAATTGGATTTTGCTTCTATTAACTTCAGCACATCGTACACGATACAGCTGTCCTTTCAGAACCTCACATCAGACAAGCCATCTCTAATTTCACCTTGCTGTGCTCTGAGCTAGTAAAGTATAGTTCCTGTTAAAGGAAAGCAAGCTGAATTCTTATCTGATTTCACAATAATATCTTATTTCACTTTGGGGGATCTCTTCACCAGTTTTCTCCCAAAAAGCTCATAACCACGGTCTCTCTGCACGATTTTAAATAATGTACATTTTGATGATCACACACACACACATAGTTCATAATTTTGCATGCTTGCTATCTTGTAACTGTTTAGAACATATTACTTCCAGTCATACATGTAGAATTTCTAAAATTACATTTATTGATTGATTGATTCATGTGGGGGGTGCACATGCATGCCACATCCACAGCGTGTACGTGGAGCTCAGAGAACACCTCTTCTTTCAATGTGTGGGGATCAAACGTCAGTCATCGGGCCTGGCGGCAAACACCTTTACCCCCACTGAGCCATCCTGCTTGCCCACAGTTTTTATTAACACAGCCCCACTCAAGCTCTTAATATACAGGCAGTTCCTAGGATGATCTCTTGATCATCTGGCAAAGTTCATATTGAAGTATAATGAAAATATATTCTTGGATGTCAAAACCCCTAAGGGCGTTTTCCCAACCCCATCTTGTCTGTGCCCCAGCTTGGTCTTCGAAAGAAAGCTGAGTTATAACGAACTGTTCAAACACTGAAGGTCTGAGGCACTACAGATATGTGTCTTAGCATTCTCCATCTGTGGATGTGTGTTGTATTTGTATACATGTGTTCATGTTTGTGTGCACATGTGCCCATAAGTGCTAGGCACGTGTGTGGGCATGCATGTGGAGGCCAGAGGTCAGGTCCGGTGATTTCCTGTCGTTCTTCACCTTCTTCTTTGAGACAGGGCTGCTCAAAGAAGCACATCAATTTGGTTAGCTGGCTGGCCCCAAGCCCCAAGGATCTGCCTGTCTCCGCCTCCCCAGCCCTGGGCTGCAGACTGTGACAACAAACCTGTATTTTTTTTTTTTTTAATGTGGGTGTCAAGGATCTAAAATTCAGGCCTTGTGCTTGTGTGGCTTGCAAGTCTGGAATGTGTCTTAAAGGCCGAAGAAGTCACTTTGGGGACCCTAGCCAGCACATAGCACTGTCCCCAGAGTGGAGAAAGAGCTGATCCCCTACCTCGGCCTGGCCTTGTGCTTCCTCGCCAGGGCCTCTTTCCATGTTATCATCCAAGGTCAGAGCAGGGGCTCCTTCACCCACTTCTCTGTTGGTTATGAAGGTCTGATCCCTGTGGTATGTAAGGATGGCCACTGTTTCTCAGGCAGTGATATTCTTTGCGCCAGGGCTAGAAGACCTTCATTTAAAGATAGCCCAACGACATCACTCGTGAGCATACACATCACACCACAGAGCTCCACATCCATGAATCACGGAGACAACTGCTCATCAGTGTTTACCCCAGCACTGTTCAAAACAGGCAAGTTATGAAACCAACCTACGTATCTAAGAGCAGTGGGGCAGATAAGGGAAATGCAGGACGGTGAAATTTTTTCAGCCATGAAGCAGAATGACGTTATGTCCTTTGCAGGAAAATGGATGCAGCTGGAGACCATCAAATTAAGTGAATTAGGCCAGGCTCAGAAGACAAATACGATGTTTTCTGTCATTTGTGGTTTCTAGCTTTTATACAGTCACATAAAATCATGTATGTGAAGCTGTCTAGGACAAGAAAGGAGACTAAGGGGGGAAAGAGAGGCAAGAGATAGAGGGAAATAGGGTGGGGAGAGGCGTTCAGCATATTAGATACTCTATATGTGAGTGTGTGATACTTTAAAAGTAGATAAATAAAAAGAACTTCGTCCTCCTACAGTGACAGTCCCCACAGCAGGGACAGCCCCCTTTCCATCCATGGATGAGTGGATTAAATACCACGTGATTCATGCTCACAGTGGGATGTCACTCAGCTCAGACTGACCCTTGCTACAACATGGGGCCCCAGAAGGGTTCAAGTTCATAAAGCCATGAAGTGGGATAGAAGCTGTCAGGGAGCAGAAGAGGGGGAAAGACAGAGAAGAGTTAATGCTTACAGAGGGCAGAGTTTCAGTTTTATAAGCTGAAAAACCTTTTGGAGATGGGTTACACAGCATCATCAGTAGACCGTACTGCTGAATTCCAGATAAAAATGTTTATGAGTGTTTTGCCCACATGCAAGTGCACCCATGTTGGACAGTGATGAAGGGGTCAGAAGAGGGTGTTGGATCCCCTGGAACTGGAGTTATGGATGGTTGTCAGCCACCATGTGAGTGCTGAGAACTGAACCCAGGTCCTCTGCAAGAGCAGCTAGTGCTCTTAACTGCTGAGTCATCTCTCCAGCCCCTTCTCCTTTTTAAAGCTGTATAATATGCCATTCTATGGTTAGAACACATTGAGCTTATCTACTCATACATCAGATTAATCTACCTGTAGATATCTGGGTTATTCTACCTTTAAAATATTTTTTACATTTATTGATTTATTTATTCTGTGGGTAGAGGGCACACATGTGTCATGAGAAATAGAGGTCAGAGCACATCTTGTAGAGGTCGTTTCTCTCTTCACCATATGGGTCCTGGGGATCAAACTCGGGTCATCAGGCTTGGCAGCAAGCATCTTTGCCCACCAAACCACCTTGCCAGCCCATTTCCACCTTTGGACTATTGCTAGTGATCCCGCCCCAAAGAAACATAGGTCTTTAATGGAGGTGTTTTGAAACCCATAATTCATACAAGTAAATCCAATTGTAAACTATCATGGACAGCTACCTCCATAGGTGTGTTACAACCCCTTTGTTCATCTTAAAATTAGGATTGAGGTCCTGGCCCTCAGCACCTCTATTCCTGTTGTTTGATGGTGGAAAGACTTTCAGTAGGAGGTTGGGCAGAGGGCAAAGTTCACTTATACAGCAGCAGGTGTGTTTTCATTATTTCTGTCTCTGTCGGTAAAGACTTTGTATTGGGTTTGCGTCTTTAACTTTCCATTTTCTTTCCTTTGTAACGAAAGTGTGGATACTCCAAACCGCTCCCCCCCAAGGTTCAGGGAACATCAAGGAAGAGGGGACAGAAAGAATGTAAGAGCCGGAGGATGGGGCAGAGTGTGTGAAATGCTCTCTGGACATGTGGCCAACACGTTCATGAATTCAGGGCATCTGTGGTTACCTGCATAAGACCTGCATACTACCAGGTCAGCAAGACCGATCAGCATTCCAGCAGGCAGTACTAATTAGACTCAGTGGGTTATAAAAACAATGCACAATAAAACAAGAGAGGACACAAATGTGGGAAAAGTCTGTGCTAGTCGGTGGAGGGAGGGGGGAGGATCAAGTGGGGTAGAGCTGATCAATGTACACACGGATGAAATTGTCAAAACATAAAGATAAGGAAAAACATAAACACAGGAGGTAGAGGACAGTATGTAAAAAAAATTTCCAGCCGGGCGTGGTGGCGCACGCCTTTGATCCCAGCACTCAGGAGGCAGAGGCAAGCGGATCTCTGTGAGTTCGAGGCCAGCCTGGTCTACATAGTGAGTTCCAGGACAGCTGGGGCTGCAAGGGAGACCCTGTTTCAAAAAGACCAAAAAAAAAAAAAAAAAATTTCCAACAAGACCAGCAAGGGCTCAGCAGGGTAAGGGCGCTTGCCACCAAGCTTAACAACCATTCCATCCTATGTGGTAGAAAGTAAAACTGACTCCAGCAAGTTGTCCTCTGACCTCCACAAGTGCACCATGGCATACCTCACCCAGATAAATAAGTCAAATTTAAGAAACAAAAATATTTAAGTCCTGCTTTGTAGCCTGGCTCTAAGAAATCCAAGAAATGGGCCAGCAAGCTGGCTCAGCAGATAAAGGCGCTTGCTGTATAAACCTAATGACCTGGGCTCAATCCACAGGGCCCACAGTAGAAGGATAGACCTAACTCTGACAGCTGTGCTCTGACCTCTACATGCACACTGTGATACATGTATACACACACACACACACACACACACACACACACACATAATAAAATTGAAAAAATACTTTAAATCCAACAAACTTTAGAAAACTCTTGAGACAAATTACTGTTTTTAGATGTGAAAAGTTCATTTCTAAGGTGCTAAAAGCAAAATGGTTCCCAGAAGTAGTGTGCACATGCATATAGTTACAGACAAAATGAGCATGAATTAACCCTCTAACACTAATCATTTCTGTAAAAGACCTTGCTTAACAGGGCAGATATTTAGCAAGTGTCTGCAAGCCGCAAGGCCCATCCTCTTCCCGGGAACCTGGGCATCAGCTAGTTTGGCTGCAGGTGCAGCGGTGGCAAGCTGCTCTGGCTTTCCCTACCTTGGTGCCGATCTGGTTGCCACATTGGCCAATCTGAATGTGCACAATTTCCCGCATCCTTGCCTTGAACCCGAGGGTGAGGTCTCAGAACTCTGAGTCTTGGAGCGTTGGGATCAGCAGTGTGAGGCCAGAGCAGCTTCTTACACTGCAGTGGGGGGACCAGCTACTCTCCCAATTGGCCCAGGGCTTGTGAGCTGCGGCCCCGCCCCAGTCTCCCCCTGCTTTTAGCAGTTAGCCTCCGGCGGGAGGGGTGCTTTTCCTCTCCTGACAGAGCTCTGCCCAGTCATTTCCTAGATATGGGTGTCCAACCAAAGGCCCTTCTGTGTGGAACCCAAAGCTGGGCCTCCTCACAGGCCTGGGCGCAACACCCCTGGGTCCTGGTACCGGTTCTGCTGTCCCTGGGTTGTGGCTAGGCAGCAGCTCCCAGGATGCCACGCACAGAGGTCTTTCCCTGTCCAAGCCATCCTATGGCCACCTCCTGACCGCTGTTTTCAGCCATGTTGCCTGCAGAGCAATTTGGAAGCCCCTGGCAGTGCTGAGACTGGATAGTTTTTCCTTTCTAAACTACAAATCTAATGTTAACAGTGAAAATAACTAGTACTGGGCTGGTGAGATGGCTCAGCAGGTAAAGGCACTCTGCTCCCAAGCTTGAAGACCTGAGTTCAATTCCTGGAACCCACATGGTAGAGAGAACTGACTCTCTGAAGTTGGTCTCTAACCCCCACACATGCCCTATGGGGCATGTGTTCACACACAGGTACGCACACATACACAAACACACTAAATGAATAAATGAAAAACTAACTAGTACTTGTAACAGTAAAATGATCATAAAAGAAAAGTTTCTTATTACACTTGACCCAAGCTGGCTTGGAAGGTGACTTGGGCTTCTCAAGAGCTCAAGAGATCACTATTTTAGGGGCTGGAGAGATGGCTCAGCAGTTGAGAGTATGTATTGGTCTATCGGAGGACTGGAGTTTGATAACTCCAGCTCCAGGGAGATCCAACATCTCTGACCTCCCTGGGGACCCAAACTCACGTATGCACCCCCAACACACACATATAATTAAAAATTAAATAGATATTTTTTAAAGAAAGAAATTGTGTGAGAGATGGTTCAGCAATTAAGAGCACTGGCTGTTCCTGCAGAGGACCTTGGTTAGAGTCCTAACACCCACATAGTAGCTAATAACTGTCCATAATCCCAATTCTAGGGGATCCAAAGCCTTCTATAGCCTCCCTGGGCATTGCACAACATGGGTGCACTTAGATACATGCAGGCAAAACACTCATATACATAAAGTAAAAATAAGGTAAATTTTAAAAAGTTTTTAGAAAAGAGTTCATAGGCTGGTAGTTGCTACCTGATGGATCTATGTTTGAAGAAAAAGAGAGAAATCACTGTTAAGAGAGAAAAATGTGGGGCTGGGGTATAGATTTGCTGGAGTTCTTACCTGCCATGCACGAAATCCTGCGTTGGATCTCCTGCATTGCATAGCCTGGGTGTTGTGGTGCATGTCTGAAACATGGGAGTCAGGAGAATCAAAAGTTCAAGACCACAGATCATCCTTGGCTACACAGTGAGCTCAAAGCCAGCCTAGACTAAATGAGAATGGGGGGGAGAGGAGAGAGAGAGAGAGAGAGAGAGAGAGAGAGAGAGAGAGAGATGGCCAGCAAGCTCCACATTCAGGGCTTTCTCAGCCTGGATTCAAACTCTCCTCCTAGCCCTTTGTCCCCTGTGAAAGCAGGAAGACTATTTTAGGATCCCCACAGCTCATGGAAAATGCCAGGTGGGTGTAGAATTCCACTTGTAATTTCAGCCTTGGAAGAAGGTGGCGAGGGGATACCCAAAGCCAGCCAGAAAGCAAGATTAGCTGTGTTCATGCACTCTGGGTTTGATTAAGAGACCCTGTGTCAAGGAACAAGGTGGAAGAGCGAGGACAGTTACTGATATCCAACACGGGCCTCCATGTGCATGCACACACATGTGCACACATACATGCAGAAAGGCATATACACACATACCTCACGCACACGCACACACAAAGAAAAAAGTTTACACATCCAGTCTGTTGGCACACACCTGTCACCTCAGCATCTGGAGAAGCTGAGGCAGGAGGATTGCCACAAGTTTGAAGCCAGCCTGGGCTACATAGTATGACCCTGTCTCAAAAATAATGAAGGTTCAGTAAAGGTGCTTACCACCAAACTTGATGACCTGAGTTCAATCCCCAGGTCCTACATGGTAGAAGGAGAGAACTGATTCCCTCAAGCTGTCCTCTAACTTCAACATGCGTGTTGCGTCGTATCTCCTCCAGATAAATAAATGAAGACATAATTTAAGTTACCTAATAAAATACACACAAAGGGAACATCGGAAGCAGCACACACCCTCGCCTCCCTCTTCCTTCATTCCCATGGGGCCCCTCCTTTGGGACCTGCACAGCTCAGAGGCAGTGCCCTTGCCCTCCAGACCCCTCATGTAACCAGAATGAGAGCACTGAAGTGTGCCCTGTTTGCTAATTACTCAGACAGACACACGTCTTATCTCCTGGCCAGTCAGGGGCTGCTAGTTTCGTGTCACCTTTGGGTCCCCAAAGTGCCTCTCTCAGCAATGTTTGCTGAGTGCTGGCTGACAGCTGGGTGAGTTTGGGCAGTAATGCTCAGAACGGCAGGGTTTCTTAAAGCTGATAACATGTTTATTCAGGAGCACAGCCCTCTGATGGTACGGCACGGACACAGTACCCAAGAACATTTTCCTCTACTCCCTAAGGGGTGGTCTAAGCTGAAAGTAGGAAGTGTTCCGAGAAACTTGGCCGTTGGACTCAGCTTGGAGGAGAAGGAACAGCCACGATGCACTATTACGAGGAGCCATGTCCGTGGTGGCCCTGGCCTCTAAGCAGAGGCCCTGAAAGGGACTCGTGTGGCCGCGGGCCGCCTTGCTGTGGACCTCAGGGCTGGCTCTGAGGACCTCTTTGATCTCCTTGTGGTCATTTCTGTACACCGCCTGAGCAGGACCCAGTGTGCTAGGGTCCCCTCTGGAGCACATTCTTGGCCGTCTTGGTTTGCTTAGGGAGGGGAAGTGTAGACTCCAGACGGGTCCTTGAAAAGGCTTCTCTGTTAATGGGCAGAAAGAGGGAGGAAAGAGAAGCCATTTGCTTTGATTCTGTAACACCAGCAGTGGTTTTCAGTCTGGGCCTGGTGCTCAGCTTCAGGTGCTGGGCTGCAGGGAGTTTGGGGTGGAGGCAGATGCCAGGCTGCCCTCAGGGCTGCCCCTGGGCAGAGTCCATCTTCTCACTAGCTGAAAATTTCTTCAACTGCCAAACAGGATTAGCAGTCTCCAAGTCACAAGTCTATCGGGAGAACTGAGTGCAACTCAGTTGAGCCCAACACCTCAAAGGTGTGTCAAGGCTACATGGAAGACAGGATGTACCTATCTGAACAGACATCACCTGTGGACACGGCTTCCTGGCAGGCCCTGATACGCTGGGGGCACGGAGTGCTGTCTGAGTTATGTTCCGGCTCCTGAGGATAGGGAACACAGCGCTTCTGAAAAGCAGGCTGTCCTATCTCAAATCTTTTGACCTTAATTGATGAAGGTACCTGTTCCCCCAAGGAGATAACTTTCTTTTGATTGACAGTTTGTTATATGCCAGTAGGGGGTGAATACACAGCATCTCTCCTTCAGACCAATAATAGTGCCCTTTCCAGGAGGTGAGCAATGTCCCTGGAGAGCACAGTTGTCACCCTCAGGCCTGCTCTCTTGCCAAACTGAAGGCGACTCCTTAGCCCTGAACTGTGGCAAGTGATGATAGGTCTGTGATGAATGAAAAAGTCATTTTCCGGCTCCTGGGAAGGGCTGTGGCAAGGGCAAGCTAGTTCAAGTGCAAAGCCTCGCCAGCGTTGGTCCAGAGGGGCAGAGGGCAGGAACAGGGGCTTCTCTTGACATGCACAGTGGGTTGCCCTGCACACAGAGGACACGCCTGCAGAGACACTGAGATTACTAACCAGACCAGTATAGGCCCTTCCCTTCAAGCCCTTCTCTCACAGAAGGGCTGTCACAATCAGCAGGCCACAAGAAGATGATGGTAGCAAGCCCTTTCCTGGATGACTCTGGGGTCTATTATGGGAATGGAACCAAAAAGATAAGAAAACCAGTGTCACCCAGAAGTCCCCAATCGGCCACCTCCAGACTTCCCCCTGGGAGCTGTCCCAGGGGTCGGATCGAGCCCCCCTACCTTCTGCTTGGCAAATGAAATTTAATTAGGAGAAAAACAGTACTCAGCACACTCATTGATTCCATCCGTCCCTGATCTTCCACATCAGATGCAGTGAAGTTCCTTGAATAATTCAGAGAAGATTGTTGAATTATAGTGTCTGCTTGTGATTCAGTAGCAGACAATTTTCCTAATGTCTTAGCAAGAAAATGACATTTGGGGGGCCATTATGAGTGACTCAGCAGGTGTGGGCAGCCCCTCTGACAAGCTGAGCTCCTGCACCCTGATTCCTTGCACATCTCTAACTGGAAAAGAAAGTTCTAGGAGGACAAATAAGTCAACTTGAACAGAGAGTGGCTGGAAGACATGGCTGGTAACCCAGCTCTATAAAGGGGCCTTCTACTTTGCTCCTCTATGGCTGAAATGCGTATAGAGCCCACACTGTGCTGGGCTAGCTGAGCGGCTGGCCCTCCTGGTCTAGCCTGCAGCCCCAGATTATGGAAAAGCCTGGCTACCTCTTTGGGTACCTTGACACCAGCCTCCTCAGCCAAAGCGTCACTGTCTGAAAGGAGGAAATGCACAGATGCACACACACACACACACACACACACACACACACACACACACCATGCATCACTTCCCCTGAGATGCTGTAATTCTGAAGGTGATGGATGCTTGAATCTTCACTGCATCTCCAGTCTCCCCAGCTGTGCAGCTACTGATAAGCAATGATCTGTGGTGAGAACATAGATAAGATCCCAGCAGTCAGCACCTGGAGCCAAAATCAAACAAAAATGTAGACTTCTTCAAACCCTGGGTTTCTCTGAGAAATCTGATGTGTGCCTCAGAAATGATCTATTTGTCCAGCAAATGTTAGCTGAGGGAACTTAGAGAAGTAAAAAGTGTGGGTGCTGCCTTCAAGGACGCGGGGGCACCAGGAACACTGGCTTCCCACTCTGCTGGCCTTCGCCCCTTCCCTGCTGTGTCGTGTATGCACTGCCACCCTTGACCTTAGCACCATCACCACCCCTGAGCAGATGTGGGGGCTTGGTGAGGGAGCTCTCCCAAGCCTCACAACAGCTTGGCAGATCCAAAAGTGAATAGCAGGTCTTCAGACCCTTCCAGCCAAGGCTTCAGTTCAGGTGTTGGAAAGGCTGCTAGAGAGAGGGCTTCCAGCCAGGCATCCTGGGAGCCTGTGGTGCTCCTGGCATTGTTCCATCCCCTCTGCTGCACAACCATGCCTGCTCTTTCCCCATACCTCTCAAAGCAGAACCGTTTATCCACTGCCAACAGTCCTTCCCTCCATGGCATTCAGACTAGCCACCAGTGGACTGCCAGGACTGCCTCTTCCACATCAGCTACTGGGTCCCCCAATCATGCCCCTGAAACTTGTAACAGCCAATGGTGAAGGTCAATCATTACACGGCTGATGTGAGACGGGGATGGAAAACCCTCTGGGAAAGTGTGGAGGAGGCTGAGGGAGGTGACAGCAGCCTTCCTTTTAGCCTGGAGGTCTGACAAGTCTCCTGAGACCTCCCCACAAGTGTCCTTCACTTTATCAAACATGCCAGACATGCTCACGGACCAAGACCTGGACACACTCTTACCTTTGCATGAGAAGTCTCCTAGAACACCTGGTGGTGGCTGTGGTCTCATCATTCAGTTCAAGCTCATAGGGTAACTAAGAGAATGGTCCCAGACCAGTCTCTAGGATTGCTCAGTGTATCTGAGTCTCTCTCTTGAGCCTCCCCCCTCTCTCTTTCTCATGTGTGTGTGTGGGGGGGTGCATTGCCTAGTGTATCCATGCTCTCCCCGTGTGTGTGTGTGTGTGTGTGTGTGTGTGTGTGTGCAGGTGCATGTGGAGGCCAGGTGCGCTCACCTTGTTTTTTGAGACAGGGTCTCTCACTGGACTGGAACTCCCCAAGTAGACCAGGGTGGCCAGCCAACAAGCCCTGGACTCTGCCTGTCTCTGTCCAGCACTGAGATTACAAGTATGACACCATATCTAGTATTATTGTTATTATTATTTTTTTTTAAACTCAGGTTCTGGGAATTGAACTCAGGCCCTCATGCTTTCCCAGCAAGTGCTTTACCAATGGAGCTGTCTCCATTTTTAAGCACTTCCTATTTCCTGAGTTTTTCAACATGTTCCCTCAGCAGAATGCAAGCTCCTTGTCTCAACTACCTCCCAGAGCTGAAGTCTGGGATGTGCTGGGTGCTGTCGGATAGGTGCTGGTGGCCTGACTTCAGAAAGGGAAGTGAATTATATTAGGTAAATAAAGAAGCACCCTTTGAAAGGCCGCAGGGCAGGTTCACGTGTCAGCTATATATATATTAGGTGCCCGGCTGAAGACAGCATGTTCTAGAAGGATGGCCTTGACCTCAGGGAACTACTTTTGCAGCAAGCATGTGTCTACAGCCATCAGGATGGAAGACAAGGTGCTCTTTGGGCAGCGGCAGTATCTATGACAAAGCTGAGGCACCCAATCAGAAAGGCCTTCTCTGCCTGGGTGTCTGAGTTAACCCAGGCTTCTCTGGCCCTTGACCAAGGGGGTGGAGAGGAGGCCTGGGGCTGACGAGCAAGCCGTGGTGCCCTGCAGAACCAGCCTCTGGAACACTGTCACCAGCCATCAAAACAAACGCTGTCTCCAGGATGTGGCCCCACTTGGGAATGTGAAATGATAGGAAATGTCCGCAGCTTGACAGTACTGCATGAAGAAAGAAGAAGAGAAGAGATTTTGAGGCCACTCCACGCTGAGCAAAGTTGTATGCGTCCTCCCATTGGGTTGGGAAGGTGGGTTGACCTTGGCCTGACTCAAAAATCCATGTGTTGTTCTTTATAAGGACGAGGGGCAAAAATCAAACTTATTTTTAGAAATGAATAGTCTTTTTGTGTCTGTGGCCTTATGTTTGCCAGGAGACTTCAGAGAATAATTACAAAAAGTGTCCGTTTCAGATCTGCATCCAGGAGCTTCACGGCTAAGCCCGGACCACACTGCAAGCTGCCCTCCTATATAAGGTGGGGCAATAGTATCTAACCCCTCCCGTTCAGAATCAAAGGAGGATTAAGCTCTGTGCTCTTAAGCACCATCCAGAACAGAAATGACTTAGTAACCTCTAGAATGACCCAGGGCTCACAGCCAGTTTCTCAGGGAAAGGACTGTACAATAGTTTCCGGGGACATACTCAGCTCCCATACACCTGCTTGACTCTGCCCTGAGCCTGGGTGGAAGAAACACACAACTGGTCATAAAACAGCTACTTGATGCAACACGTGGTTGCATCCAACGGCCTCCAAGGTCAGAAGGTGGCTGCCCTGCCCTGTACCTCCTCCCTTCCAGGCTCAGATCAGAAGATGAGTCACTATCCCCAAAAGGACCTCCTGGCACCTGCAGTACTGTCAAGGGGAAACACACCTTTCAGGCTGCGTCCCGTGCTGCCAGGCCAGTGAGTCGACTTTGAGAGACAGCCACAAGGATGAACTCAGCCTCCATCAAGGACTGGGGCTGGGGCCAGGTGGATCTCACACCCAGCACTAGCATAGTCCCAGGAGCTCTCTCACTTTATTTGTGAGCCCTTCAGAAAATACCTTGGGACCAAGGTCCTTTGGTCACAGCAGCACAGTTGGAGTTTGGTTGGTGGCTGTTCCTGCACCAGAGCACAGTGAAAAACTCCTATAAGAAGGGTTCTCCAAGCATGGGCTTAGAAACCTGCAAAGTAGTGTGGTCAGCCGCGTCCCCAGAGCAGACTGCAGGGCGGACCATTGTACCCAAGTAGCACTGCGCTCCGAGGTCAAGAGTCCTCCATCTCTCTGCTTGAGTGTGCTGAGCCTGACCTGTCCCAAGGGGCTAAAAAAGAACAGAGTGAGTCAGAGTCCAATTTCCTTCTTCTTGGCTCGAAAATCAGGGACTCACACATAGAAAGACTCACTCCCTTGTCGTGGTCCTGTCTTCCCATGACCTTCTGAGTTCTGCCTCAGGGAAACTCCAATAGGCCACAACTCATCAGTTTTGGGTGTCTTGTACCTTTACAACCTGTAATATTGTTGTTTCCCCCACTCTCTGCCCTTTAACCTTTATCCAGTGAGATTCATCAGATAAATGGTGCCTTGCGACAAGGGCTTAGGGAGTAGGTATAGACACTCATTATCACTGACAATGACCCCCTGCAGGCCAGGCAGAAGACAACAAGGTCATCATACTTACCACACGATTTTCAGGGCCTAGGGCAAAGTGAACCCTCCCGAGCTTGTGGCCCTGTGTGACTCGGGGGGGGGGGGGGGGCAC
>NW_008330120.1:1488194-1522706 GCF_000622305.1 Nannospalax galili
CCCCCCGGGCGGGGGCCCCGGGGGAGAGGGGGGGGGGGGGGGGTGTCACATGTGCACACGGAAGGCCCTATCTGTCCCGATACCTTCTAAGTGCAGTGGGCCTGCTGTGTCAATGCCAGGGCTCCGTCACAGTACCCCGGGGCTACCAACACAGAAGAGCTTGTAAGTTGAGGGTATATGTGCCCAGCATCACGATACTGCACTGCAGGGTTGGAGCTGGGTCCAAGGCCTGTCTACTGACTGCAGGCTGCTTGCTGTGTTGTGGAATGTGTGGGTGGAATTTGCACCAACAGGGCATGACTGGTTACTGGGGGTTGCTGACAATCTGTTACTCCACAGATACTTTCAGCTTTTTCTTTTCTTTTAAAATTAATTGATTAATTTAGGTGCTGGAGAGATGGCTCAGAGGTTAAGAGCACGTGTTGCTTTTCCAGAGGACTCAGGTTTATTTCCTAGCACTCATGTGGGGGGCTCACAACCATGTGTAACTCTGGCCCATGGCTTCTGGCACATTCCATGTCCTCCCTGATTTCCTGCACTCATATGCAAATGCATATAAAAATAAACTAAGTATTTAAAAATAAACTCATTCATTCATTATGCCAGGGATTGAACTCAGGTCCTTGAGCAGGCTCTACCACAGAGTCACATTCCCAGACCCTGACTTTTTCTTTAGAGGAGACAACCCTCAGCCTCTTTGATAGAGCTTACCTGGACAGCATCGCATCCCAGGAACCATGGAGCCTGACTTTCTTCCCCCTTGAAAAACCTGGTGGCCCCCTTCTGTCATGGAGGCAGGAGAGGAGCCCAAATGGGAGGTGGCATTGCCCTTTTCCCTCCTTGTTCCTCCAAAGTGAAGCACAGAGCTCTGAGGTAAATGTCCGGTCTCTGTTGGCAAGAATTGGTTTTGGAAGCTGGGTGTCCACCCACCCCACAGCTTGGATTTTAGTGTTTCCCCCAGCGTCTTGTGAGGGCCTCACCCATCTCACCCTGCTCCTTCACCTGGATGAGGTGAAGAGTTATCATGTGACTTCCCAAGATAAAAGACATCAACAGACAGATCCCAGTGTCTGCACTTTGCCACAGTGACCACATCTTAGGGACAAGGACTAAAGCTTCTGTGTTAATTGAAGCCTAGATTTTTCCTCTGAGGCCTCTCTTTGCTGTGGCCAGAGGTATCCAGCAGGGTTCCACACCCTACTGAAATTCGGGGGTGGTTGGAAAGGAGCTGGAAGGTAGTGATGCAGCCTGCAGGTGATTCCTGACTGCCAACAGGCACAAGCAGAGAAGGGGGTAGCCTGGCAGGTGCACTCTGAATGGGGAGAAAGGAGGCTAAGGCCATCTGAGGACCCTACAGCCAGAACTCCACGTCCTTGACCTGCAGAGGCCTTGGAATAAAATATCTGGGCCTTTCCCCACAAGATGGAGGAAGCTACTCTGCAGCCTGCTGACTGCCACTAGACCTCATTAGGCACACGAGGTAGGGGGAACTCTTCAGTTACCGAAATCGAGATCTGGGCCTACAGCTTTCTGTTTCCTCATCTATAAGGAGTCTTGGTTAGCAAGAAATCTTTCCAAGCATCCTTGGACCTCAAGATGTGTCAAATGAAGATGCCCTATAAGGGCATTTTCTAGAAGGATCTTCCTTCTCTGTACAAGAACCATCTCTTTGGGGAGATCCTGGGCCTTTTGAGAAATGGGGTTCAATTCGGGGGGACCCATGCCTCCTTTTCAGGACTTGGGAGACCTCTATGTGCTCCTGGGGGAGTCCTGACCCCCTGGGGACATTGCACTAACCAGGACACCCAAGAATTCAGGGCCGGGTGGGGCTCCCAAAGTCCACAGCTCCCTACCCGGCTCCGAGCTGTTAGGGTCTCCAGAAAGTAAGTTTGACGGTTGTGGCCAGCCAAGCCATTCAATCACAGGGGCTGGTGGCACGGTCAAGTCTGGTGACTTCAAGCGTGACTCCAGATTTGCAAGACCCAGGCGGAGGAAGGAGGCTCTGCCCTGGGGCGGTCGGGCGGGGCAGGGACCCGAGCAGGCGGGACGGCCCCGCCCCGGGGGTGTGCCCGGCCGCTGCGCCACCGAAAGAGCCGGGAGGGACGGCAGGAGCGCGTGGGCCAGGGCGCAGGGTCCAGGGCGCAGCGTGGGATCCGGGCGCAGCCGACGCGGGGTCGAGGATCCGGAGCAGAGCGGGGTCGGGAACAGCATGACGTCGTCCGGGTCGGTGCAGCCGCCGCGGCTGCTGCTGCTGCTGCTGCTGGCGGGCGCGGCGCAGGCCCGCATCTACTTCCGCCCAGGCCAGACCTGCTACCGGCCCCTGCGCGGGGGGCAGCTGGCGCAGCTGGGGCGCAGGTGGGCGCGGGCCGGTGCCCGGGGAGGAGGGAGGTCCGCCTGCGAGCCCGGCGAGCTCCCATCCCCCGGGACACTGCCTCCTTGGGCCTGGGAGGCTCCCATCCTGTCCCCCGCTTTGGGGATGACTTTCACATCCCGGGAGCCCTGGTGTTTGCCAGATTGGGCAATCCCCATCTTTCTGGCATTGATTGGAGAGGCTAGGGTATTTAAGAGGTGTTTTGTCACCGTCTCCTTCGGACAGTGCTGGGATCTGCAGGAGGTTCATATGGTGATGGAGGCTCCAGCTTGCCAACTCACATTTTGGGAAAGGATGGAGGGCGCCTAGGTCTGTAGCCCTGGTATAGGGGAGCCAGGGTCCCCAGGTGTTCTAGTGCTGATTTCTGTGATGGCGATCTCTTCCCAGGACTTACCCTCGGCCATATGAGTACCTTTCCCCATCGGATCTCCCCAAGACCTGGGACTGGAGAAATGTGGATGGTGTCAACTATGCGAGCGTCACCAGAAACCAGCACATCCCGCAGTACTGTGGCTCTTGTTGGGCCCATGGCAGTACCAGTGCCATGGCAGGTGGGTGGCCGGGACTCCATGAGGGACTCAGGGTAGCTCCAGTACCCTTGCAGGTGGATAGCTGCCACTTAACTATCTAGGCCACTGCCAGGTGAGCCATGACAGCCACAGCCCAGGGCTCCTGGAGCCTGTGATTCTATACCAGGATTCAGCCTAGGTCAGAGAGACATAGCTAGGTCATTCTGTGGTCTCTCCTGTGGGCCCATTGGAGTCTCTGGGGGCTAAGCAGGCCTGGGACTAAAGTTCAGTGACAAAAGTGACTCCCACGTGCCCTCCCTCCCCCACCCGAGCTTGTGACTTCAGCCATTGAGATAGAACCAACATTGCAAAAATCACCAAGCCAACAGCCTGTCTTCAGGGACAAGGAAGTGAAACTTCTCAGCAGGAGTCGGTATTTGAGAGGAATACGGCTTGAAATGGCCAGATCTTTTACCCCAACCTTAGCCTGGCCACCACGAGAGCCAGAAGAAGGCTCAGGAGGAAGAAAAAGGATCACCGAGGCCCACACCATCCTAAGGGCTGCTGGGCCCTGGCTTGGTAGAGGAGGCAAGAGCCAGGAAGGGCCAGACCACCCAGAGGGTGTAGAATGGTCTCCCCATCTCCAGAAGTGACCCCTGGAAACAATGGACTCTGGCTGGGAGAGTGACTCAAGTGTCCGCTCCCATGATCTGGTGTTTCTCTGACCAGGTCTGTTGTAGGTGGGGCCTGGGTTGAAGATTAGCAATGGTGTGGAGTCAGCACTCATGCATACAGCAGTTTACATAGGCCTCCTGCCTGCCAGTGTGGCTCTCAGTTGGTTCCCAGACAAGGAGGAGGTCCAGAGACTTGGCTGTGATATGAGTGACAGCCGGGGTTCAGCCAATTGGTTTAGGTTCTGTTTTAAGGAGAGGTTTCTGTCTGTGTGTGCGCTGTGCGTCCCAGAACCATTCAGCTGAAGCTGTGACACTTGGAAGTCTCCACCAGGAGCTGGGACCCACTGCTGACCCTTCAGGAAGAAGGACAGTGGGCTGCGAAGGGCGTTCATATGAGAGGTTCAGGCTGGCAGGCATGTGTGGGCCCAGCTCCAGATCCAGAAGAGCACCCAGGAGTGGAGTAGCGAGAGCTGCTGTTGGGGAAGTGAAAGAGCCTTCTCAGCAGAGCACTGGGTGTGGTGGGGGTAACAGAAAACCGGGAAGGAGGCAAATGAGGAGGTTGCAGAAAATTGTGGGGTAGGGCTGATGGGCCTTAACCCCTCTTAGATGGAATCTAGGCCCTAGAGCTTGCAACTTCCCTATTACTGGGTTAGAATGCCTCCGGGCAGGTGACTGACTGCTTCATCCCTTTCTCCTTAAAATTCTGACCTCATCATCTGTAGCTCAGGCCCTTGCTTCTTCTATCACTGGCAGACACCAGAGGGGACTTCCACAGGGCCCTGGCCATATGCTGGCGGTGCCACAGTGGGACCAATTTGCCTTCTCCCCATCCCTTTCACTAAGGCTGCCTATCCCTGTCAGAGGATGCCATGTTCATCTCTTTCACCATCCATCTCCAATGGGTGACCAAGAGTCCCTTGGTTCCACCCACCTTCCTGCTTGCTCCCATGGGGATCCTGGATTCCCCCCCTTCCTCTTCTCCATTCCTGAGCCCAGCACCTCAGTTCCACTTGACCACTCTGATTTCTTACCACTCAGGCCTCTTCTCGCTGGGGTTGGCTCCACCATCTATCTGGAATGAGAGGCCCTTGCTGACCACACTCCCCACCAGCCATTCCCAGCTCCTTTGCTTCTTCTACATCCCACAATTTATTTATTTTTTGTATGCCCCAGCTGGTCTCAGAGATCCGCTTGCCTCTGCCTCCTCCGAGATTAAAGGGGAGTGCCACCACATCCAGCCTGACAGTTTCTGAGATGTTCAGTATCTGCCTGCCACTCCCTCTGGTCTGGATCCCCATTGCCTCCAGCCCTAGACTTTAGGGTGTGAAGGTTCATCCCTCCCACCTTCACCCACTCACAAGCCCATCCTTCCCCTGAGGATACTCAGGCAAAAGCCTAGGGCTGCCTGACTCTCACCTGTATCTCTCCTACAAGCTGGTTGTACCTCCACCAGGCCCAGCCCCCTCTGTTCTCAGCAGGCCTTGCTGATGGAGCCTCCTACCTGGTCTCTCAGACAGGAGATTACTAAATATGCCTGGTAAACCTGCATCCCATCATATTCTTTGGGAGAGGGGTGTCTTTTTTGAGACAGTCTCTCTGTAGCCCCAGCTGGCCTGGAATTCACTGTGTAGACCAGGCTGGCCTCAGTCTCACAGAGATCCTCCTGCCTCTACTTCCTGAGTGCTGGGATTAAAGGCGTGCCCCATCAAATTCTTTGACTTGAAACCCTTTTGGGACTCCACTGAGATCAGACAGCTCCTTCTGTCCCCTCCCCAGAGCCTCCAGTCTGGCCTCCTCCTTCACCCTGTCCTCATGCCAGTGGGGGAAGCATGGGCACAAGTCTTCACATACCAACTCAACTGCTCTCCTCCCACGTTCTCATGGCTCCCTCCCTGGATGAGCATCCCCTGGGCTGCCCTATTGTAAATGTCACCTTACCCCCTGAGTGCTCCCAGGTGAACCTCCTCACAGCACTGCATACTTGGTCCACCTCCATCTGTCTCCCAAGCCAGGAGGAGCTTGGGGGAGGAGGGAAAGGCTCTCAGCAGGCCTTGGGAAGCACACATTGCCAAGGTCCGGTGCAGCAGAGATGGCTCAAGTGCTTCCAGAAGGCTAAAGCAACCCCTCCATTGACCACTGCCCAGAGGGGTCAGTCAGATTAAGATGTAGACATGGTTAAGATGGGCAGTGTGAAACTAGGAACCGTGAAGGCTATGAGAGACTTGCAGACAGTGGGGGATCCCTGCTTCACACAGCTGAGAGGGTGGGTCAGTGGCCTGAGACCCTGGACTAGGCTCTAAGGGCTCCCAGGGCTCTGAAGCCTGAGGGTGTGCATGTCTCTTGTTGAGAGATGAGCTGTTGCTGGGGGTGAAGATGGGGTAAGGCCGAAGGGAGCCAAACCCTGGGGGAGGAAACAGGAGGAACCTGGACCCCTGTACCTTGTGTAGCTGGGGGCCTGCTTGTCAGTGGCACAGGAAGTGCGTTTGTGGGCACAGAAACCGGGCTGAGTGGCGGCAAGATGTCTGGTTTGGAGGTTTTCAGTGGCATGCCCTATGAGGTCATCAGGTGTGTGTCTAGGTCTGTTTGGGTGGCTCAGTGTCAGCTGGAGCCAGCCTTGTGGAGCAGGACCAAAGTGGAGAATCTGAGAAGTGGCCCGGGCTGAAAGCCGCAGGAGGGTGGGAAGAAACAGGCATCAGCCAAAGGGCTTGTGAGGCTACAGGAGACAAGGCCTGGCCTAAGAGGCTGGTATATGGTGTGACATTGTTGACCTCAGGAATGGAAAGGGAGATGGTTTGAATTAGATCAGGTAGGACTGGCCAGCAGGCCTGGGTCTCCTTATAGGAAGGGACACACGTCAGCAGTAAGTCCTTAGTCAATACTGTGACCATCCTAGCTGTCCCTCAGTGTGTGAGCTTAGCATGTGAACATTGGTATCTGGCCCCATAGTAGGGCTCGCCTGGCTCCCTGTACTGCATGTGCCCATAAAGATGCCCACCTCAGCCTTAGGGGCTCTGGTGCCTGGCATCCTCACACAAGTGTTTGGGCATACACCCTAAAGGGTCCTAGCAGGTGCCTCTATCCAACCCTGCCTCCACCTGAGAAGGACCAGGGAAGGTCTACGGAGCCATTGTGGAGCTGAGGCTGCCCAGAAGCAGCAGGCCAGCCGATAAGCACCCTTTGGTACTGAGGTCAAACGGTGCTGACTGTTGCAGATCGCATCAACATCAAGAGAAAAGGTGCGTGGCCCTCCACCCTGCTGTCAGTGCAGAATGTGATTGACTGTGGTAATGCTGGTTCCTGTGAGGGAGGCAACGACCTGCCGGTGTGGGAGTATGCCCATGAGCACGGCATCCCAGACGAGACCTGCAACAACTACCAGGCCAAGGACCAGGGTAGGTGCTACCTATGCCTTTTCTTTTCTAAGAGTGGCCACGAGGCCGGGCCCACCCTGTGTTTGTCACACTGGTGGGGATGCTGGAGGGAGGCATGGAGACTGGAGCCCCCAGAAAGAGCCGGTTCCCAGAGAGGGTTGCAGCCTCACCCAAGGCCACCTTGAACCTGGTGGGTCTGAGAGCCCGTGGTCCAACACTGCTGCAGCCAACGTCAGATATGGTGTGTGAGCACTCACGCACAGTGTTCCGATGGCTCTATGAGCCTTTTATAAGGGAGTATGGGTGGGCAGCTGGTGGAAGGAACTGTCCATTTTCCAGGAGATGGGAGCAGAGAGCAGTGGTGTGTTTGCCCCCTGAGCTGCCAGGTACCAGACTCAGCTGAAATGCAGCACCAACCTGGTTCCTGCCCCAGCAATCCTGGGCCAACCATGGACAGGCAGAGCAGGCTGGCCTGGAAACTAGTTGGCACATCCCTTTCAGGAAACCCAAGGAAAAGAAAATCCCAGACCCAAATCCCTCCCTGGTGGCTTTGAGCTCTTGGCCCTTAGATCTCCCCCACGGTACGTTTTTCTGATAAACTTAAAAGACACCTTCACACCTGGTTGCTCTATACCGCAGTGAATGGGGTTCTCTCGCATCTTCTGGGCCTTATTCCCAGCTACAAAGAATTTTAAGAATTCTCTAGCCTGGTTGGGTGAGTCCTTTGTCCTGGCTGAGTAAACCCAGCAGGTGCAGAGACCTCATGGGGGGACCAGTAGAGGGTGGAGCAGAGGCAGTGGACGGCCTGTGGAACATTCATCTTCCATCCCCAGACTGCTGCCATTTAGCTGAGACCAGGACCCTCAGATCCTCCCCAGCCTGACAGGTAGATGGAGCTCAGTAGAACCTAAATGTTTTCACTGGACATCTTTTATTTTTTAATGTTATTTTTATTTTGTGTGTATGAGTGTGTTTATTGCCTGAGTGTGTGTTAAGTGCACCTGTGTAGTGCAGTGCCCACAGAGGTCAGAAGGCATTGGATTCCCCTGGAACTGGAGTTACAGGCAGTTGTTAGCTGCCATGTGGGTGCTGGAAATGGTACCTGGGTCCTCCGTAAGAGGAGCCAGTGCTCTTAACCGCTGAGCCATCTCACCAGCTCCATCACTGGGCATCTATATATCAATGAATAATAATTCCAGAACCACCTGTTCAGTTGTGTCACACACCAGGCATTTGGTATCTGAGGGACAAATTAAACCAGTGCTGGAAACCTTGAGTTTGTGCAGGCTGAGGGCTGGGCAGGCTGGTAGGGAGAGTTAAGAACCGCTCCAGGTGGGGGGCTTGACAGCTGAGCGTTGGACGGAACATAGCTGTACCTCTGGTTTCTCTCCCCTTCCCCTTCCCCTCCTCCTCTTTGGTTTTCTGTTTGTTTTTGTTTTCATTTTTGTTTTCAAGACAGGGTATCATGGCGGCTGGGCCTGGAATTCACATAGCCCAGGCTGATCCCCAACTCTCCTGACACCCTCTTGCCTCCACTTCCTCAGCGCTGAGGTTACAGGCATCGCCGCCACACCTGGCCACCTTCTTTTAAAGTTCTTGCTGGGCATAGTGACACCTGCTTCTCAACACTCAGGAGGCAGAGGCTGGTGGATCTCTTGTGAGCTCCAGGCCAGCCTGGTCTACATAGTGAGTTCCAGGCCAGGCAAGGACCCTGTCTTAAAAACTTAAAAAGAAAATAAAAATTATTCTGTATGTGTGGGTGAAGTGTCTGTACATGTTCATGTGGGCGGTGCATGTGCACGCATCTACGTGTACACACGAGAAGTCAACTTTGGGTATTTTCTTCAGTCACTATCCACCTGCTTTTTGTATTTCGATTTTTTGAGACCTGGTCTCCTAGTAGCCATAGCTGGCCTAGAACTTGCCACATAAACCAGGCTGGCCTCAATCTCAGAGATCCACCTGCCTCTGCCTCTGCCGGGGGATGTGTGCCACCACGCTTGGTTCCACCATGTGTTTTGAGTCTCTCACAGAGATGGAGCTCATCCATCCCATAGACTGGCTGACCAGTGAGCTTCAGGATCTGCCTTCCTCGCCATCCAGGGCTGGGATTACAGACCATGCTGGTTGATGTGGGTGCTGGGGATCCAGACTCAGCATGGTGGGCACTTTATCAACTGAGGTATCTCAGCCCCTAACCTAATTCTTCAGACCCCTCCAAGCAAAGTGACAAGGTGCATCTTTTCCAAAAACAAATGTATTGACCTATTTCATCACTAGCCGGTGGCAGAACCATCCGGTACATTTTAATAACTTGATTACAGTCAAAAAGAAAAAGGCCAACTTTAGAGAGCCTCCTGTGCTGATGGAAGTTTGTTCTTCCTGTTCTGCAGCAGCCTAGGGAGGGGAGGCTTTTCGTAGCTCCTGAGCAGCCGAGAGAAGAGCCTAATTAAACAGCACCTGATAGTAAGATGACTTCCGCCATCAGCTAGCGACTGGTGGGGCTAAATTAGCAAAGTGGTGAAGTGGGACGCTCAGTGGGTTGATGAGATGTCCTCCTGCTGACTTCTCCTGCTCCCCTAGAGTGTGACAAATTTAACCAGTGTGGGACCTGCACCGAGTTCAAAGAGTGTCACACCATCCAGAATTACACCCTGTGGAAGGTGGGTGACTACGGCTCCCTTTCGGGCAGGGAGAAGATGATGGCGGAGATCTACACCAATGGTCCCATCAGGTGAGGGGAAGACTCTGCCAGGAGAGAGGTGGGCCCCCGCGGGTGGGGGGGCACCTGAGGAGGGAAGGGCCCCTCACGTGAGGGAGGGAGGCCCTACCAGGGAGCACCCCTGCAGGTGCAAGCGCCGTATCCTGTTACCCTTCCACTCCCTACCTGGAGCCCAGCAGCCACACCCGTTTTTCATCTGTGAAAATGTCAGCCTTCTCAGAATTAGCTGAGCCTTCATCTACCTGCCCCCAAGGGACTATTGTATCAGCTAGGTAGAGCAGCCCCCAGCTGTGGTGGGTCTGGGCTGTTGGTGAGGCCACTACAGCAATAGATGTGGTGCTGGACTTCCACACCTCTCGCTTCTTCTGGTTTGATAACTGACGGCTTTTCACAGCTGTGGCATAATGGTGACGGAGAAGATGGCTAACTACACTAGCGGCATCTACGCCGAGCACCAGGACAAGACTTTTATCAACCACATCATCTCCGTAGCTGGCTGGGGTGTCAGTGATGATGGGACTGAGTACTGGATTGTTCGGAATTCATGGGGCGAACCCTGGGTAAGTCATTTTCCCTTCCTAACAGTCAGACCAAGGACTATACACTCCTCCCCTGCAGACGTTGACATCTGGGTGTGAGAACTGTCCCAAGCTGAGGGCTGCTTGCTCCAGCCGTCATGGTCTACATGTTATCATTGGCTCAACATTCCTTTTAACCTGCCTCTTTTGCCAACTTAAATTCCACTTTACCTCAAAACACCATTTTGGATTTGAAGCTGCAGCTTGGTACTGGCACTCTGCAGACACTGTCCGACTCTCCCTGTATCAACCTACTGATGAGGGTCCTATTCTTTTAGTATAATCAGTACAGCTGACTTCCAATCAGATAGCTCAGGACACTCCTGAAAATAACAAAGCTCACTACCCTCCTCACCAACATCCAGCTCTAATCTCCGTTGCCTTTTGACTTCCTCAATTCACTCTCTACTCAAAAACCCTACGAATGTGCCTTCGACCCAGTAGGCTCAGCCCGCCTACCATTCTCCATCAAGTTTTTCCTTATGGCGCTCGATCACCTTCCTCATTTGACCTCGAAATCGCACCCCTCCTCCCACTCGCATGAACCCTACAATATGGTAACTTCACGGGGTAATATTGACAGCCTTGGGTCTACTCGTTACCCTAGCTTTAGGTCTAATGTATAAGTGATTTAATAAAGGCTTAGAATGGAAAGAATAAATTGGTAATTAGTTCAACTAAAACAAATGATTCCGCCTCATTAGATCATACGACCCCTGTATTCTCAGCCTTCTCCTGACTTCCTCTCCATACTCGGGGCTGTGATATTCCAATCACACCTAATACCACCTTACTATGTCTTGAAGTAATGATACTACATTAGAGCCTCCCTAATCTCACCTAATACACACCTTACTCTCCTTTATGACCCCTATTGTTATCTTGGTCTTCGGAGCTTGCAAGGCCGCTGTAGGATTAGCACACTTACAGTTTCTGACACCTACGAAACAGACTATGTCCAAAACTTAAATCTTATTCAGTGCTAAAAATTATCCCCTCTATTATACTCACCTGAACTAAGATTGAATCAGCACCACTTGCTAGTTTCATCATTAGCCTTATTCGTTACTCCTACTCCATCAAAACTCTGTCAACAGCTCTAACTTTTCTACAACTTTTCCGGACTCACTTTCCTCCCCCATCTTTTGAGTCTCACCAGAGCATGTGACCTCTGGGGTCCAATCCTGAAGTTTTGCAGGGCTGCCTCTATCCTGGGCATCGGGGTATTTAGCCACCCTCTGCCCATAGGTACCAGTAGTTTCTCCCCCACGCTCCAGCTTGAGTAAGTGAAACTCCAGATACAGCCAAGGCCGTGGGGCCAACAGCCCAGAGTGAAATGCACAGGTGTCAGTTGATGGCCTTCCTCTGGTTCCTGCCATCTCTCTGACTCCCAGTGAAACGCTAAAGAATACTTTAGAGTTGAGAAAAAAATTCAGGGGAGGAAGCAGCCTGTTTTTTTAGGACACAGAGATTCATTATTCTGAAATAGGAGAGTGGTGGATGTGGAAGTTATGACATGTTCAATGAATGACCACAAATGGGGGAGTAACAGGGAGAGCCAGTGGGGTTTTTTTGTTGCGTTATTAGCTGCGGGCAGAGTGCCTTGGGTTAAATATCAGCCCAGCGGAGCACCTCACTGAGCTTTCTGTCACTGGAAGGGCCAAGGCAAGAGCGCCTGACTGGACCGCTAGGTCCTGTAGGACTGTGCTGGGGGGCACCAAAGGGCAGGACCTGGGTCTGGAGAGCAGAGGACTGTGCTGAGTGGCTAACGTTCATCTCTGGTTCTTCAGGGGGAGAAAGGCTGGATGAGGATCGTGACCAGCACCTACAAGGGAGGGGCAGGAGCCAGCTACAACCTTGCCATCGAGGAGGCCTGCACGTTCGGGGACCCCATTGTTTAGGTCTCTGGAAGCAACATCATCAGTCACAGTGGGACTCGGGTCAGCCACAGTGGGATAATGGTGCCTGAGGACATGTGGACACCTATGGACACGAGGACCAGGGTGGACCGCAGAACTGCCATCCAAGAGCCGGTAGAGGTCGAGTACCACCTGCACGGCGCTGCTGGACAGGATGGCCCTGCAGACTCGATGTCTCTCTCCAGTCACCTCAGGAAGATTGCCATACTCCAGAACGGCTCAGACTGTGCATCAGCTCGGGGCACCTCAGAAGCGGTGGGGGCGGGTGGACGAGGCCAGACTAACCCAAGCAATGAATAAAGGATCTAGCTTTGCCCAGGCCTGAGCCTCTGTCTCCCTTACACGAGAGTACATGGGAACACACAGCAGGACACCTCCCAGCCAGTAGCAGAAGGGCTTCTTCAAGATGTATTACTCTTAGCAAATTTATAACTACAATAAAACATCTACTAATCAACTGGGTTCTTGAGAGAACACTGAAGTCAAGCTTGAAATTGGTTCGTGGAAGGGTTCTAGCTTCTAGGTCCCCACTGCCCGATGCCCACTGGGTTCCTCTGAGGTTATACTGAGGGAAACACCCTGCATGTGGGATGTGGCACAGGACTGCACTGACACACTGACATCAAAGAAGGGGCTGTCCATCAGAGCCAGCTCCCCCCGGGCACTGCTAACAAGTTCCTTGTAAGGACAACTGTCCACTCCTCCCAGGAGACTCCATGTGCTAGAGTCTGGCTGAGCCTCTTCTAATAGCAGTTTTCTGGAAGGGCCCTCCAGTCCTTAGCCTGGCCCAGAAGGCGCTGCCTCAGCTCTGAATGCTCTGGCTCAGCTCACCATGATGAAGTTGGACTTGCAGTGCGCTGTAACGACATACACGGTCACTGTTAGAACAGGTAGCAGTGGTGCAAGCTGCCCCTCCCTGCAACGCACTGGAGAGGGCCTCACCTATGAATTCTGTCACGGGGTCGTGCTCACCCTCGGCTTTGATGGTGCCTGCAATGCTGTCGTTCTCCAAGATGGGGAGGAAAAGATGCACAAAGTCAGAGGTATATGGCGGGGCGATGACGTCCAGGACCTAGCGGGGCAACACTGAGTCACGAGGAGAGAACCCCAGGTCATTGGTGCCTGCGCTGGTGTGGGGCACAGCACTCATCAGTGGGGAGAACCCTGGTCATGGCACCTGCTCTGGCCTGGGCCACAATGTTCGTGAGCATGAGGTGGCAGTCTAGAGACCACCTTCCCTCCCCAGGGCTTCCCTGGTGACACCCCCAGCCTCCAGCTCTGAGGCGCCAGGGTAGTAATGCAGGGGATGTGCTCAGTAAACTGTCAAGGTTACCACAGCTGTCAGCAAGCACAGGTCTCAATGCTCCTAACATGCACACTCCATTAAGCCAGAAAGGGCTCTGCTAACTGAAAGAGCAACGAGAACCCATGGTACAATGCTGACCTCAGTGACGAAATAGCGAATGAGGGAAATGTCGGTGTCCAGCTTTTCCAGACACTTTCGGATGTAACTGACTACTGGAAGGACGTGACCCCGGCTCAGTAGGTGAACCATTCTGTCCAGCAGGGTCTTCTTCAACTCGAGCTGCAGAGAAGCAGGGGCAGGGGATGGGTCAGAGCCCAGGCTCACCCAGTCCTGACAAGCCCAGAGGAGCAACTCACCTGTTCCATCACATCCAGCTGTGAGTGCTCAGTCTCAAAAAGCTTAACGAGCAGCTGCAGGACCTGGGGGTGCAGGAGCTGGTGGCAGGTGCTGATCTATGGATGGTCAAAGGGAGAGTCACTGAGGCCAAGGCATGTGCTGCCCTCTGGGCTCACTACACACAGTGGGTTAGCATGTCGCAGCCACCGCACGCAGCTCACTGCTGAGGGGACAGGCCTGAGTACTGGGCCCAGAGCCAGTCAGCTTCCAAGCTATCCTTTCCATAGCATGTGATAAAACCGAGATGCTAGTCACTGAAGCGAGGTTCTTCGAGAACCCTCACTTCCTGTACACAACTAGCTCTACAAAGAGAACCACTGAACCGAACACAGGCAACGGGTGTGTCAGCACCAAGTACAAGGACCCACTATGGGCCTCACGGTGGCTCGTCTACCCTCTCACCTCATCCAGCAAAGCCAGGTGAACCGGAGTGTGATCAGTTTGCAGCTGGAAGTATCGGGGCTCCGACACAGTCCAATCCACCCACTTCAGCACACCCATCGCCACCACTGGAAACCTACAGGTGGACAAGGACCCCAGGGAGGCCAAAGAAAGCAAAGGGTCAGGAAGCAAGAGCAAGGTCAGGACTGCGCTGCCAGGGTCGCTTACAGCGGGAGCGGTCTGATGAGGTCAGCAGCCTCTTGGAAGAACACAGTGAGAAGTGGGGTTTGATTCTTGGCGCACTTCAAATCATGTCACTCATTGTGGAGGAAACAATCATTAATGCAAAACACTGATCTGCAGCCTGGGCTGAAGTCTACCTTTACTCAATGGACCCTTTTCTAGGTGCCCAGTAAATGGGCAAAGAGGCGCATGCTTAGGAGGCCCTGTTTGCAGGACACATCTTTTTCATGATCACAAACCACTTCGACCTAAGCAACGCTTTGCTGGTTTAACAGCTTTACTATAAATGGACCCTTTCTTTCAAGTCCATTTTTCTAATTCTGGATGTCTTTCTTTTACTAAGTCTAATTTGTGAAGGGTTACTGGACAGATTTCTGGCTATTAAACTCGTGCTATTAAAACTGTTTAAGGTTCAGGGCTGGAGAGATGGCTCAGCGGTTAAGAGCACTGACTGCTCTTGCTGGCTCAGCGGTTGAGAGCACTGACTGCTCTTGCAGAGGACTGGGGTTCGATTCCCAGCACCCACATGGCGGCTACGAACCGTCCTTAACTCCAGTTCTAGGAGAATCTGATGCCCTCTTCTGACCTCCGCGGCAATGCATGACATGGGTGCACTCACATATATGCAGGCAATACACTCATACACATAAAACAAAAATATGTTTTTAAAAAGAATTAAACGCAAGAAACCTGTGTTGCTTTCACAATGTAAGCTCTTACATGAAAACTGGAGCCCTGCCCTGAGTTCTTGGTATTCTGAGGACTTGGTGTGGGAACCAGTGTCACACTCACCTAATGCACTGGTAAAGAGTGCTCAGTTCTGCCACCAGCTCAGAGGCTCCTTTGTTCTCATTGCAACACAGACTGTGGACCGTTTCCACAGCCTTCGACGTGGACTTCAGCTCATCTTTACCGATGCTAACCCGCTTGTTCTGAAGGCACACAAACCAGTGAGTGGTGATGGCGCCACAGCCTTCCTGTCAGGCCCCCGCATGGCTTGTTCTCTCCCCGTCTCCTTCTCTATGTCTAGTCAGAAGTCAGTGCACAGAAACGGAAAGCCGTCTGGGCGGTACGCTTTGCTCACGTTAAGAGAAGCTGCACAGGCTTCTGGGAGGCACTGAGCTCTTTCACTATCTTACACCCTTAATAAAGACATCTCCAAAGTTAGGCAGGCTCAAGATTTGCCACAGCCAAAATTCCCAGACAGCAGAGAGTAGAGGAGGCCATGTGTTCTCCCAGGAGGCCACAGTTCTCAGCATAACAGTACCTTCTTCCAGGTCTCAACCACACTTGCGGCGTATGCCAAGATGTGGATGTATTTGTGCTTGTGGTCCTGGTTGATCTTGGCCCCCGGCTTAAACAGGGACTGCATGAACAGGTCCAGGAAGGCTGGCACCCGGATCTAAAGAGAGGCAGACGCAGGAGTGGGCTGGAGGATAGGGAGGCACTGGTTCACCCTCCCTGCAGGGTTCTAGGTGGCAGGGGCTCTACCAGGAGCGAAGGCTGAAGAGAAGGTTGCAAACCCATTTCAGTGGCTGAGGACGGAGCTAAGCGCAGGAGCGTATGCCTGGCATGTGACGGGCCCTGGGTTCAATTCCTAGTACTGCAAAAAGGGGCTTAAGGCAGGTGTGCTCACACTTCTAAGTCCCCAGCACTGAGGAGGCTGAGGCAGGAGGACTGCTGCCAGCTTGAGAGAGGCCTGGGCTACAGAACAGGACCCTGCTTCACAACACTATCTCAACAGGGGCGGCACTCTCAGGGAACTCAGACCTCTCAAAGCGGGCAGCTGGCACAAATACTGGTCTCACCAAAACGGAGGCAACTTACAAGTTCAACGGGAGGCGGGTCCATGCTGGTGAACATCTTGAACAAGACAGTGATGTCTGCAGGATTCAGGGCACCCCTGGACAGCATGGCCCCGAGTGCCTGGCAGGCGCGTGGGTAGGAGGCGGCTGTGCCCAAGGCCAGTGTGATCTGACTGGCATCATGGCCTCTTGACAGAAAAAAATGCACAAGCCATCACTAACGGGCAGCTTGCTCTCTCATCTCTAAGCACTCGAGGTTGTGAGCTGGTGACATCCCTGTGCTTTCTGCCACTTGTGCCATTCACTACTTTGACTGACCGACCACTGGGAACAGCTAGAGCGAGCTGGGAAAGGAAGATTCAGGTGCAGCTACAGACTCCAGGAGGCAACCACATGTTCTTAAACACCTTAATTAGGAAGGCTGGTCAGCAGCAGCAAAGAAGCTATAGAGAGCCCTTTCATGAGACAGGGACCCCATGAATGCGCAGGGCCTGAAGACCTGGTCAGATACTGGTTTCTGTATCCTAGTGCGTACAAGCACCGGGACACACCCTGCTACCTGGAGAAACCATGTGCTTAGCAAATTGGCAGTCAACACTCTGGGCAGGCTAGGCCTGTGGACTAAAAGCTACCCTGACTTCAGTTCCACACACTAGGGATTTACCTAGACTAGAAGGATCTAGAGGCTGTGGACCCAGGTGTGGGCTTTGTGAAGAAAGGAAGGGAGGGGCAAGCAGAAACAAGGCCTCACTTCTCCTGGGCGAAGCGCTG
The DNA here is from genome assembly GCF_000622305.1 of Nannospalax galili. Classification (NCBI taxonomy): domain Eukaryota; kingdom Metazoa; phylum Chordata; class Mammalia; order Rodentia; family Spalacidae; genus Nannospalax; species Nannospalax galili. The sequence continues at coordinate 1,505,241 of NW_008330120.1, forward strand.
CACCTCCTGGGCCACCCTGCGCACTGCAGAGCCGCCCTGCTCCTCCTGGGCCAGCACCGACATCATGGCCTGTGCAAACAGGTACGTGTGCTCCCCGTGGCACACCATCTTCTAGAAGATCGCAGGGAGACCGAGTTCAGGTCACACAGTAAGTGCAGACAGAAAAGTTCCCCCGGCAGAGAAGCACCTGTGGGTGGGGCCTTCTGACCTGAAGATGCTCCCGGGGAGTGGCCTCTCACACCTGGAAGCCTAACGCCTGACAGCCCCTCTAACCCGAGGTTTGGGGGTGGGACCTTACTGCAAACTCAGGGAGATTTTTTTCAAGGTTTTCCTCTCCCCCATCCAAGATGGTGGCTAGGGACGTCCGCAACACTCTGGAGAACACTTCCAGCTGCTGGCACGCGGTGGACACGCTGGTGATCTCTCCTTGATACCCCGCATCAGAAATGAGCTGCCACACAATGTAGAAGCCAAGGGTCAGCACCTCGGGACCCCACCTTTCAGAGCGGAGGCCAGTCAGGTGTTTGCGGTGAATGGGCCAAGCAAGCACTGGTTTCCGCCTCCAACCTCCCCTCTTGCTGCCCACTTCCCCACCCAGGGCTCTCACCCTGGCTCCCCGCTTCTCCTGGGAGAGGAAGCAGGGTGGCCAGGCCTGTCTGAAGGTCCCCAGCACCACGCACAATCCGAACTCGGCCTAACGCTGAAGTACAGTCAATACAGACCTAACAGCACAGACACAAATTCTGCTTGCAAGACAGCAAGCCAGACACCCCATTCCCGTGCGATCCACGTCTGCTGGACTCAGGACTCCTCCTACCTTCACAGTGAAGTTGAGCATCAGGCAGTCGGGATGGGCTTCAGCCAGTTTGTAGAACAGATCTCGCCACGTGGTGTGGGCAATCATCTGCTCAAGCCAAGCTGGGGTCTGGTAAAGTCAACAAAGGCAAGGTCAGAGCTCTTGCTGTATTTGGCCTAGGCAAAGCTGAGCTGTACACACACCACACTCACGGGAAGAGCCCCAGGTGGCCCTGGCTCTGGTCACATAGGAGCTCAATGGCTGATTCGTACATGTTCATTCACAGCTTTTGAAAGATACCTCAACACACTTCCTGGGACACACGTGAAAGTCCCGCGGTGCAAGCGTACAGTGGAGCTGCGTCATGCACAAGTACCGCACGCTAACCACCTGTGCCCTCGGCAGGTGAAGGAGAGGTTATGGGATGACAGATGTGGTTCTGCCCACCACTGTGTGCAGTGGCCAGGGGCTATCTTGACTGATGGACTGGCGGTTCAACCCACCATTCCATCTGTGCCAAGGCCAGGCTCCCGTGGCTGTTCCCAGCCACTGCTGGAGCACAGGAGAGCTCCCAAGGCAGGCCTATCCTAAGAGCCACAACTCAGTCTGACATGCTTCCTACCGATTTCCTTCCCACTCTGACCCACATGAGCTCCTAGCCGCCTCCAGGACTTACATACAGCCCCTGAACGAGTCCTGTGTCTAGCCCTGTCTCAGCACCTGCTTCTTAGAGGACTTGCGCCAGCCCTCCAAGCCCAGAGCTACACCCAAGAGTCGGGAGGAGGCAATGGGCCTCTTCTTGGCCTTAGGAGCAGGACGCCTCCCGTGCAAGCACTTCATTGCTGAGCATGAAGGAGTGGGTCGGGCCACGCAACATGCCACACGCCCTGACACACATGGAACTAGCTACAGGTCCTGGGACTTACGGTCAAAGAACAGATCCCTTACCTCTCCTTCCTCGGTGAAAATGGAATCTGCTTTGCGAGGGTCAAAATGCTTGATCAATAAGCTTTTCAAGTGATTCTCCACAGTCTCCTGAACCTGTACTGGCTCAACTCCTGGAGGAAGACAGAAGCCCTTCACCTCTGAAGGAACATTCTAGAAAGGGCTCAGCCAAAGTCTGCAATCCCACACAACTGCTTCTGACCACTTTTAAAAGCAGGGAGATTCTAGACCCCTTAGAAATCATTTCTAGTTCTATTCAGGGGTAAGACCCAGTAGCATAGCACAGATTTCCCAGGATCATCTAACCGTCTGTACGGCCAGGAGAGTGACATCTTCAGACTCTCACTCAGCAAAGGTAAAGGGCGGAAGCAAACAGGGAAGATGCTTGAAAGTACACTCTGTCCCAAGGAGAGCAGGTGCGGCCCAGAGCCACCCTGGACGGGATCTCCATGATAGCCGGTCCTGTCCACATCCCGGACAGTGCTGGAGTATGCCACTGCACCCAGTTCAGTGGATTTATAGTAAGGCTCCATTCTGATCATATTAGCTAAAAGCCATAATCAGAGCCAGTCCTAAATTATCCACCATTTACCACTTGTTGTAATAGGCCTCTTGAAATGACGCACTGTGCATGCACCGTGCAATCCTGTAATTCTACAGCTCGGCAGGGAAGGCGGCTTAGTGAGAACCCCATTTGCAGGCAGTCTGTACACCCAGCAACTGAGTCACAGATCAGAGCTGAGCACGTAGAAATAGGCAAGAAGTTAGTTCTTCAAGTCTTAAAAACCAGGAACACAAAGTGGACACTTATCAGCGTCACAGAGACTCAAAATTCTCATAAAAGGTGATGAATAGAGGCTTCGGAGATGGCTTAGTGGTTAAAGTGCTTGTGGACCAGAGTTCTAATCTCCAGAATTCATGTAAAAATGCCAGGTGGGGGTGGTGGCCCACTTATAATTCCAGCCTTGGAAGGCAGAGACAGGTTGTCTCCAGAGCGGGCTGGCAAGTGAGGCTAACCATATCGGTGAGCTCTGGGTTTGATTAAGAGATCCTGCCTCAGTGAATAAGGTGGAGAAGCGATGCAGGATGACTCTCAACATCAGCCTTGGCCTCCACATGCATGCACACCCCCACACACCCCTGCACTGATACACACATAAGCATGCACGTGCAAACACACACACACACACAAATGAAAATCAAAAAAAGAGGGGCAGGTGAGGAGGCAGGACCTGTCTGAATGAGCCACTCGGCCAGCAGGTTCACAGTCTGTGCCACAGCGGTATAGTTCTCAGATAACAGCTGGATGACATTCTCGGGAGACCCTCCTGCCTGAAAATACCTGGGGAAGCAAGAGGGCCAGCTATTAGATCGCGGGGACATGGAGGCAGGTGGACACGGAAGGCGGGGTGGACAGGAAGGTGTGGAGGAAGGCAGAAAGAGTTTAAGATTCTTCTAAATCACTAGGGGACTCTGTTGTAAGATCAGTTCTTTGCGGACCTCACACCACCTTCCCGGCTGTTTACAAACCCTCCCCAGTCCTGGATGTGCACACCACTCTCATACACCTCTTCAGGGTGTTGAAGATGGAGGGCTCCATGATGTAGTCCCGGGTGGAGAACTTATGCAGACATTCCTGCTGCACCTCAGCGTCATCTTCTCCTTCTCCGGAATCATCTTCCTGCTGCTGGGAAAGGGAAAAGCCACGATGGCTTTTCATTAATATAAATGTCCCAGAATCTCACTCTGAAGACGTGTAACGCTGCCCACTTTCCAAGTATCTCACATATTTTATTTCATTTGACTGTTATAACAACCCATGATGTAGGGGCTGTACAAGTGGCAGTTTCAAAAATGGGTCAGGAACCACACTAAGTGGCCAGTCCACGGTGGCCAATGGTGTGCCCCATCACACATGGTCATCCTCTTTTAAACAAAGGAACCAATGACACCACTCCCAGTTGCTCCCAGTTGGCTTGTGAGGATCCCATGAGTTAATTTTAGGGGCCAAGCCTAATACCTGACACTCAGCTGAGATTCACCACCTCTCTCCAATACACACTACCTAAACTCCAACAGAGAGGACAAGACGACTCTTAAAGTCAGGAACCATCAATTGATGCTAGAGCATCAAGACCACTAATGCTGGAATCAGGCTAGATCCAGCCCTACTTCTTGCTGGACGCAGCCTCAGGCTGAACCCCCGGGCAAAGCAGCTGTCTTACCTGCTGGGACCCAGGTCTGTCCAACTCTACAGCTGTCATCCTAGTGGCTAGTGGAAACTCTGGAACACTGACTGTACTTAGGCTGGGAACCCAAGAAAACACAAGACTTTTCCATGGAGGACTTCACTAACTTAAAGGAGACCAACCTTGGGCACCGGTACATGATGGGGTAAGAGCCAGACTCAGAGCCAGCAAACTGGGGCCAAACTCAGCCCCCTTCCTGCTCTGGTAGACAAAGTTTTATGGAAACACACTTCTAGTCACTCTGTTAGGTGCTATCTCTGATTACGTCCCCCAGTCCTGAAGCTGAGTAGCTGTTGCACAGCCCCACATGGCCCAAGGTAGTCATTATATAGTTCTACACTGGTCTGCACTCACTCTGAAAGCAGTGCTCTGGAGCAGAGAGAGCCTGTTGACGCCATTCTGAAGACTGAGGTGTCTTCTCTCAGCCCACATTTGCAACGGGAGCTTGCGGAAGGGCACGCTGAGAGTGATTTGCTGTGTCTGTACGGCCAAGTTTCTACCCTGGCTTCCCCTCTCTACCACCCCATAGTCTCTGGCACCATGCCATGCACCTGGCCATTATCTCGTTCTACGTGGCCCTCTCTCTTGAGCTCCAGATTCAAGTAAGCAGCGGTGTATTTCCACTCAGTACCCCAGTAAGACCCCAGACTCCTGCAGTTCCAAACCGATCTTGTCATTCCCTGCACACACCTTCCCACAAACCATATTTTAATAAAGGACCCTTCCCATCATCCACCTGTTACCCAGAAGCCGTGGAGGCATCCTTCATTCCTCCCCTTCTCACCTCACTCCTACATCCTGACCTACCGTTTCCACCCCGACCAAAGAAACTGTCCCCCAAGTTGTCCCTTCTTTCCCTATCTGTCTTCATCTCCGTCCTTTACTGTATACTTGCAGCAGCAACACCTCCTCACAGCCCAGTCTGCCACTCTTTACAATCATCTTTCACATGATGCTACCATTGGTAAGTCACAGACCTGATGTGTGTTTCAAGCTTCCTAGCTCCAATCCCCATCACCCCCATCATCCCCATCATCCAAACTCTAGCATGACCTTGGCCTGCTTCCCTGTGCAGTCCCACCTCTTACCACTTGCCATCGGCAACCTGCAGCCCAGCTAACTGACATGTCTGTCGGTGGCTCTCAGCTCCTATCATCCGGACTTAGCCCAGCAGCTTACACGTCTTCCCACCTCTCCCAGTGCCCAGAAGACGGCACTTGAGTGAACAGAATCTGGGCTCACGCAGCCTGCCGACCACCTTCCTGCACTTTCCCTCCTCTGAGCAGTCAAGGAAATGGAGATGAAAGGAGCGAGTATTTGTAGGTGTCCAAGGTTTGGACACCGCAATATGATGTCGCCATCTACAAAGTTGTGGGCCCCTTTCCTCGTTATCCTAGGACTCGTGCAGCCCAGTAGCCGCAGAATGAACATCCCTGATAGCTCATGTCTTATCAGTGAGAGCCCACTAGGGTCAATGAGCCAAATTAGAGTGATTAAGACTGAAGCTGTAGGGGCTGGAGAGATGGTTCAGTGGTTAAGAGCACTGGCTGCTCTTGCAGAGGCTCCAGGTTCGATTCCCAGCACCCACATGGTGGCTAACAACCGTCTGTAACTCCAGTTCCAGGGGATCCAATGCTCTCTTCTGACCTCCACAGGCATCACACGACATGGGTGCATTTACACACATTCAGGCAATACACTCATACGCATAAAATAAAAATAATAAATAAGATATTAAAAAAAGAAGACGGGGCTGGAGAGATGGCTCAGCGGTTAAGAACACTGGCTGTTCTTGCAGAGGACCCGGGTTTGAATCCCAGCACCTACATGGGTGCTGTCCATAACTCCAGTTCCAGGGGATCTGACAGCCTCTTCTGACCTCCGCGGGCATTGCACAACACGGGTGCACTTACCTACATGCAGGCAATACATGCACACACATTTTAAAAAAAAAGACAGAAGCTTTAAGTGTCCCAAGCCCACTGGACACCAGGCCTGGCTCTGCCTCTCCTAACTGTACACACCAGCACAAGGAACTCCTGTACTCAATCTACAAAATTAAGGCCAATTCTGACACTTTGTGACTTAAATGCTCAACGTGTGCACAAGACATGTCGAACATCAACCTTCCACCAGGCTAATCCACACCATACACATGTGTGTGTGTGTGTGTGTGTGTGTGTGTGTGTATAGGCCAGAGGTTGATGCTGGGTGTCTTCTTGAAACATTCTCCACTTTATTTTTTTAATATTTTATTTATTATTTTTATTTTATATGTATGCATGTATTGCCTGCATATAGGTAAGTGCACCCATGTCGTGCAATGCCCGCAGAGGACAGAAGAGGCTGTCGGATCCCCTGGGACTGGGATTATAGGCAGTTGTTAGCTGTCAAGGGGGTGCTGGGATTCGAACCTGGGTCTTCTGCAAGAACAGCCAATGTTCTTAACCACTGAGCCATCTCTCCAGCCCCTCCATTTTTTTAGTCTCTCACTGAACCTGGAGTTCACTGTTTCAGTTAGACTGCCTGGCTGACCAGTGAGCCCGAGATATGCCTGCCTCTACCCCAACCCTGGAGTTACACAGCGTTGGTGAGCCTGGCTTTTTATGTGGGTGCCAGGGATCTGAACTTATGTCCTGACGCTGTGTGGGGAATGTGGTACCCACTGAGCCATCTCCTCCCCCTGTATCTCATATCCTTATCTGGACCACCTCAGATCAACAGTTAATGGAGACGCAATGGACCCATTCTGATACTCCAGTGTGTTATGGCCTCAGGCCAGGTACCAAGTCTTTTTGCCTCACCTCACTTACTAGTAACACTCAAGTCCAACTGAGGAGCCAAGGAGTGAGATAACAAAAGCACTTAAATAAACCCGACTCCTTATCACTCAGTCTTCAAGGACGGTGGAATGCCCCTACATGCAAACTTCTGCCCAAACTCACAGAAGCCCTACAGGTCAGCAGCTCTCTGGGGTCCTGCTGACTGACTGCCCCTGCTCCACCAACCAAACACACCCGACTTCCCTCAGTTCCAGGAAAACCTCCTGTCCTTTCCTCCACGGCCCCCAGGTACACCCCACTGCATCCTGTCTTCAGTCAAAACGGTCCCCCTCCTGTAAAAGGGGTGAATCCCCAGGCTTCCCTGAACTTTGCCCAGAGTCATTCCTAATGCCTCAAACGGGTCTCCCCTGACCACCTCACCCCCGGGTTTGCTGGGAGAACTGAATGGTGTCCCCCTCTTCTCTCACCCCAAACTCTGGGCAGTCAGGGCCCCGAGATCCTTCCTGTCATCTAGTCTGAGGATGGAGAAAATCAAGTACCAGAGTGCTAATTAAGTTTGGTCAGGAGTTTGGGGTTTGAGTGTGTTCACAACTGTGTCATTCTGACCCTCTTCCTCCCCTGGAGTCCTCTAGCCCCAGGCTGCACACGGCCTCCTGCCTGGCAGAGGTCAGTGCGCTTGGGGAAACTGAGGCACACACGGGGTAGAGCCGGCCCAAGGCCTTGGCTGGGGTTCCCAGGGTCGCAGTGCCGTCACCCCGCCGGGCCGAGGCCGGTGTCAGGGGTCAGGGGTCAGCGTGCGGGCTGTGCCCCCGGCGCTCACGCCCCCCTCCCCCCCGTTCCCAGCCAGGCCTGCGCGGGCTCCGGAGTCCAGGCCGCACAGCCGGCTGCGGCGGCAACCGGGCCTCGCGCCGGGGCGCCTGCTGCCCTCTCACCTGGCCGCCGTCCGCCTCTTCTCCCCACTCCGCGGCGTTGCCGAAGTACTCTTCCGCCATGATGGATCCCGGCGCAGGGCCCGCCATAGTTGCCGCCAGTCGGCACTGCGCATGTGCGGGACGCGGGAGGCGGGAGCGCGCGTGCGCAGTTCTGTAAGCACGCCGTCGCTACGATAAGCCGGGCTGGGGGGCGGAGTCAGAGCGAGGGGCGTGGTCATGGCCTTGTTCAGACGGGGGCGTGGCCAAGGCTGTGGCCCGCAGCTTGGGTGTGGGTCCCGCAGGGTTTGAACTTTACAGAACTAACTCTCTCTCTCTTGCTCTCTCTTTCTCTTCTTTCTTTCTTTCATATTTTATATTTATTTATTATTTTTATTTTATATGCATGCGTGTATGGCTTGCATGCATGGAAGTGCACCCAAGCAGTGCAATGCGTGAGGAGGTCAGAAGGATCCCCTGGAGCTGGTGTCAGCCGCCACGTGCATGCTGGGAACTGATAACCACTGACCAACTTTCCAGCCCTGTCGCTCTCTTATTTTCCACTTTTTCTTAGTGTCTCACTCTGTAGTACAAGTTGGCCTCAAACTCACTATGAAGACCTCGAACTTTTTTGTGCACTGTGCTGTTACTTTGGGTCTTGTAGGCACGCGCCATTATTCACTGGGGACAGTGTCTAGGATTCAGGGAAATGTTTTCATTTCTCTTATCATTAGCAAAAAAAAAAAAAAAAAAAAGTACTAAATGCATCGCAGAGTAGGATTTTAAATGTATTTCTAGTGGAGTCCTCCAGAAGCATGATCGGAAAAGACGACCCACCTTGACCAATGCTGAGGCTAACTGAAGAGGATTCCTTGCAGGTGGTCATATCACCATGAGATCTGGATGCCAGGGACATGATGTGGGCAGTTAGGAAAGGGCCTAGAGAAAGAGCTCTACAAACCCACGTCAGTGCTGAGGTGGTTGCCCGCTGTTTGGTGCATTTCTCCTTTCAAGCACTCAAATGTTGATTGAGTGACCCTGGAGTGCCTGGTACACTGCTTGCCCTTGGAGCTCAGTGGTGCACAAATTAGACATGGTCTTTGCCTGGGTGGAAGCTACCTTCCACTGAGGGGAGCTGAACTAGGATAAAAGGGTCGAGTGTGCTAAGACCCAAAGGAACACATTTTTTGAAGCAGAAGGGGAAGAATGAGGGCTTGGTAAGTGTCCTCAAACCAGAAAAGCCACGGTGACTGGTGACTGTTAAGCCAAGGAGAAACCTGAGGGAGGTTGGCAAGGCGGGCCTGGCTAGTCTTGCAGGAGTTGGGTCTTTATTAATCAAGGGTTATGTATTAGCCAGATTCTCTAAAGGAACAGCACAGATTGTGTGTGTGTGTGTGTGTGTGTGTGTGTGTGTGTGTGTGTAAAGAAGATTTATTAGACGGACATACAGGAGCCAATCCAGGCAGTCCGAAAAGGCTGTCTCACACTGGAGAGGCTGGGAATCCAGTAGCTGCTCAGTCCACAAGGCTGGATGCCTTAGCATTGCTGAAACCCAGAAGGATTCCTGGAGAATTGCTGGTCTTCTTTCTGCCTGAGGAAGCCGATTCTAATACCAGCAAAGAAGGGCGTGGCAACCAGACAGGAGAACTTGCAGACAAGAATGGAGGCAAGCAGGTGTAGAGCATCCCCCTTCTTCCACGACCTTTTATCTGGCCTGCCAGCACAAGGTGCCATCCGCATTTAGGGTGGGTCTTCTCAATTCAAATAATCTGATCAAGAAAGTCCTTCACAGGAGGGCCTAGCAGCTTTCTTTTAAAAAAAATATTTATTATTTTTATTTTATGTGCATGCGGGTATTGCCTGCATGTAGGTAAGTGCACCCGTGTCGTGCAATGCCCGCAGAGGACAGAAGAGGCTGTTGGATCCCCTGGAACTGGAGTTACGGACAGTTGTTAGCTGCCATGTGGGTGCTGGGATTTGAACCTGGGTCTTCTACAAGAACAGGCAGTGTTCTTAACCGCTGAGCCATCTGTCCAGTCCACAGCTTGCATTTTTTAATTGATTCCAGAGCCAATAAAGTTGACGACCAAGATTAGCCAGGACAGGCCACTTGCAAGGATTTAGGGCAAAGACATACTGAAACTCTGAGTACAGGGTTAGCAAGCACTCAGCGTGTTAGCTATCATCACTTAACAATATATTTATTAAATTATATGTACTTACTAGTGATAGTTTCTATTATTTAATAATATTATTTTTATTTGGATTTGCTTTGTTTGCTTATTAAGGAAGGTGATAGGGTAGATACACCTGAGTTTGTAGTCATTTCCCTCAGCTGAGGACTTCCAGAGGGGCGTGAGGAGACTGGAGTGGAAAAAGAGGTCTTAATGACAACTGAGAGCGAGACAGCTGTGAGATTGGGGCAGTTTGTAGCCTTGTGGGGGGGGGGGACAAGGAACAGGGTCTGGGAAGATGCTACTTTCAGCCCACAGGTGGCCCACTGCAGAGAAGGGAACCGGGAGAAGGGGCAGGTTTCTGGAGATCAGGACCTGCTGGACAGGGCTGCAAGGATGCTTTGCAGATGGCGGGACGTGGCAGTCTGCACAAGAGTCAGCGAATCTGGCTCCAGCTCGCAGGGTCAAGGTGTTGATGTTGATGAGCACCCCTGCTGTGGGCTTGCGTGGGGGCTCATTTGCTTTCTGAAAATGTTGGGAATAATAAATGAATGATAAATGCCTTTACGGTAAGCTTTTATTGCGTCTCAGATTTTTAAAAAGTACTGCCTGATTGAAAGCAGACAGAGTAATGTGTGTATAACTAATTGCACAGAACCAGGGCTAAATTAACTCACCTCTCCCTCAACCAAAAGGTTACTTACTGTGAAATGGGTCAGCAGAGGACCCCTCCTGAAAGCATTACATTCAGTCCATGCATCACAATGATTCGAATAATTGATGTATAGGTCTCACCTCCTGAGATATTGTTGACCTGTTGTTTCTGGAAAGGTTCATCTAAATGTCTGAACTAGCGTTCATTACCTAAAATTACTCTTCCAAAGTCAGCTATTTTCTCATTTAAGAAAAATTCTGGCCATGGCACACGCCTTTCATCCCAGCACTTAGGAGGCAGAGGTAGGCTGTGTGAGTTCCAGGCCAGCTGGGGCTACAGGGAGACCTTCTCTCAAAAAAAGCCAAAAAAAAAAAAACAAAAAAAATTTTGGGGGCAGATGAGATGGCTCAGTGGGTAGAGGCTCTTGCCACCAAACCTGATGACTTGAGTTTGATCTCTGGAATCCACGTGATGGCAGAAAAGAGCTGACAGCTGCACTCCCCCTCCCCCAACACACTAAATGAATAATTGAAATGTATCTAAAAATTTTAAAGACAGTAAAAAGAGTGATCAAATGTTAAAGGGGGCGGGGATGAGCAGGAGAAAGCCTCTGTATGCCGACCTCCAGGCTCCTCTTTCTTACCAACTGTTCCTGCTGTCCGTCTGCCTCGTCTCTACATGTTGCAGGTCTCAGCACATGGACATGGACTTCTCCTCTCCTCTTCCCGAGGAATCTCATCTATCCCACATCCTCCAAGCCATCGATACGCTATGACTCTCTCATTTCTGTCAGCCCTTGTGTCTTCTCAGGTTTGGTTTTTAGCCAACCAAACTCCTTTTAACCTCACTGTAAGGGTTCTCCTGGGCAGTCAGCATCTCCATGAGCGCCCCAAATGCGATTCCTATGCTGTCTTACCCCTCAGATAGCTATGTGGCCACACCGCAGTTACCAACATAAGAAACTTAGAAGTCACCCCTAACTTCTGTTTTCCTTTCACTCCTAAATAATCCAAAGGTGACTACTAGACTACTACGTGTCCACCTCTCTCCATCTTCATTGCCACCACCTGGGTTTGGGTTGACATCAGCTCTCACGGGGTGACTTCTGCAGCTCAGACTGACCCGGCTCACTGACCCTTCTGTTACAGGGCTTTTTAATTTTTTCCTGCTCATCAAGGATTTTCAGCTGAGAAACTGTTACATGATCCTAAGTATAGAGGTATACAAAACAAGGTATACAAGTAGGGTGTGGTGGCACACACCTTTAATCCCACCACTCGGGATCTCTGTGAGCTCAAGGCCAGCCTGGTCTACATAGCAAGCTCCAGGCCAGCTGGAGTTACAAGGAAACCTTATCTAAAATAAATAAATAAACAAATAAATGAATGAATAAATAAATAAATAAATAGTGTACCACTTAACTACTGATAGTAAACCATGAGTTTAGTTTATCTTAATTCTTTGGAGGCTAAGGATGACAGCTCAGTATGTAGAATGCTTATCTAGCATATATGAAGCCCTGAATCCAATCCTCAGCTCAGCAAAAACTAGGTGTGGTGACACACCCCCGTCGTCCTAGCACTTGGGAGGTAGAGGCAGAAGAATCAGAGGTTCAAGGTCCTCCTCGCCTCTGTAAGAAGCTTGAGACCAGCCTTGGGTTACAGGAGGCCCTGTTTCAAAAATACCAAACAGTTCTTTGCTATGCAAATAATTTTAGCAATTATTAAAGTTGAAAGCACACTTACATGCTGATAAAATAGCTTTGCTTCTTAATTTTTACATAAAGCGTTAGATCTTGACTTAAGATGCGACACTGCAGGATGTGGAACATCTTCAGTGCTTTTAGAGTTGATTGATATTTTGATTTTATAACTGTTAATGCCAAGAATACCACTTCACATAAATACACAGTACAAAGTGGAAAGATATATTCAGGGCCATTTCAGAGGTTGTTGGGAAGCCTACCCTAATCCCAACCCAAAAATCATTTAACTTTTTTTTTTTTTTTTTAAGTGAAACTCAAGTCAGTCAACAGTGGTTTTAAAAATCAAACATTCTGTGCTGGATCTGGTGGCCCACACCTTTAATCCTGGCACTCCAGAGGCAGAGGCAGGTGGTTCTCTGGGAGTTGGAGACCAGTCTGGTCTATGAGGTGAGTTCCAGGCCAGTCAGTGCTGTACAGTGAGACCCTGTCTAAAAAACCCCACAGAACAAACAAACACAGCATCAAGGCTGTTGCGAAGTCACAGGAGCGGAGCAGGCTAGCTCTGCTGGAAGCCTGGCAGATTCATTAGGAATTTGATTTTGATGCAGTTTTTGGTTTCCACGACCACCACGTTCAGCTACGTGGCTCCGTGTGGGATCTCTCTATCCTCCAGCAGTGGCATGATGACTTACGGAGCACATCCCTGAGAGTCTTCAGGCGCCTGCATTAAGATGTGGAGCTTAATCTCCCTCCTTCTTGACCGCTAAATTTAGCAATTCACTTCTTTTGAGTAGAGTGAAGCAGGGGTCTTGAAAGACTTGATGACTAGGTCCCAAGAAGGCACATGACCTCCACCTTGGCCCTCCTGGACAACCCGCTTCGCAGGAGGCCAAGTGCAGGCCTGTGACCAGCCCTGTTGAGAAGCCGCTGTGAGCCTCAGATGGCCCTTCCACTCCCAGTCCAGGCTTCCTCATATCTTGCAGCTTCATGAGCTTTAACCAGAAACATCTAGCTGAGCTGTTTCCAAACGTTCTGCTCACAGAAATGACATAAAATATGTATTGTTTAAAATAGGTAAATTTGAGGGTAATTTGTTATGTATTAATAACTAGCTGAATATGAAAATACAAAGTGTTTAAAACACAAATCAGAGCCAGACATGGTGGCACATGCCTGTAATCCCAGCACTTGGGAGGCTGAGACAGGTAGATTGCTGTGAGTTCAAGGTCAGACCAGGTTGTACTTAGTGAAAGCTGTCTCAAAAAATAGTAGGGCTGGCAAGAAGGCTCAGGGCCTAAAAGCACTTGCTGCCAAGCTTGATGACCTGAGTTCAATCCCAAGAACCCACAGTGGAAGGAGAGAATTGACACCCAAGGGTACTTGCACCCCCCACAATGCACTGTGACATGCATGTGCCAGCATGCACATGCATGCGTTCATGCATACACATCCTGATAATGATAAATAAATAACATATTAAAATAAATAAAACACAAATGAGGGGCTGAGACCATGCACAGCTCAGTGGTAGAATATTTGCCTAACATGTGTGGGTCTGTAGGCTCAGTCCCTGAACTGCACACAAACCCCACAGGTGAGCTTACAGCCTCGTGTGCTAAATTCATTGCTGCTGCTTCCTGTCGCTCTTGGAAGGAACAAACCCTTTTCTCTGCCTTGGGTGACGACAGCGAGGGCCAGAAATCCTGCCCCAAAGCATCAATAACACTGGGCGAAACGCTCAAAACTAGGTATTTCAGATCCCTGAAGATGGACCCAAGAAAGCGTCCCACAAACTGAGAAATGTTCATCCATCAAAATCACCGAAGGATAAGAAAGAAGAGTGTGGACAGGCCTGGTGAGGTGGTGCTGAACTAACCTGGAGACCTGGTGTGATCTGTGCATTCCACGGAAAGGTGGTAGGAGAGAGGTGACTCCAGCACGCTTTCCTCTGACCTCCTTCCATGCCCTGGGGTATGTGCCCCTTTCCAGTGATAAAGATAAAAGTACAGCCTGAATCCATGACATTGTCACCCCTGAAAGCTTCTGTTCTTGAAAGCGGAGAGAGAAATGTCACTAGGAAATGAGTTCTCATCAGAAACAGCAGTGGCCCAGGGTAGTGGAGTAACTCATAATTTTCTGGACAAGGCACACTGCCTGACGAACACTATATCCAGCAAGCATCAGAACTGAAGGTGAAATACATACGGTCTCGGAGGAAGGAACACTGCTTAGAGTCCTGCCTCACAGGGAAGAAGAAGAAATTCTGGGCCTGGTGCAATGGCACATGCCTTTAATTCCAGCAGAGGCGGTGAGTTTGAGTCCACTCTGGTGTACATAGAGTTCCAGGCCAGCAGGGGCTGCAGGGAGACCCTGTCTCAAAAAGACCAATTAAAAAAAAAAAGAAAGAAGAAGGAAAAGCGATTCTTCTTTGGTTCATGAGAAAAGGTTGTAGAGTTCCAGAAAAGGGAAATCCAAAGGCCCTATAAACAGATGCTACTTCTTTTGTTGCCTAAGTGCATGTGTGTGCGTGCGTGTGTGTGCGCGTGAGTGCGTGCGTGTGTGTATGTGTGTGTGTTGGACACCGGAATACATTTAACACGGCATTGCTGAATTTATACCAATGAAAAAGTGAAAGACAAAGTAAAATATATGGAAGAAAAGTTTCTAGATTTCACTGAGCTCGATTTAGCGTCATTCCAAAGAACACTGCACTAAAGTAAGTTGTGCATTGGAATCCCTAGAGCATTCACTAATGAAAAACCAGAACGACAGCAAAAAAAAAAAATCCACAATTAAATCACAGTGTTTCGGGAAAATATATTTAACGTAAACTAAGGCCATGATGGAGAACGACGTGAGACAGATAGCTGCGAAGGGCAAAGCTGCATGAGGGGTCCAGGCACCAGGAATTGTAGTAAAAGTGGGTGTGCTAAGTACCCCGAAAGGCCGAGACCCAGGATATGAGGAGAATGCTGGGCATGCAGGTGCAAGGATGAAAGCAAAAAATAAAGAAAAAAAAATATGTGTGTGTGTGCAGTGACGGTAAACGGAACTCCCGTGGCGATGCCAGGCAAAATAGAGTTGGAGACTTTAATGTTAAATCATAACGAAAAACAGGTCAGACATGAGGAAGTAGAGTGATTATTATTGTATTCGAATACATCAGACAGGAGACAAGTGCCTATTAATATATATGCATCTGTCACACATGAGACAGGGTATCAGTGTATTTTTATCTATTGCACATGCAGAGACAGGGGCGATTGTTAGTGTATTCGCGTTGGTCACACAAGAGGGAGCTGGGGTGATTACTGATGTGTTCACTCCCTTCTCACGTGAGGGCAATACAGTGGTTATCCGTAGATATACAATAAAATACATGTATCATTAGTGTGTGACACAAAATGGATGGAGTCGCTGCTGAGTGTGGTGGTGTGGGCCTGTAATCCCAACACTCAGAAGGCGGGGCAGGAGGAGCCTGAGGTTCAGGTCAGCTCAGACTACAGAGTGAGACCCTCTGTTTTATCCAACTTTAATGTTTGTTACATATATTTGAGAGTTCACAGGACCATGTGCCCCAATTCTTACTCCATTCTTTAGCTTTTATTTATTTTTCTTACATTTATTTTTTATTATTTATTTATTTTTATTTTTTTGATCTTGTGTACATTGAGAGATCAGATGACATATTGGGGGACTTGGTTCTCTCCTACCATGTGGGTCCCAGGGATTGAACTCAGGTACTCAGTTTTGGTATCAAGTGCCTTTACCAGATGAGCCATCTTGCTGGCCCCAGATTACATTACCTCATCTCACTGGACTCCATGTCTTTTCATCATGAGTAGGTCTTTATGAAATTGAAAAGGTAAACATGCTGTTTCTAAGGAAGAAATCCTGTATCAAATGACCTTTTTAGGTATGTGTGTGAGTGTGTGTGTGTGTGTGTGTGTGCGTGTGTGTGCGCACACATGTGAGGAGGTAAGCACAGGAACAGGCCAGGGAGGATGTTGGGTGTACACCTCTCTCACTCTCAGCCTTATTCTGGAAGCTTTCCATTTTTTGGCTAGACTGGTGCCCATCAAGTCCCAATGATCCTTCTGTGTTTGCACCCCACAGGCATGTACAAGCACACATTTTTTACGTGGTGCTGGAGATTCAAACTCAGATCCTTATACTTCTGTAGCAAGTGCTCTCACCCATTGAGCCACCTCCCAGCCATTTCAAATACCTCTATTTTAAAGAGAGTATTTTATGTATTAGGTCTTAGGTTAACTAAAACACTAATCACAGTTATCTCTGAAGGGTGGATTTTATTTTATTTCTTTCTACTTTATAGTATCTAGAACATCCATCACTTAGTTCCCTGGGGGCGTCCAAGGGCCTCCAGAACCCTGGTTCTTTCGAGGGCTAGAAAAGCATTTAGAAACACGCTAGGTAATGGAACTGAGTTGGTAGCAGCTCTGGTTCAGTCCCTAGCTCCCCAGCACCACACAAACCAGGCTTAGTGACAGATGCCTGTCATCTCTGCTCTAGGGAGGTGGAGGCTGGAGAATCAGGAGTTCAAGGGCATCCTCAGCTACCTAGGGAGTTCAAAGCCAACCTGACATCTGAGATGTCAACTCAGGTTCAGTGAGAGACCTTGTCTCAAAAACAACCCCCGAATGAATGAACAAGTAAATAGATACATAAATAAAGTGGAGGTGATCATCGATTGGGCAAGTGGGAACCCCTTCCAGCTGGTTTCTTTGTCTTTTATATTTGTCTCTGCAGGCTCCCTGGGGGCGTCCAAGGGCCTCCAGAACCCTGGTTCTTTTGAGGGCTAGAAAAGCATTTAGAAACAGGCTAGGTAATGGAACTGAGTTGGTAGCAGCTCTAGTTCAGTCCCTAGCTCCCCAGCACCACACAAACCAGGCTTGGTGACAGATGCCTGTCATCTCTGCTCTAGGGAGGTGGAGGCCAGAGAATCAGGAGTTCAAGGGCATCCTCAGCTACCTAGGGAGTTCAAAGCCAACCTGACATCTGAGATGTCAACTCAGGTTCAGTGAGAGACCTTGTCTCAAAAACAACCCCCGAATGAATGAACAAGTAAATAGATACATAAATAAAGTGGAGGTGCAGATGGTTCAATGAATAAAGACACCTGCCACCAAGCCTGACCACCTGAGTTTGACCCCAGGACCCATATGGTGGAAGGAGAGAACCAGCATCCAAAAGTTGTCCTCCCGAATTACTCGGGAGTGCTACAGCATGT
>NW_008330120.1:1522755-1530888 GCF_000622305.1 Nannospalax galili
ACTTGTGAGAGAAATACATTGTAGTTAAGTGACTCTCATATTGCAAAATAATTTTTTTTCATAAAAAAGAGAACAGGGGCTGGAGAGATGGCTCAGTGGTTAAGAACACTGGTTGTTCTTGCAGAAGGTCCGGGTTCGAATCCCAGCACCCACATGGCAGCTAACAACTGTCTGTAACTCCAGTCCCAGGGGATCCGACAGCCTCTTCTGACCTCCATGGGCAGTGTACAACACCCTCTGAGCCACCAGCCAGCCCCTCGGCCCTGCCTTGTTATTGGCCATCGGTATGGCCAGCTTTCTTGTTTTGTTTTGTTGTACTGGTTTAGGACTGGTCATATCAAGTTGAAGCTTTGGTCTGCAGCTCCCTGGTGGTCAGTGGTCCTGAGCATCTTTTCAATGTGCGTATTTCCTATCTTTTAAAAATATTTTTCTGAGCACATCATACGTGAGTACCACATTTAGATCATCTTCACCCACCCCTTGCCCCTCCAACTCCTCCCATGTTCTCCCACTCTCTTGCAATTTTGTGACCTTGTATTAGTTACTTTTCTGTTGCGGTGATAGAAACACCATGACTGAGAGAGTTGCAAAGAGGCAAGAGCCCATCATGGAGGGAGGCATGGTGGCAGAGGTGGCTGGAGGAGGAGCAGAAGCTAAGTTCTCACATCTTCAAGCAGGCACAGGAAGCAGAAAGTGACTGGAGATCTGGCAAGGCTTAAGAACTCTCTAAGCTCACCCCCAGTGATGTGCTTCCTCCAGGATCGCTGCACATTCTAAGACCTCCCAAAACAGCACCACCAAATGGGGACAAAATGTCCAAATACTTGGAGCCTATGGGGGACATTTTCATTCAAACCATCACAGGCCTCTTCTTTAATTATTATTGTTACATAATAACCTGTTTTTATATAATTACACAATCTATTGTTACATAATAAATTGTTACATAAAACCCGCTGGGTCCATTATTGGTGCCCTTGTGTACATGTGTTTTAGGTTGACCATTGGGATTGGATAGCTTCTCAGCAGGCTTGTCCCTGGAGTAAACTAAGTCTCCCTCCTCAGCAGCCATTGTTTGCCTAGACTTCCTCATCTGGAGGTGGGACCTTGTGAAATTCCCCGCATCCGCGTTGGTATGTTAGCTGGTGTCATTCGCAGGTTTGTTTAGGTGGCCATATTGTTGAGATTTCATGGGCGTGGCTTCCTGCCCTGGCTGCAATATAGTATCTAGCTGCAGGCACCCTGGTCCTCTGGCTCCAACAGTCTCTCCCTGCCCTGCCACACACTCTTACAGTTCTTTTTACCCCTCACCCCATGACGTCCCCCAAGTCTTAGGTGTAGGGGTGCATTGTCAATGTACTAGTTGGGGTTGTACATGGTCTCATATTCTCTGCATTTTGATCAGTTGTGGAACTCTGTAATTGTCTCCATCTGTTGCAAAAAGAAACTTCTTTGATGTGTTGTGAGAGCTACACTTATCTGTGGGCATAAATAATTATTCAGAATATAACAAGTCACAGTGGCTTAGGAAAGTGACAGAGGCAGGTTCCCCTCTATGGTTTGTGATGTCTCCAGCTACTGGTAGTTGGTTGTGTTCATAGTACCAGACACGAATTTCTTCTTATTGAGTGGGTCTTCCAATCAGCCAGCTACAGGTTACCCTCAAGATAAAATTTCCGCTATTGCATCATAGAGGCTGTTTGGCCAGTCACTGATGTGGTTCATGGGCTTCACAACTGGGTAGGATTATTGTTTTTCTCCCTTGGCAGCTTGCACAGCATAGAGCTAGTCTTCAGCCAGGAGGTTTTCAGGCAAGTTCCAGCTCAATTCCTCCAAGTCCTATGAAGTGTGAGGTGTTGCTAGCAGTAAGGTCTTACTTTTAAGTTCAGGAAGACAATCAAGGGCTGCAGCAATAGCGTGTACTGTATTGAGAGTTTCTTGGACTTACCTTGGAGTTACCGTGACCAACAACTCAAAGGGAGGTTTCCCATGCCTGGCACTGGGGGTTTTGTTAGATAGCCTTACATATAATATATGTATTTTTAAATAAGCTATAAAATAGTATATCTCTGGGACACATTAAAAGCAATCTTAAGAAGGAAATTTATAGTACCCACATTAATAAATCAGGAAGAGGGGGCTGGAGAGATGGCCCAGCAGTTAAGAGCACTTGCTGTTCTTCCAGAGGACCCAGATTCAGTTCCCAGCACCCAAATGGCATTTAACAAGCATCCATAACTCCAGTTCTAGGGGATCTAACTTCCTCTTCTGGCCTCAGCATGATGTATGCATGTGGTGTGTTTACATGTATGCAGGTAAAACACTAATGCACACAAAATAATAAGTAAAAATATTTTTAAAATGAGAAAGAGGATAAATAAATGACTTAATGGTGTGGCTCAAGAACTTGGAAAAACAAGAACAAACAAACACAAATCCAGCAGATGGGAAGAAATAATAAAAGCAAGCACAGAAATTAATGAAATAGAAATAAAGAAAACAATGAAAATAATCAATGCATCTTATAGTTGGTTCTTTGAAAATATAAAGATTGACAGACCCTCACCCCAATTAACAAAAGAAAGAGGAGACCCAAATGAAGAGAATCAGAAATGGATGGGGAAACACCACAGTAGACAACAAGGAGATTCAGAACATTAAAAGAGAGTATCTTAAAAACCTATTCTCCATTAATTTGCAAAATCTGAAAGAAATAGACACATTTCTAGATTCATCCAAGCCACCACAGTTAAACCAAGAAGAGATCAACAACTTAAACAGACCCATAACAAATAAGGAGATGGAAACAGTAATGAAAAGTCTTCCAACTGGGGCTGGAAGAGAGCAGAGCTGTTAAAGGCTAAGGTTAGCAACCAAAACATAAAAAACCTTCCAACTAAAAAAAGCCCAGGCCAGATGGATTCACAGCAGAATTCTGCCAGACTTTCAAAAATAAACTACAACCAGTTCTTCTTAAATTATTACAAAAAATATAAACAGAGGGAGCACTCCCAAACTCCTCCTATGAAGTCAGTGTCACTCTAATACCAAAACCAGGCAAAGACACAACAAAAAGAAAACTACAAGCCAATACCCTGATAAAATATATGCAAAAGTCTCAATAAAATATTTGCAAACAATGCAGGGATATATTAAAAAGATCATCCACCATGACCAGGTTGACTTTATCTGGGAGATGTGAGGATGGTTCAACATGTGTAAGTCAATAGATGTAATAAATCACATAATTGGGCTTAAAGAAAAAAAATCACATTATCATCTCAATAAATGCAGAAAAGGCCCTTGACAAAACCCAACATGCATGCATGGTTAAAATCCTACGGAGAACAGGACTGGAGGGAACATATGTCAGCTAGAATAAAGGTTCTATATACAGCAAACTTACATTCAACATCATCCCAAATGGAGAAAAACTCAAAACAATCCCATTAAAATCAGGATTGAGGCAAGGTTATCCCACTTTTTAAATATATACTTGAAGCCCTAGCTAAAGCAATAACAAAAATAAGTCAAATTATCCCTACCTGTAGAGGATATATTATACATAAGAGATCTCAAAATTCCACCAGAAAACTTCTAGAAATGAACATTTTCAGGAAAGTGACAGGTACAAAATCAACTTACAAAAATCAGTAGCCTTTCTATACACTGGCAACAAGTTTGCTAAGAAAGAGTTCATAGAAACACTCCAATTCACAACAGACTAAACCAAAATCTAAGACTAACCCTAACCAAGGAGGTAAAGGACCTCCACAGTCAAAAGTCTACATTTCTGAAGAGAGCCTGAGGAAGACACCAGAAAGTGAAAAGACCTCCTGTGCTTGTGCATTGGTAGTTTATATTTCCTATCTTTTTGTAGTAAAGTGTGTGTGTGTTCAAATATTGTGTCCACTTTTACATTGGATTATTTATTTTCTTATTATTAAAATTTAAGAGTTTAAAAATATATTCCGGCTGGGTGTGGTGGCACATGCCTTTAATCCCAGCACTTGGGAGGTAGAGGCAGGTGGATCTCCACGAGTTCAAGGACAGCCTGGTTTACATAGTGAGTTCCAGGCCAGCTGGGACTGCAGGGAGACCCTGTCTCAAAAAAACTGTGTGTGTGTGTGTGTGTGTGTGTGTATTCTGGGAGCAAGTCTTTTAAAAATATTTTATTTAATTTTATGCATATGAGTATATTGCCTACATGCATGTAAGTGCACCCATGTTGTGCAGTGCCTGCAGAGGTCAGAAGAGGGCATTGGATGCCCTGGAACTGGAGTTATGGACAGTTGTTAACTACCATGTGGGTGCTGAGAACCAAACCCGGGTCCTCTGTAAGAGCAGACAGTGCTCTTAACTGCTGAGCCATCTCTCTGGCCCCAGAAGCAAGTCTTTTGCTATATATGGGCTTTGCAAATATCTTTTTAAAGTCCATGGTCTCCTCATTTTTTCCTCTTAGCAGTGACTTTCAAGGCAAAGTCTGACATAATGACAAAGTCATTTACAGGTTGTTTTAGCTGTTGTAGGTTAGACGTTTTTGCCTAATTCATTTCCACAAAGCTCCAGCATCTGCTACGTCTTCGGAACATTTGTAGCTTGGGGGTCTTGCGATTTTATCTATGATCAGTTTGAATTAATTTCTCATGATGGTACAAGCTCCTATTTCTTCATATGGATGTCCAATTATTCCAGCATCACTGTTGGAAAGACAGTTGTGTCTCCATTCAACTTCCTTTGTCTCTATGTCAGTAACAAATTGGCCATCTATGTGTGAGACCCATGCATGCATCCTTACATCAGTGACTCATTGTGTTGACAGTTAAGTCTTGAAAGTGGCTCTTGAAATCCAGTAGCTTGGATCTTCCAGTTTTGCCCTGCTTTGGAACTGTTCTGGAGTTTGTACTTCCTTAGTGGTTACTTATCGCTTTTAAAGTCAGGCTCTTGACTCTACAGAATTCTTTCTAGAATTTTGATCGGTGTCACACTGAACTTACATATCAATTTTGATGGGATGTACAACTTTGTAATTTTCAATATTCTGGGCTGGAGAGATGGCTCAGCAGCTAAGAGCACTGAGTGTTCTTGCAGACGATTCCAGGTTCAATTCCCAGCACCCACATGGCGGCTAACAACTGTCCACAATTCCAGTTCCAGGAGAATTCGACAGTCTTCTGACCTCCGCAGTCATTGTGCAACATGGGTACACTTACATACATGCAGACAATACACATAAAATAAAAATAAATAAAAAATTTGAATATTCTAATCCATGAGTAAGACTATCTCTCCACGATTCAGACTGTATCTCTGTACCACAGATTAAGCAAAAATGCCTAAGCGACAACACTGAGAACACAATCCGTAAAAAGTGATAAATTAGATTTTGTCAGCATGTCAGACTTCAGGTTGAAAAGGAAAAGCGGAGACCACGGGTTATTTAACCTTCATTTTGTTGCTTCCGTCGGCGTTCAGGGCTTTTCATTCTTAGATTTTACACTATATATTTTATGAGTTTTTGGAAATGGTCGCTTACATTTTTCATCTTTAATTGTTCACTGTGACTGAGTAGAAATTAAACTAATGAATTTGCCTTATGTACTGTGAACTTGCTAAGCTAACTACTTCTAGATGCTTAAAAACAGAACTTTCAGGATTTCCTACACGAACAGTATTGCTGTCTGTGAGCCGGGGGTTTTGTTATCACCAGTTTATATGGTAAATACATTATTTATCATTGTAAGTTACAACACTCATTAGCATATGTATCTATATATATACATGCATATATATTGTTTTGCTTTATTCTGGAATACTGGCTAGGGTCTTAAGGACATGCCTGTTTGTTGTCTTTTTGTTTTTCATGTTGGCAATAGAACTGACCCGAGGGCACAGTGAGCTACATCTCCAGGTCCTTTATATTGCTCTTGATTTTAGGATTTTTCCCTTTCCTTTTATATATATTTATTATTTATTATTTTATTTTATGTGTATGAGTATATTGCTTACATGTAGGTAAGTGCAGCTATGTTGTGCAATGCCCGCGGAGATCAGAAGAGAGTGCTGGATCCCCTAGAAGGGGAGTTAAGGACGGTTGTTAGCTGTCACGTGGGTGCTGAGATTTGAACCCAGGTCCTCTGCAAGAGCAGCCAGTGCTCTTAACTGCTGAGCCATCTCTCCAGCCCTTTCTGACCTCCACAGGCACTGCATGGCACAAGTGCACTTACATACATGCAATTATATACATAAAGTAATAAAAATAATAAACAAAATATTAATATGCGTATTTATGTGTATATATGTATATGTGCACATTTATGCACATAGCTGGCACCGCACACATGTGAAAGTCAGAGGGAAGCCTGTTGGAGTCCTAGGGATCGAACTCTGGTCGTCAGGCTTGGCGGTAAGCACCTTTACTCATGGACCCATCTCGCTGTGGGTTTTCTCCTCAGTATGTGGGGTTGGATTCAGCATGCTAACATTTTGTTCGGGTGTTTTGTGTTTCTGTTCATGGGGATAAGATCTGAGGAACTTGTAGTGTCTGCTAGACAGCTATAAAATAGATTGTTAGGTATTTTGTTCTTTTTAATTTTTTATTATTATTTTCATTTTATGTGTATGAGTGTATTGCTTGCATGTATGAGTGCACTCATGTCGCGCAATGCCGTGGAGGTCAGAAGAGGGCTCTGGATTCCCCTGGAACTGGAGTTAAGGATGGTTCGTAGCTGTCATGTGGGTGTTGGGAATTGAACCCAGGTCCTCTGAAAGAACAGTCAGTGCTCTTAACTGCTGAGCCATCTCTCCAGCCCTGTTCTTTTTAATTTTTTAGATTTTACAGTCATCGATTTGATCTCTTTCTAATATTATTATCAGAATAATTTATGATATCCTAATATATTTAATATGATTAATTTCCCTCTAAACATTGCTTTTAACTAAATCCTATAACTTCAAGTAAATTGTTTTTTCTAATTTAATTTTTTAAATTATTTTATTTTATTATTAGTATGTGTGTGCATACACACATGTGCTTCCACACGTGCAGATACTCACACGCCACAGCACAGCATATGAAGGTCAGAAAATAACTTGAGGAGTTGATTCTGTCTGTCCACCACTGGATCCAGGAATTGAGCTTAGTGCATCAGGCTTGTGTGACAAACATTTTACCTCTGAGCCATCCTGATGGCCCCAAAATATATTTTTAAAAATATTCTATTCATTTTTACTTTATGTATATGAGTGTTTTGCCTGTGTGTATGTAAGTACACCCATGTTGTGCAATGCCTGTGGAGGTCAGAAGAGAGCATTGGATCCCCTGGAACTGGAGTTACAGATGGTTGTTAGCTGCCATGTAGGTGCTGGGAATCAAACCTGGGTCCTCTGCAAGAGCAGTCAGTGCTCTTAACAGCTGAGCCATCTCTGTCAGAAGATCTTTAAACAATAAATTGACTTTCTTTGGCATATATAGGAATATTTAGGTCACCTATTTCCTTCTCAGAAAGCTTAGGAAGTTTGTGTGAGTCAATGAGTTGTTCAATGCCATTCAATTTGTCAAAACACCATTTTAAGTGTCCCCTTATCCCTTAGCATCTGAGGTCTAAGGTGAGAGGCTTTCATTCCTGATACCAACTCCTGTATTTTCTCTTGTCTTGCTCAGTTGTGCCAGCTAAAGATCGTGTTATCAGTCTTTCCAAGGAACACGTTTTAGGTTTGACTGATTTTTCTCTTTTTTTTTTTTTCTTGTTTTCCATTTCTTTGAATTCTGTTTTTTAGTTCTTCTTTCTAGTTTATCCAGTCCTTTTTTCAGGGAGGTGGGGGAGGGTCTTTTTGAGACAGGTATCCCTATAGCCCCAGCTGGCCTGGAACTTGCTTTGTAGACCAGGTTGGTCTTGAACTCACAGAGATCAGCCTGCCTTTGCCTCCCGAGTGCTGGGATTAAAGGTGTGCGCCACCGCGCCCAGCTGTAATCTGCTCTTGTGCAGAGGATTTGACCAAATAGCGCTTTTGCTTCCTTCATCCACAGAGCATCTCTGTAGGCCTTCTATGTCTTGCCATTTAAAATGTTCCTTCTAATAAAGAACTCCGATTAGTTTGGGCAGCTAGCCCAACCTGGCGGTCAGAAGTACA
>NW_008330120.1:1531323-1537739 GCF_000622305.1 Nannospalax galili
ACATAGGGTTTTGTGTAGACATAAATTTCAAATCAGTTTGGTAAACCTTTTGGAGTTTGATGGCAGGATCATGTGATATTTAGTTCTGTATGAAACTACCAAAGTTGGGCCTGTGAGATAGCTCAGTGGGTAAAGGCACTGGCCACATAAGCCTGATGACCTGAGTTTGATCCCCAGGATCCACATGGTGTCAGAAGAGAACTGGCTCCCACAAGTTGTCCCCTGACCTCCACATATGTGCTATGGCATGCACATGTATGTGTACACACACATAACTGTAATAAAAAATTTAAAGTAACTGCTAGAATCTTCAGAAGAAGCTGTATAATTCTCATTCCCACCAGCATTAAATGAAAACTCCTGCTGTTCCACATCCTCACCAGGATTTAATAAAACAAACTTCAGCTACTAAGAAAGCTGGAGATGGCTCAGTGGGTAAAGGCAAGGGCCACATAAGCCTGATGACCTGAGTCTGAACCCATGAAAAGGTGGAAGGAAAGCACCAATTTTACAATGTTGTCCTCTGACCTCCACATACATGCTCTAGCACATGCCCACAAACACACATCATACACACAGACATAAACACACAGACACACACATACACACACAGATACACATACACACACAATTTTTAAAAATTTAACTACTAGATTGGGATCACATGAGGCCCCTCCTACTTTGCCAGGGCTAGAGCTCTCTGCCCTACAGTAGCAGGCCACCTGAGAGTGCCTGGATCCAGCCTCTGCCTGGTGGGGTCCAGATGTTAGAAGGAAGCCTGAGTGTACCTGACTGGAGCCTGACTTGGGCCTCTGTGGGAGCTCCTGAGTATCTGATCTGAAGCCATCAGCTCCCTCCAATATAAAATCTGAGAGAGCCTGAAACCTGGACCAACCAGCTCTGTATACCCAATAAGAAAACAACCAAGGCACACCAATAATACAAACAGAAGCAGACTTCAACTCAACAAAGGAAGGCTTGAGTTACATAACACAATCACAAACAACAAAATACTCCCTCCAATATAAAATCTGAGAGAGCCTGAAACCTGGACCAACCAGCTCTGCATACCCAATAAGAAAACAACCAAGGCACACCAATAATACAAACAGAAGCAGACTTCAACTCAACAAAGGAAGGCTTGAGTTACATAACACAATCACAAACAACAAAATAAATCCAATCCACATGCCAAAGTCACAATGGAAAAATAATAATATAGAAAACCAATACAGTATGTTCCCACCAAATTCTACCAGTCCCCTAGAAGAGTTCTACAAGGAGATATCCCTGGAGATAGCCCAGGACACAATATTTTGTTTTGTTTGCTTTTTTTTTTTTTTTGGCCTTTTTGAGACAGGGTCTCCCTGTAGCCCCAGTTGGCCTGGAACTCACTGTGTAGACATGTAGATGAGGCTGGCCTAGAACTCAGAGAGATCTGCCTGCCTCTGCCTCCAGAGTGCTGGGATCAAAGGTGTGTACTCCCATGCCCAACTAGGACACAGAGTTTAAAAGAACAATCATAAACATGATCAAAGAATTCAACAACTTAAAGAACACACAAGCAAAAATCAAAGAACTAAAAGATGATAGGGATAAACTTCTGACTGAATTCACAAAAGAGACAGAAACACTGAAGAAAACTCAGGCTGAAATGAAGGAGTGAAAAACTCAGTAAACCAATTTGAAACAACAAGAGAAAGCCTCGCCAACAGAATGAATGAAATGGAAAACAGAATATCAACACTGGAGGATAAAGTTGAAGAACTGGACCGCTCAAGCAAAGATTATGAAAAACTTCAAAAAAACAAGGGAATGGAATGTGCAGGAAAATGTGGGACACCATGAAAAGACCAAATCTACACATCATAGAGGAAGGCGAAGAATTTCGGGTTAATGTATTGGCCAGATTTTAACAGAATTGTGGAAGAGAAATTGTGCAGAACAAAGAGAGGGTACTGAAAGCTGTTAGTGAAAAACAAGTTACATGTAAAGGAAAACCCATCAGTTTTCAATTCAAACTATGAAAGCAAGAAGAGCCTGGATGAAAGTATTCCCAGTTGTAAATGACCACAGATGTCAACCCAGAATACTCCCAGCAAAACTACTTGCAACACAAAGAACGGGGAGAGGAACAACTGCACCCCAGGGGCAATGAAAGAAACTAAATGAAGGTGTGAGTGTGGAAACACAAAACTGGACAAAGATGCAAACAGCAATCAAAGTGATGGCAACAGTGCACATCTTCCAACAACTTTAAATATCAATGGACTGGACTCCCCAGTCAAAAGACACAGGCCAGCTGAATGGATTAAGAAACAAAATCCAGTCAGGCATGGTGGCACATGCCTTTAGTCCTAGCACTTGGGAGTCAGAGGGAGGCAGATATCTATGAATTTAAGGCCAGCCTGGTCTACATAGCCAGTGCCAGGTCAGCTGGGGTTACAGGGAGACCCTGTCTCAAAAAGACCCAAAGAAGGGCTGGAAAGATGGCTCAGAGTTAAGAAT
This sequence comes from Nannospalax galili, assembly GCF_000622305.1. NCBI lineage: Eukaryota > Metazoa > Chordata > Mammalia > Rodentia > Spalacidae > Nannospalax > Nannospalax galili. The sequence continues at coordinate 1,533,832 of NW_008330120.1, forward strand.
ACTGGTTATTCTTGCAGAAGACCCAGGTTCTAATCCCAGCATTCACATAGCAGCTAACAACTGTCTGTGACTCCAGTTTCAGGGGATCCGACAGCCTCTTCTGTCCTCCATGGGCATTGCATGACACGGGTGCACTTACCTATATGCAGGCAATACATGCATATACATAAAATAAAAATAATAAATAAAAGAGAAAAAAATAAACAAAATCCATCCTTTTGTTGTGTACAAGAAACCCATCTCACCTTCAAGGACAGGCACCACCTTAAGGTGAAAGGATGGAGAAGAATATTCCAGGCAAATGAGACTAAGAAACAAGCAGGGGCTGCAATTCTAACATCGGACAAAGTAGACCTGAAAGTAAAACTAATCAGAAGAAATGAGGGTCACTTCATTCTGATCAAAGGAACAATTAACCAAGAACACATTACAATCCTGAACATATACACACCAAACTCTGGTGCACCCAAATTCATAAAAACAACACTACAGGACTTTAAGACACAGATTAACTCAGACTCAGTAATAGTAGGGGACTTCAATACCCCACTGTCTCCATTAGGTTGATCGGACAAAGAATAAACAGGGACATCTGAATTAAATGATATCAAACATCAAATGGACCTAACAGACATATTCTGAATATTCCACCCAAGCACTAAAGAATACACTTTCTATTCCTCACCCTATGGAAGTTTCTCAAAAATTGACTGCATAGGGGGCACAAAATAAACCTCAACAAATACAAAAAAATGGAATAATTCCATGCATTTTATCAGACCACAATGCAATAAAGCTTAAAATAAACTCCAGAAGAAGCCCTGGAAACTACACAAACTCATGGAGATTAAACAACACACCCCTGAATGATCAAAGAAGTGAAAGAACTTAGAAAGAAAAATATTCCTGGAATTAAATGAAAAGAACAGTACAACACAACAAGGCCTCTGGGACACTTTAAAAGCAGTCCTAAGAGGGAACTTATAGCCCTAAGTGCCTGCATTAAAGAACCAGAAAGAGCACAAATAATGACTTAACATTGCAACTCAAGACTCTAGAAAGACAAAGACAAATGAAACCCAAACCCAGCAGACAAGAAGAAATAACAAAAATCAGTGAAGAAATTAAAGAGATAGAAGCAAAGAAAATAATATAAAGAATCAATGAATCTAAGAGCTGGTTCTTTGAAAAGCTAAACAAGATAGACAGACCCTTAGCCCAGTTAACCAAAAGAAAGAAAAAGCAAATTCAAATCAACGAAATGAGAAACGAATGGGAAAACATCACAACAGACACCAAAAAGATCCAGAATATTATAAGAGAATACTTTAAAAACCTATACTCTATTAAATTTGAAAGTCTAAAAGAAATGGATGGATATCTAAAATCATGGGAACCACCAAAGCTAAACCAAGAAGAGATCAACAGTTTAAACTGACCCATAACATATAAGGAAATTGAAACAGTAATACAAAACCTCCTGACTAAAAAAGCCCAGGCCCAGATGGATTTACAGCAGAATTCTACCAGACATTTAAAGGAGATCTACAACCAATACTACTTAAATTATTCAAAACAATACAGAGGGAGAACTCCCACATTCCTTCTATGAAACCAGCATCACTCTAAAACTAAAACCAGGTAAAGACACAACCAAAGAAGAAAACTATAGACCCATTTCCTTAATGAGCATAGATGCAAAAGTTCTCAACAAAATATTCGCAAACCGCATACAGACACACATTAAAAATATCATCCACCAAGATCAAGTCAGCTTTATTCCAGAGATGCAGGGATTGTTCAAAATATGCAAGTCAATAAACATCATAAATCATATATATGAACTCAAAGACAAAAATCATACCATCATCTCAATAGATGCAGAAAAGGCCTTTGACAAAATTCAGCATTAATTTATGATAAAACTCTTAAAGAGAATTGAACTGGAAGGAACATACCACAACATTGTTAAGTCTATATACAAAACCCCACAGCCATTTTCTCATTCTAAATGGAGAAAAACTGGAAGCGTTTCCGTTTAAATCAGGAACCAGACAAGGCTGTCCACTGTCTCCACTTCTCTTTAACATAGTGCTTGAAACTCTTGCTAGAGCAATAAGACAGGAGAAGGAAATTAAAGAGTACTAATGGAAAAGAAGAGGTCAAACTATCCATTTTTGCACACAATATGATACTATACCTAAGGTCCCAAAAATTCCACCAGAAAACTCCTAGAACTGATCAACACTTTAAGTGGCAGGTTATAAAATTAATACACAAAAATCAGTAACCTTTCTATACACCAGTAAGAAGCAATCAGAAAAAGGTACAGAGAAACCCTCCCATTCACAATAGCCTCAAAAAAATCTTGGAATAAACCTGACCAAAGACATCAAATATTTCTACAATGAAAATTTTAAATCTTTAAAGAAAGAGATTGAGGAAGACATCAGAAGATGGAAGGACCTCCCATGCTCATGGATTGAAAGAATATTGTGAAAATGACCATCCTACCAAAAGCAATATATAGATTCAATGCAATCTCAAAAAAAATTCCTATGACATACTTCACAGAATTAGAAGAAACCATCCTCAAATTCATATGGAAGCACAAAAGACCCCAGATAGCCAAAGCAACCCTGAGCACAGAGAGCAACTCTGAGGGGATTACTATACCAGATCTCAAAGTATACTACAGAGCTATAGTCATAAAACAGCATGGTACTGGCACAAAAACAGGCACATAAATCAATGGGATATAATTGAAGATACAAATATGAGTACACATAATTTTAGCCACCAGATAGTTGACAAAGGGGGCAAGAACATTCACTGGAGGAAAGACAGCATCTTCAACAAATGGTGCTGGAAAAACTGGATCTCCACCTGTAGAAGAATGAAACTAGATCCCTATCTTTCACCTTGCACAAACATCAACTCCAAATGGAGCAAAGACCTCAATGTGAAACTGGAAACCCTGAAACTATTAGAAGAAAATATTGGCAGTAACTCACAAGATGTAGGTGTAGGAAAGGATTTTCTGAATCAGACACCAGTGGCTCAGGTATTAAGGTCAACAATCAACAAGTGGGACCTCATTAAACCAAAAAGCAAAAGGGTGAAAACCCACAGAGTGGGAAAAAAAAATCTTCACCAGTGACACATCTGACAGAGGTTTAACATCCTGATATATGAAGAACCCAAAAAACAAAGACTCAAGAGAACAAGTGACCCAGTTAAAAGATGGGCTAAAGATCCAAACAGAGAGTTCTCAAAGGAAGAAATAAAGATGTCAAAGAAACACCTTAAAAAGTGTTCAACATCTTAGTTAGGGAAATGCAAATTAAAGCCACTTTAAGATTTTACCTTACCCCAATCAGACTGGCTAAGATCAAGAGAAAAAAATGATACCAAATGCAGGCGAAAATGTAGAGAAAGGGGAATGCTCATTCACTGAGGGCGGGATTGCAGACTCATGCAACCCCTATGGAAAGCAGTGTGGAGAACTTTGAACTGAAAAGTGAATCTACCATATGAACCAGTTATAGCACCCTTTGGCATATGCCCGAAGGACTCATCCTATTGCAGAGACACTTGTACATCCATATTTGTAGCTGCTCTTTTCTCTTTCTTTCTTTCTTTCTTTCTTTCTTTCTTTCTTTCTTTCTTTCTTTCTTTCTTTCTTTCTTTCTTTCTTTCTTTCTTTCTTCACTTTTACACGTTGCTGCTCTTTTCCACAATAGCTAAGAGATGGAAGCAACCAAGTGCCTTTCAACTGATGAGTGGTTAACAAAAATGTGGTATATTTATACAATGGAGTTTGGAGTTCTATTCAACAGTAAAGAAAGGTGAAATCGTGAAATTTGTAGGTAAATGGATGGATCTAGAAACTGTTACACTAAGTGAAG
>NW_008330120.1:1537818-1549811 GCF_000622305.1 Nannospalax galili
ATATCCTGATGTAACTGCAGGAGCCAGGAAAATGGAAGGGAACCAGGGAGGTAAAGGGAAAGAAGGAACCTGAGAGAGAAGAATAGTAGGCACAGGTGTTACTAAGGGAGAAATGTGTAAAATGGAGATAGTTAAATGGGAGGGGGAGGAGGGCTACACAAGGAACTATGGGAATAAAGGGGAACAAGGAGCTCAAGAGAGGTGGGGCTGCAGCTTACAGAAATTATCTTTTTTGTTTTTTGGGTTTTTTAAAAAATTCTTTTCAGACAGAAATTATCAAGTGAGAAGTCGGGAAAATGGGGACACTTTAAATGAGGAGAGTGGGGAGGGAGGATAAGACAGGGAGAGAAAGAGAGAGATAAATAGTGCCTAGCTAGTATAAAACCAGAGGGAATGGTATTAATTCAAGAACCTATTGGAAAATTACACGTACAATAGTTCTATATGAAGCCGGGTGTGGCGGCGCACACCCTTAATCCCAGCACTCGGGAGGCAGAGGCAGGTGGATCTCTGTGGTTTCAAGTCCAACCTGGTCTACACAGTGAGTTCCAGGCCAGCTGGGGCTACAGGGAGACCCTGTCTCAAAAAGACCAAACCAAACCAAACCAAACCAAACCAAACCAAACCAAACCAAACACAGTATCTCTACGTGAGTATGGGTGAACGCTACATAACAGGAAACATGCCAGGCAGGAGAAACCTTCCTTTGACTTGTTGGCCAGGGTAGTCCAAGAGACTCCCAGAATCACACAGGCTATTGCCACAGCCCTTGATTGCCTCCCAGAACTTGAAGGTAAGGCCCTATTGCTGAAGTCAGGACATACGTCAGACACAAGATTTGGAGCAACAGAGCTGGGATTGACCTGAAAACCACCTCCCCTGAAGGCTAGCTCTCATAGCTTTGGAGAGCACTACCCATACTGCTATGGGTGAACATCATCAATGGTCCAATCCCAGCTTCAAGGCCTGAAAACCACATCAATGACCAGCATGGCAATTGACATTGGTGCAGTAATGGCACTTTTATCTTGGGGGTAATCAACAGCTACCTAATTGGACTTAAAGCCCACTCAATGGGAAGATACTCATATGTGGTATTATAAACCTAGCCAAATACACATAGCTGGAGAGGTCAGAGATCTTGGAGAAAACCCCAAGGCTGTCACATCCCTAGACAAATGTAATTTCTTACTATGTGCAAAATATGGATCCTTAAATTTATAGACCAGTATCCCAGTCACCACCCATCAAAGAAGCTTCTTTTTTGAGAGACAGATAATTACAGAGTTCCACAACTGGTCTCACACAGAGATTGTCTGCAAATTGTCCAAATCTAAGTGGCACATCTAGGATGCAGCCTCTACACCTAAGGCTCAGGGAACACAAAGAACAAGGGATGAAGAGAACACTAACGCATCTCTCAGTTCTCATCAATGAAGCTCCTCGTGCAACAGAGGGCCAGGAACACAAAAGGTCACAAATGGCCAAAACGCAGAGAATAAGAGTCTCCAGAGTGTGGGTCCTTATACAGGATTACTGTATTTAAACCCATCCATCCAGGACTTAGGAACCATTGTGGAAGAGGGGGCAGAAAGAGTGTAAGAGCATACAAACCTACAGCAATGGTGTGAGCATGCACAAGACCCAGGTAAACTTAAGGAGACAAAAATCCAGCACAGAGAACTGTGGGAATGAACATCAGGCTCCAATCTTAGTTGAAGAATTATTGGCAGCTGATTACTACTGGGTGAGGAAGAGTTGATCTTCTTAAAGGGAGAAACTCGATAGGCTGAATAGATTCCCAGTGGATGAACTTGCATTGAGGGACATCTGGGGACACAAACTTTACATGATAGGCCTGAACACAAATGACAGAATGTTAACTCCACTGTGTGGGAGGAGGGCGCTATGGGAGGTGCCACAGGGGAAGGGGGTACAAAGATGATTTTATGTATGAAATACACAAAAATTCAATAATTTTTTTTTAAAAGATAAGGTGAACATTTCTGAGACCGCGCGTGACGTGCACATGCTCGCACACACGGACTCAAAAGCAAAGAGCTGCCATTTGCCTCCATGTTTACATGGACATCAAGGCTGCCCAACACCTGTTTAATATTTGTGACCCCCGGTCCCTGAAGCAACCATCATGGGAATGTAGATGGTAGGTGTTATCTTCCCTGTGTATTGATCTCAAGTTAAGTCCCATTTCAATAGATCTGGACTTGTATTTTATTCCGCAGTTGCATTTAACAGGACAGATGGACCACCGTAGTTTTAATTCCTGAGAGTCCTGTAATTATCTAACCAAGGTGGAACATCTCTGGGCATTGTATACCATTCTGCCTGTTTTGTTACCAATCACATTAAGTAGGCTCACATTGCCTCTGACAGATGACGTGGGCCTTCTGGACCAAGCCACCTACTCCACACATCTCCACTGAGGTCAGTGAGGTGACCACCAGCATCTTGGGATTAGAAGAGCTGATAAAAGTCAACTTCAAAGGCCAGCATCTGCCCATCAGTCCAGTCCTCATGGCAGATGGGCAGGACAGCCCCAGGCTGGCTCGGAGACACACAAGGGGGAAGTGTGGAGAGAGCAGGAAGCTCTGGGCAGCTCCAGTTTGCCATTCTTGCCCCCTGGAGTTCAAAGAACTCCTTCCTCTATCTTATGCCAAAGTGTGTCTAGCTTTGCCGTGTCACTTTGCACAGAGCAGTGTTCAATTTACCCAAACAGCAAACTTTGAAGACAGCTGCCCTCCCCTCCTGCAAGAATGTATGCAAATCAGTTCAACCCAAAGAGAAACAAACCCCACTCCCTGGCCCTGATGACCCCTAAGTCGAGTCTCACAAGAGCACCCATCTTAGCACAGTTCTTCCTGCCCCCAAGATGTAACTCGGAGTTTCCCTACCCTGGTGTGGCTGTTTCTCCAGGACCTTGGAGAATTTGGGTTTTGGTTACAGCCAAGCACAGATGAGGTTAGAAGGGCATGAGAGAATGGTTGTCTTCCCTTCTGGAGGAGACACTCTGAGGAGACCTCACAGGTGAAGGGCTTCCAGTCCTCAGGTCTCAGGGTCTTTTTATCCCTGCTCCATCTTAGCAAGCTCTCTCTTTTTTCAACCACGGTGCTGAAGAATGAGCTGTACCATTTACATTTAAAATAAATGTTTTAATTTTAAATAAAATGAGCCAGATTCAGAAAGAGAAATACTACACATTCGCTCTCATGAATGATAGCCTGTCAGTGAATCCACTGGGGTTAACACACTGCCAGTCCAGTGGGCCTGGTTTTCAGTGATCTGATCTGAAGCCTATGTTTTCAGTTGGAGGGTTTTTTTCTGAGTTGCAGGAATGCTTGGCAAATTTATTCCTTTCCTTGAGGCAAGGATTTTTTGAGAACTGGGCCAGTAATACTCCTACAATGCCAGAGATGAATTCCCAGTCCTGCTCACAATAGGCAAGCACTGGGCCACCGAGCTACATCCCCAGCCCAACACCATGACTCTTAAGTAAACAGCACTGATAAATGAAAATGCTAATTTCAGTGCATCTCACTTCTCCCTTTAACAGGTCTCTGGGTTGTATTCAAGGGTAAAGACAAGGTTCGTATACAGTTTGCTACTTTTTTTTTAATTGAGGTGTACTTTGCATACCATGCATTTAATTTTTAGCCAGCACACAAAATACTAGGTCTTATTCTGACATTTTCATACAGGTTTGTCATGGTACTGCCTCACTTGAGTCTTCCACCCCTTCCTCCCTCTCCCCACTTCGTCTATGAAAAGAGTCCCCTCTGCGTTATCACCCATGTATGTGCACATGCATGTTTAAGTCTAGATTCCACATGAAGAAATTGGGTGCTATTGGCTTTCTTTTATAAAAAAGATTTGTTTTTTGTACTATGCATATGAGTGTTTGCCTGCATGTGTGTGTATGTACCATGTACACGCAGTATCCTTGGAGGCTAAAAGAGGGCATCAGATTCCTTGGAGCTGGAATTACAGGTGGTTGTGAGTCAACACGTGGGTGCTGGAAATGGAGTCAAGGTCCCCTCGTGCTTGTAAGCAGAGCCGTTTCTCCAGCCCATGCCGTCGTTCCTCTGAGTAGCTTCATTTCACTTCACAGGATGATCTCCAGTTTCCCTCCTCTTCCCGCGAACGACACAGTCCATTTCTCTTTATCGCTAAATAAAATTCCATTGCATCTGTGCAATGCATTCTCCTACCCATTCACCTGTTGATAGGCATCTAGGCTGGTTCTACATCTTGGCTATTATGAACAGTGCTGCAGTCTGCATGGATGTTAAGTATCTCTGTGGTCATGTATTTCTTGAAGGACAATTACATAGTCTTAGCACATCCACGTGATTGTACAACCACGACCATCAGCTAGCTTCCAAACACCTGCATCTCTTGTAAAAGAGCTCCTGTTTGCAAACTTGGAGAATTTGAGCTGGGGTGGGGTGGACTGGGGAGCCTCCTCCCTGAAGACTAGCTCTTATAAAATTGGAAGGCGTTATGCAAGCTACCAAGCAAGGAAATCAATCCATGACCCTACCCAGCTGTAAAGCCTATGAGCCACAACTGTGACAGCCCAACAAAATATACCTGTTGAACAACTGTAACACCTCGATCTTGAGAGTAACCAATAGCTTTCTAATTGGCCTTAAGGCACACTCAGTAGGAGGTGCCTGGTACCGTAAACATGGGCAAATATGCATAGCTGGAGAGGTCATGGACCCCGGAGGACAGCCTAGCCTGGCCGCTTTCCTAAACCAATGTAAGTTCCAACTGTCTTCTAAATAATTATCCTCACAGCCACAGGTAAGTGTAATTCTCACTGCTCATCGAAAAAGCTTCTTTTTGCAACAGATGGAGACTATTACAAAGTTCAAAAACTGGTAAACGTGGAGAATAAGTGACCATGGGGTGCCCAGCCCCAACTGACACATCTAGACCGCTGCTTCTACACCTAAGCCTTGGGGAGCATTGTTGAAATGGGCGTGGGTGCAGACAGATGGAACAAGCCAGAGGACAGGACGCCTGCTGGACACGCTGTGTTCTAGACGTCACAGGGTACCTGCAGCCATGAAGCTCAACAATATGGTACCTAAGCAGTATCTGGTTAACGACGTCAGCTGACATGCCAGTGTAGATGGGGACATTTCACAAGGTCCCACCTCTGCGTGAAGAACTACAGGCAATCAATGGCTGCTGAGGGAGGGAGAATTGGTTTTCTCTAGGGATGAGCTCCCCAATAGACTACCCAATCCCAAGCGGTCAGCCCTAAACACATGTTGGACTTAGTACATTGTATATGTGTGTATGTAATGATAGTAATGAAGGAAGAGGTCATGAAGTAGTGCGGTAGGGGTGGGGCGAGTCGGAGTGGGGAGAGGTTGGGGTGGGGTGATATAAACACAGTGTTCATGTATGAAATTGTCAAAAAAAAATCTAAAAAGTAAACAAATAGGAGTCCCTGTTCATGTTGGCAGGCCTCTCCCGTACTGTCCTCTTCCTAAGAATCTGTTATCTGCCTCTGTGGGTTTGCCTTGGCTGGATACTTCCTGTCAATGAAACCATACGCTGTGTGGTCTTTTGGGTCTGTCTTTTGTCACGTAACATTGTGGCATATATTAGCACTCTCGTGTTTTAGCTTTGTTCTTTTTCAAAAATAAATTTGTGGGGCTGGAGGGATGACTCAGTGGTTAAGACCGCTGGCTGCCCTTCCAGAGGACCCAAGTTCGGTTCCCAGCACCCACATGGTGGCTAACGATCATCTGTAACACCAATTCCAGGGAATCTGACGACCTCTTCTGACCTCTGTAGGCATTGCATGACATGGGTGCACTTATATACATGCAGGCAATACGCTCATACACATAAAATAAAATATTAAACTTTTATTTTATTTTTGGTGTTTTTTTGAGACAAGGCCTCCCTGTAGCCCCAGCTGGCCTGGAGCTCACTATGTAGACCAGGTTGACTTAGAACTCAGAGATCCACCTGCCTCTGCCTCCTGAGTGCTGGGATTAAAGGCGTGTGCCACCACACCTTGCCAAGTAAAATATTCAAAAATAAATAAATAAGAGGACTGGGGAGATGACTCAGCAGTTAAGAGCACTGGCTGCTCTTGCAGAGGACTCAGGTTCCATTCCCAGCACCCACATGGCAACTAACAATCATCTGTGACTCCAGTTCCTGGGGAATCTGATGCCCTCTTCTAACCTCTGTGGGCATTGCACAACATAGGCACATTTACATACATACAGGCAATACACTCATACACATAAAATAAAAAATAATAAATAGCCAGGTGTGGTGGCACACACCTTTAATCTGGATCTCTGGAAGTTCAAGGACAGCCTGGTCTACATAGTGAGTTCCAGGCCAACTGGGGTTACAGGGAGACCCTGTCTCAAAAAAGGCAAATAAATAAATAAATAAATATAAAGTAAGGGCTAATGGGGTTGGAGAGACAACTCAACAGTTAATAAATAAATAAATAAATAAATAAATAAATAAATAAAATATTTTTCAATAAATAAATAAATGTGTGTTGGGGTATGAGTACCATGGTGCACATGTGGAGATTGGAGGGCAGTTTTGGGGGAGTCAGTTTTCTTCTTCCACATGAGTTCTGGGAATTGAACTCTGATCACCGGATTTGTACAGCAAATGCCTTTACCCTGTGAGCTGTCATTTTACAGCTGACTGCATCCGCCAGGCTCCATGCATCCACTCACAGCCGGTGAACATGTTGGCTGTTCCTACTTTATGTCATGAATGATATTAACATCAGTGTACAAGTCTTCATGTTCCCTGTTTTCTTTCCATTTCCTCTCTCTCTCTCTCTCTCTCTCTCTCTCTCTCACTCTCTCTCTCTGTTCCATGTGGATATCAGAGATTGACATCAGATGTTTTCTTCTATCTCTCTCCTTATTTTTTGAGACAGAGTCTCTTGAACTTGTAGCTCATGATTCCTCTAGACTGGCCAAAGGACTCCAGTGGTTTGAGATTACAGGCACACACGATGGCTTCCAGCTTTCACGTGGGTGTTGGGGAGCCAAGCTTGGGTACTCGCTCTTTCATGGCACCTACTTTTCCAACTGAGCCATCTCCCAACCCTTGTTCATTCCTAGGGCGGCTAAATTCAGAGTCATATGGTAAGTGGCTGTACCATTTCATGTTCTCTAATTTCTTCATATCATTGTCAAACCTGTTACTGTCTGCCTTCGGCAACATCCATATTAGTGAGCATGGGAGAGAGTATGTTGCACTTTATGTAAACATGCAGAAGGACTAGGAATGTGTGCATGTGATTGCCTGTGCACAACAGAAGACCTCTGAAAGGGCACAGTGCAAAGGCAGAGCTGGTCTCCAGGGAGGAGATTGGGTGGTTGGTGGTTGGAACACGAGAGGAATTTTATTTATAGATTTACTCATTTATTAATTATTTCAATGTATTTTTAAATATTATATTTATTTTTCTATTTTATGTGTATGAATGTATTGCCTCCATGTATGTAAGTGCACCTGTGTCATACAATGCCTGCAAAGATCAGAAGAGGGCTTCAGAGTCCCCTGGAACTGGAGCTGCAGATGGTTACTAGCCACCATGTGGGTGATGGGAAGAGCCAGTGCTCTTAACCACTGAGTCATCTCTCCAGTCCCCAGGAGAGGAATTTTATGCTAGCTATCCCTCTCTAATTATTCGACTTTAGACCGTAAGTATTACCTGCACAAATCAATTAATTTCAACTTAATGAAATGTATACATAATAAAATGTATACTTAGTGATTTGTAGCAAGAGTTGACCAACTATAGCCTATGACCAAACATATGTTACCTGCACCATAAGCAAAACCAATTTTTACATTTTTAAATAGCTTTGGCTTTTTAAAAAATTTGTTTTTATTTTATGTGCATGAATGTTTTGCCTGCATGTACGTAGGTGCAACCGTGTATTGGAATTATGGATGATTATTAACTGCCTTGTGGGTGCTGGGACCTGAACACAGATCCTCTGCAAGGTCAGTGCACTTAACCACTGAGCCATCTCTCCAGCCCCTTTACATTTTAAAATGGTTGAGACATAAGAAGATAGACATTTTATAGCACACAAAAATTATATTAAAATAACATTTCAGTGAGTTGTGCCTGTTGGTTTGTTAGCTCCCATAGGTGCGTTTGTAACCATCGAGGTTGTGTGCAGCCTGCCATTTGCCTCAGCTGTGGCTACTTGACACAATGACAGTTGCGGTTACACAGTTATAACCCAACACCACAAGTTGCCATACTGCGACCTTTTACAAAAGATTATGAGTACATATCCTTCATGTCAAAACAAGAAAAGACTAACGTAGACTTTGATGTCGTGCTTATAGAGGGTAACGAGTGTGGACCGCCTTACTACCCAGCTATAAGGAGAAACTTTGCTTCTTCTGCAATGACAGCAGCTGTGTAAGTCAGTGCCACAGACACCAGCGCTGCACACCACACCCAGGGCTGGAGAGATGGTGTGGTAAGGAGAGAGCTTGCTGCTTAACCATGGGGAGCTGAGTTCAAGTTTCTAGTGCCCACGAGAAAGCTGGGTGTGGCAGGCAGGTCTGCAACTCCAGCACTGGGGCCGGGGGGGGGGGCAGCAGGCAGATGTTGGGCTCCCAGATCAGCCAGTAGTAGAACCCGTGAGCTCCAGATTCAGAGACCGTCTCAAAAAACAAGGGGAAGTGAATGAGGAAGACATCCTGATGTCAACCTGTGTTCCCTGCACACGCCTGCTCCAGTGGTGCACCTGCACACACATGCACACACAGAGGCATATACCACATACATACACAGCACATACATACATACACAGGCATAAACCACACACACCACACATTCCCTGCACATGCCTGCTCCAGTGGTGCACCTGCACACGCATGCACACACAGAGGCATATACCACATACATATACACAGCACATACATACATACACAGGCATAAACCACACACACCACACATACACACATATACATGCATACACACCACACACATACATCGTACATGCAGCCCACATGCCTGCTCCAGTGGTGCACCTGCACACGCATGCACACACAGAGGCATATACCACATACATATACACAGCACATACATACATACACAGGCATAAACCACACACACCACACATACACACATATACATGCATACACACCACACACATACATCGTACATGCAGCCCACACATACATACACACATATCCATACGCACAGGCATAAACCACACGTGTATCTCACATACGCACATATACATGCATACACACCACACACATACATTGTACATGCAGCCTACGCATACATATACACATAACCACACACACATACACATACGTACACACAGGCATATACCACACACACACACCGCACACACGACACATACACACATATACATGCATATACACACATACATCACATGTACACCATGCATGTATATACATAACACACAGGAATACACCACACTACACATGACACACATACACATACATATACACATAAGACACACATATACATATATACCATGCATATGCATACACACATACCACACACATATACAGACATACACATACATACCACACACATACATATACACATATCATACACATTCATACACATAAACACCAGACACATATATCACACACAAATATACACATACATATACACACATATACATAGCACACATATACACACATATGCACACCACACACATGCTATGTACATACACCAAACATCACACACATCCACACACACATATATATCATACACATACACACATACCACACCCATACACATATACATATGCCATACACATGCATACCACACACATATCACACAGTACACACATATGTATACCACACACATGCACAGATATACACATCACACACATATACGCACCACACATACACCACACATATACATACCACACATATACACACCACACATACACATATACACCACACATACCACACATATACACATGCACACCATATATATGCGCGCACACACACACATGCCCCACATACTAAAAAAGGACAAAGAGTTCACTACCAGAGTAAAGTTTTAAAAGTTCGTTCACTAGCCAAGAAAGGATGTTGATATATCTAAGTTAAGGGAAGAAGTTTTTTTATTGCAACAGCTCTCTAAACGTATCTAGAAAAATAAGCTTGCTTGCAAACATTAGTCGAGCCTTGAGAACAGCGACTGAAGTCTTCAGGACACCAAGAAAGGCATCAACAGTCCACGGAAACCGAGGCAGAAAGATATTAATGTCCAGCTGTTCACTTGTGGTGCCCAGGCTGAGTTTAAAGCGTAGGCTGAAGAATTTGCTTCCATGAATAGTCTGCAGGGAGCTACAACAGGTGTAAGAAAGTTTTTAAAGAAGCTGCAGGGGGGCTGGGTTGGGACTCAGTTGGGGGAGCACTTGCCTCGCATTCCCAGAAGCGGGTGCACACACACACACGCACACACGCACACACACACACGCACACACGCACACATGCACACCCGCACACTGCTGAGGGACTGGGTGTGCTCTACGTGCCTAATCGCAGCAGTGCTGAAGCCGAGACAAGAGGGTTGCTTGATCCAGTGTTTCACAAGGGCCTGGGCAATGCGGTAAGATCCTGCTTCAAAGAAAAGGGAAGGAGGAGGCGGAGGAGGATTGAAAGCGGGTTGGAAGCAGACTCTATTAAGATACCGGTAACCGTGGAGGCGGAACAGGCTTCACTGGGACAACAGGTGGAGCTTGCGGACTGGAAAGGGCTTCAGGTGTTAGGGAATTTCAGTATCGTTTATTCAAGTGTACATTCAACCAGAACTATTAACAACGGGTTTGTGCTTGTGAACTTGTCAACACTGCCATGACATTCTGTCCCAAACAGGATAAATATCTTGACTCGTCCCATCACACAGATTTTGAAGGCTCATTGAAGTCCCGAAGTTTGGTTGAAGTTTGCTATGAACTCAGAGTGCAGATTTAAGTTTTCTAACAAAAAGGACCTTTTAACACCTACTATATAATAAATAGTCTGGAAATTAGATTTTGCTATGTACTTAAAATGTTTCTTGGCAAACCCAGGATCATATAAAAAGACAAGTTCGTGCTTAAATGTGAAATCTGAATCGTGACAAAGTTGTTTCGCTTTTATTAAGTTTGTTTGATTTAGAAGTCATATTAAGCTACTTTATGCACTGTCCATGCCACTGAAAGTTTACGTGAGTCTGAGGTGACGGCTTAGTCTGTAAAATGCCTGCAGGATGAGCACAGGATCTGAGTTTGAATCCCCAGCACCTTGAGGCAAGGCTGGGCAGAGACAGGAGAATCCCTGAAACTCATTGGCCAGCCAACCCCGCCAAATGAATAAACTTCAGGTTCAGTGAGAGTCCCTGTCTTCAAAAATGAAGGCAGAAATCAATCAAGGAAAGACGCGTGATGTTAACCCTGGGCCACATGCACATACACTCATGCACAACACACACACACACACGCACACACACACACACAGTGATGGCTAGCTTTAGTGTCGACTTGATACGCCTGGGTAGAGGGAGCCTCAATTGGTGAACTGCGTCTATTAAACTGGCCTGTGGCCATGTCTGTGGGGCATCTTCTTGATTATTGAGTGATGTGGGAGGGCCCAGCCCAGTGTGGGTGGTGCTACCCCTGGTAGGTGGGTCTATGTTGTACAAGAAAGCAGGCTGAGCATAGGTCAGGGGAGCAAGCCAGTAAGCAACATTCCTCCATGGCCTGTGCTCCAGCTTCTGCCTCCAGGTTCCTGCCCTGAGTTCCTACATTGGGCTCCCTGATGAACTGTGACCTGCGAGATGTAAGACAAATAAATCATTTCATCCCCAAGTTGGAAGTGGTCTGAGTGTTTTGTCACCGCAATGGAAAAACAAACCAGAACACACACACACACACACACACACACACACACAGATTAAAATAAATGAA
>NW_008330120.1:1550002-1558089 GCF_000622305.1 Nannospalax galili
GACTATATTATTATATTTTTAATTTCATCAGTTAATTTTTTTTCACTTTTGTTATATAAATAACTTTATAACATCCTTGAGTTGTTTTGCCTGAAGTACTCACTACCAAGAAGTTGGAGACCTGTGAGACGACTCAGTGGGTAAAGGAGTTTGGTGCCAAGCCTGATTGGCCTGAGTTCAGTACCAGCACCCGCATGGTAGAAGGAGAGAACTGGACTCTGGAGGTTTGAAAAGCACGGGAACCAGGACTGTGCGTGTGACCCAGGCTGTGCTCCTGTGCAGGGATGACCTAAGGGGTCTCCGGAGTACTGAGCCTGACTCATTGTGAGACTTTGTGCATAGAGGAAGAGAAGACTAAGTCAACTAAGCCTCCTTAATTACTGTGGGTATGGCCCAACATGTAAGCAAAGAGTCAAGCAAAGACTGGGGATTAACTGACCACTAAACTAGTACGCTGAGACTTCAGCGGCCTAATGCCCAACAAGTGATGAAGACTTCGGGACTGGGGATGTAGCCCCAAAACTGGTAGAGTGCAAGCCCTGGATTTGGTTGCTCTCCAGCACCACATAATCACTGCACTTGGGAAGTGAAGAAGGAGGATCAGGATTTCAAGGCCATCCTTGGCTACACAGTGAATTTAAGGCTAACCTGGGTAACATGAGACCTTGACTGATTTTAAGAACAGACAAATTATTTTATTTTAAATAAAGAAACAACAACAACAACAACAAAAAAAATGATAGCTCACATGCAGAAAAAAAAAAGCAGTGACAGGCCCAGGAAATGACTGGAGGTAAAATACTTGCTGTACAAGCAGCAGGACCTGAGTTTGGGTCACCAGCACCCATGTGAAAATCAGGTATGGACACACACACCTGTAACCCCAGAACTGGGAGAGGCAGAAACAGGAGAATCTCTGGGGCTCACTGGCCAGCCAGTCTATCTGAATCAGTGAGTTTCAGATTCAGTAAGAGACCCTGCCTTGGAAAAGACATGGACAGCAATAGAGGAAAGAAATTTGACATTGACACTGACCTACAGCCATTGCGCTTATGTGCACACGTACACCGCCACCAACAAATAGAGCCTCCTCTGAGGACGGATGCGTCAATAGCCAGCACACTGCTTTGCAGAACTTGAAAAGCTCACACTTAAATTCATATGCGCATGCAAGGACGCAGAAGGGTGAAAACAATCTAAACAGAAGTGGGACTCACTTTCTAATTTTAAAACTTACTATAAAGCCGCACTCGTGAAAAGTACAAGCTGTCCTCTTGCAGAAGGAAGCATCACTGTCTGGAGCTCAGAAATAAAATGCAAACCCACACAGTTACAGTCAATTGATTTCTAAAAATTACTCATAAGCCGGGCATGGTGGTGCACACCTTTAGTCCCAGCGCTTGGGAGGCAGAGGCAGGCGGATCTCTGTGAGTTCAGGGCCAGCCTGGTCTACATAGTGAGTTCCAGGACAGCTGGGGCTACAGGGAGACCCTGTCTCAAAAAGACCAGATAAATAAATAAAATAAAAATTACTCATTTACTTATTATTACTGTGTGTTTGTATGTGTGTATGCAGGGATGCGTGTGACACATTATATATGTGGAGATCAGAGGGACTTGTGGGATTTGGCTATCTCCTTCCTCTATGTGGGTTTCAAAGACAGAACTCCGGTCATCGGTCTTGGCGCCAAGCACCTTTACCCACTGAGCTGTCTTGCCTGTCCTTAGTTGATATTTGACAGCATGTTAAGACAATTGGAAGAAAAAAAATGTTTTTAAAAATTGGTGTTAATGATAATATCTCTTCCCCAAAAAATGAATTTGGGGGAGGTGGCTGGGGATGTAGCTCAGATGGTAGAGTGCTTGCCTAGCATGTAGGCCACATAGAGTTTGGGGCCAGCCTGGGCTATGTGAAATCCTATCTCAAACAGAGGAAAAAAATGGTTCTTAACTTTATACTACATATAATAATCAGCTCAAATTGATCCAGGACCCCAGTGAAAGGGCTGAAACTAACATCCTTAGAAAAAAAACAGAGACTGGCATTGCTGTGAACTTAGGTTGGGCAGGTAGCTTCTTAAATACGACATACACAGCACTATCAGCTACAGAAAAATAATTAAACTGTATCTCCTAGAAATGAAAAACTTCAGTGCTTCCAAAAACAGTATCAAGAAGATGAATACCCAAGCCACGAAGAAGGCACCAATACATGCGAATCATGTGTGTGCTGAACACCCATTATGTAGTGTATGCTAAGAGCGCTAACGCAGCAACGGTAGAGACAAACAACTCCATTTAAAAATAGCCTCGGGGTCAAATGGTAGATTGGAGACATCCAGTGCTTTCAGAGCTCCATGAATCTGAAATAAAACATCAGGTGTGTGACTGCAGGAGCAGTGGGAGATACGAAAAGGAAAAGAAAGCGTCAGTAAATCCAGCAATGCTGAACTTTGGATTCATTATATATATATTCTTATTTTTTTATTTTCTGTGTATGAGTGTATTGCCCACATGTGTGTAAGTGTACTCATGTCATGCAATGCCCACGGAGGTCAGAAGAGGGCGTTGGATCCCCTAGAACTGGAGTTATGGACAGTTGTTAGCCTTGTTAGCCACCATGTGGGTGCTGGGAATCGAACCCGGGTCCTCTGCAAGACCAGCCAGTGCTCTTAACTGCTGAGCCATCTCTCCAGCCCCAGGTTCTTTGATTTTTTTTTTTTTAAATGTAGGTACTCATAGCTCCAATTTCTTCTCTTCTCTTCTGACGACCTTTGCTCTGCTCCGAAGGTTCTGGCAAGTTGTGTTTTTATTTTCATTTGAGTCTAGGCATCGCTCTCACTCTCCTCCTGATTTCTTCCCTGACCATTCAAAAGGTCATTAGCTCAGTCTCCATGTGATTATATAATTTCTGTTGGTTTTAATTCTTAGTTTTATTCCATTATTATCTGGTAAGATACAAGATTTTTTTTCTCTTTTTGTTTTGGTATTTGTTCAAAGTCACCTTATATCCTAAATTGTGATGTATTTTAGACAAAGTTCCATAGGCTTTTGAAAAGAAAATGTATTCCACAGTTGTTGGATAGACTAGTCTATAAATGTCAAGTCCATTAGAGCTACAGGGAAATTAAACTCTGGCTTCTTCGGTGACCGTCTGTCTGAAGGACCTATGGACTGTTGAGAGTGGGGACTCAAACCGTGTCTGTTACTGTTCCTGGGCCTGTCTTTCCCTTTTATGTCCAATAATGTTTGCTTTATAAAATTGGGTTGCAGCAACACTTGAGGCACATATATATTTACAATTGCTGTGTTGTCCCCATTATTAACATGTGGTGACTTGTTTTGTCTCTTGTGACTGATGTCGCCTCGGAGTCTTCTTGGAGGTGACTCTGCCTCCTCTGCTTGTTTTCAGCTCCCGCTTTCTTAGTATGTAATTTTCAACCGTTCCACCTCCACCCTGCATGGGCCTTTGCCGGTGAGACTTGCTTTCTGCCGACAATAAACAGTTTGACTGTTTTTTAATTCAGTCGGCCAATCTGTGCCTTTTAATGCACAAGATAAACCCATTTACATTTAGTGTCACTGTACTGGTTACTTTTCTCGTCGCTATGACAGAATACCTGACAGAAAACAAGTTACAGGAGGAAGACTCTATTTTGACTTGTGATTTGAGGGTACTTACCATCAGGGCAGGGAAGGCTTGGTGATAGCAGCTGGTCACACTGCACCCATAGTGGCCAGGAAGCAAGGAGAGGTGAGTACTACTCGGATGGGTCTTCCTTCCCCAGTCAAACTTCCCTGGAAAACCCTTCCGCCCAAAGGTGAATCTCCAAAATGATTCCAAATCGAGTCGAGCTGAAAATGGAAACGAACCGTCACGCTTACAGAGAGGCATTTGCTAATTCTTGTTATTTTGTTACTTTTTGTTTATTTTTATTTTGTTTTTCTTGATTTCAGTACTGTTTGCTCTTTTGTTTCTCCTCTATTGACCTTTGGAGTTTTCTGGATAACTGAGTCAAATATGATTAAGTCTTTCATAAACCTCTTTTTTTCCAACCATTTCTCTTGTGAAATTAATTTCTTTTGAGTTCTCATATTTGTGACTGTCTTTCTTCCTCTCTGTGTGTAGGATTTCTTTAAGTATCTTCTGTAATACTGGATTCCATTTGCTTGTGTTAATTTTAGAAGGTCTTTATTTCTCTGACTTTTTTTTTTTTTTTTTTTTTTTTTTTTTTTTTCGTCTTTTTGAGACAGGGTCTCCCTGTAGTCCCAGCTGGCCTGGAACTCGCTATGTAGACCAGGCTGGCCTTGAACTCACAGAGACCCGCCTGCCTCTGCCTCCCAAGTGCTGGGATTAAAGGCGTGAGCCACCACACCCGGCCTTACTCTGACATTTTTAAAGGATAACTCTGTTTGATACAGTAATTTTAGTTGGCAGTTAGTTAATCTCAGGACTTAAAATATATCCTACACTGTGCTGGTTGGTTTTAATGTCAACTTGCCACAAATTAGAATCATCTAAGTAAGGAGCCTCAATTAAGGAATTTCCCTGATTGCCTAATCTGAAGTGGGAAGACCCACCCGATGGGGGTGGTATCTCCTGGTAGCAGCCAGATAAAAGGGGGTATGTGGGAAGGAAGTCTACTCACCTCTCCTTTGGTCTTCCTCCTCCTTGCCCTGTGGATTTATTCTGTTGCTGCTGCTGTCGACTTCTTCACTGAGATCAGAACCTGTGTTTCCAGGCCTCCATCACTGACTAAGGACCAGCAGCTCTCCAGGTCTACACTACCAGGCTGGGGCTGCTGAGGGGCCCAGCCCAGAGGACTGACAACTCTGGGTTCTTAGATCAAAGGCGTGAGGCAACGTGTTACTATTTCAGAGTAAGCCAATTTAATAAATTCCTATATTTATTCTATCAGTTCTGTTCTTCTAGAGAGCCCTGGATGGTACACATACTTTCCTTGATTTTTAGGGGTTTTGTTGAGAAGTCTCATATAACTCCGATGAATTTACCTTTGTAAGTAATTTGGCATTTTTCTCTTGCAGCTTTCAATATTCTTTCTTCTGTAGCCTTAGAACTTTTAACTGTTGTGGGACACAGTGATATCCTTTTCTGGTCATCTCTTTCGGATTTTATTGTATTCATTTATTTATTTACTTATTTATTTTGAGATAGGGTCTCACTATGTAGCCCTGGCTGGCCTGGAACTTGATATGTAGATGAGAGTGGACTCAGACTCAGAGAGGTCCTCTTGTCTCTGCCTCTCGAACACTGAGATTAAAGTCCTGAGCCACCACACCTGGCCAGTTTGGGGTTCTAAACGCCTCCTGTACTTGGACAGCCATTTGTTTGCACCAGATTTGGGCACTTTTCTTCCGAAATTTCACTGAGTAGGTTCAGTTAGTATCTTCAGCTTGTATCTTAGCTCTCTCTATCTCATTACATTCGCAGTCTCTCTCTCACTCTCTCTGTCTCTGTCTCTCCTCCCTTCCCTTCCATCTTGCTACATATTCTAGGATAACTCAGAACATAACTGTGTAGCCCAGGCTGGTCTCAAATGAATGACCCCCTGACATCAGTATCCCCGACCCCTGGGATTAAAGGTGTGTGCCACCACCCCAGGCAGGTTTGGTCTCTTGATCGTGTCCCAGAGTTCCTGACAGTCATGGTCATGCCTGCACAGCTTAGCGTTTGTCTGGATGTCTGGATTGTCTCAGTTCAACGTCCGCTCTCTTCTTCTTGATCTAGTCTGTGAGTGACGTTGTCAACATCTCTTTTGTCTTATTTCCAGAATACTTGTATCCTTGATGAATTTCTCATTCTTGTTGCTATTTTTCTCATTTGGGCCTTGAACTTACTTCCTTACTTCTTTGAATCCTCGCTGAGGTCACTGATCATTTTAAAAACTAAGCTTCTAGATTCTGTGCTTAGCATTTCGACCATTTTGGTATCTTTGGATGTCTTTATTAAGGAGGTTTGAGGTTTGAGGGAGTCAGACTGCCTTGTCTTTTCATGTGTCTTGTGTTTTAACATTCTATTTGTCCATCAGGAAAGCTATGTGACTCTATACAAGGAGATATGTGTGAGTCAACAAACAGGCACGTTGGATGAAACACAGAGAGACATGGTGTATATGTCTGCAACACAAACACACATGTATGAGTCTAAGACATAAATAGACATGTTTTATGAGTAAGCAGTCCAAATAAGACATTTTGTATAGATCTGTAATATAGCCAGACATGTTGTGAGTATGCAATACAAACAGACATGTCGTGTGCATCTACATTACAAACAGACATAGTGCATGAGTTTACATTACTAATTGACATACGTTAATCTGAAAAATACATAGATATGTTGTATGACTTTGCAAAAGAAACCAACACACTATATGCAGTTAGAATGCAAATAGCCATGTTGCATACTCTGCAACACAAACACATGTTGTATGAGCCCACAACAGAAAGTGACGTGGTGCATTAGTCCACAAAACAAGTGAATATTCTGCAGGATTCTGCAGTAAAAGCAGATATGTTATATGAGTCTACAATAAAATAAAAGCATGTTTTATGAGCCTGCAGAGGAAACAGGCATGTTATGTGAAACACAGACAGGCACGCTTTATGAGTCAAAAATGCAAGCAGACATGTTATATGAGTCTGTGACTCAAACACACATGTTGTAGGGGTTCGCAACACAAAAAGACATGTTTTATGCTTCTTAATACAAGCAGAAATGTGTGTGTCTGGAATGTTGACATGCTGTATGAATTAGAAACACAAATAGACATGTTTCTGTATCTTAAACATAAATAAGACATATTGTATGAGGGTGCACTACAAATGGATATGTTGAATGAGTCTAGAACACAAACAGACACAGTGTAGAAGTCTACAACACATGTTAAATGCATCTATAAAACAGGTGTTTTATATGAGTCTACAACACAGTAGACACATTTCATGAGTCTGCAGTACAAACATGTCACATGAGTGTGCAACACTAATAAGACATGTCACATTCTGCAAAACAGAGACAGGTCGTATTAGTCTGCAACAAAGCACAGTATATAATTCTACCACACAGTCAGACATTTTACATAAGTACACACACAAATAAATGCTGTATGAGTCTGCAATACAGACATGTACATCTGCAACAGAACAGGTGTGTTGTATGGGTCTGCAATAAAAAAACATGTTTTGGGGGTAGAGAGATGGCTTAGTGGTTAAGAGCATTGGCTGCTCTGGTAGAGGACATGGGTTCAGTTCCCAGCACCCACATGGTGGCTAACAACCATCTATAACTCCAGTTCCAGATGATCCAATGCCCTCTTCTGACCTCAGCAGGCATTTCACGACACCGGTGAACTTGCATGCAGGCAGGCAATACACTCATACACATAAAATTAAAATAATAAATAAAAAATAAAGACACATTTATGAATCTGAAATGCAAAAAGACATGTCATATGTATCTACAATACAAATAAGATATGTTGGGTGGGTTTACAACACACAGAGATGTTCCATGAATCTACAATTCAAACAGACATGTATAAGTCTACAACATAAGTAGACATATAGTATGAGTCTGTAATACAAATTAGCATGTTGTAAGACTACAATACCACTAGATGCATAAGTCTGCAATACAAACAGACATGATGTATGTGTCTACAGTATAAAGAGACATGCTGTATAAATTTACACTACAAATGGACATGTTGTGTGAGTCTACAATACAAAAGACAGATATGAATTATATTTGAGGAGGAAGCATAAAAACTTACGTCATGTTAATTAGTAGAGGTGATAAACATCACCATTGAAATCTACCCGATGACTTTATAGACATACACAGGAGCCAAGGATCCAAGTGCAACCGATTATGACTAGTAATAATCAGATACATACAGATTAGAGGTGCATGTGCCAACATCACAGTGTTATTAGCAAAAACAATGAGCCTTTCTGTAAGAAACAGTATATTTTAAAACAAAATGGAGATCCTTTTTATTTTTTTTGAGACTGGGTCTCCCTGTAGCCCCAGCTATCCTGGAACTCACTATGTAGACCAGGCT
>NW_008330120.1:1558395-1558498 GCF_000622305.1 Nannospalax galili
GACATGTTATGTGAGTCTACATAGGAAACAGACATTTTAATTTGGTGTGGTGGTACATGACTTTAATCCCAGCACTTGGGAGGCAGAGGCAGGTGGATCTCTG
>NW_008330120.1:1558594-1561407 GCF_000622305.1 Nannospalax galili
AAAAGGAAAAAAGAAACAGACATTTTGTAGGAGTTCATCATACAAACAGTCATGCTGTATGCATCTGAAATTCGCTCAGAAATGTTGAATTTGCAACACAAATAGACATGTTGTATGACTCTACAACACAAATAGAATTATTGTATGAATCTGAAATATGAAAAGATATGATGTATGACACATTGGGTGAGTGTACTATACAAATAAGACATGTTCTATGAGTGTCATACACAAACAGGCATGTCACAAGAGTCCACAATACAAACAGACATGTGGTATGCAGAAACAATAAAAACAGATGAGTCTAACCTCAAAGATACATGTCTGAGTCTGAAACACAAAAAGACACATTGTATGTATCTACTTTACAAAGTATGTGAGTTACAATAGTAATTGACATACACTAGTCTGTAACACATACACACATGTTGAACAGTTCTGCAATACAGATTGACACATTATTGGGTTACAATGCAAATAATCATGATGTATGCTTCTGCAACACAAATAGACATGTTGTATGAGTTTGTACTATAAATGGACATGTTGCATGAGTATATAATACAAGTAAAACATGTTACATGCCTCTACAGTACAGATACATGTTACATGGGTCTGCAGCACAAATAGAATTGCAGTATGAGTCTGCAATGTTAATGGATATGCTCGATGAGTCTATAATAAAAGTACACATGTTGTGTGAGCCTAGAATACAAAGAAGACATGTATGAGTTTTAAAGAACAGAGAGATGTTGTGTGGGTAAATACTAAAGATAGATCTGTGGAGTGGGCCTGCAATATAAATAGACAACTTGTGACAAAACAGACACATGTATGATCTTATAATTCCATTAGACATTCTGCATGAGTGCAGACTACAAAGGCCACTTTCCTGAGTTTGCTGTGTAAGCACACATGTATGAATCCATAATACAGGTATTTTTGTAAGTCTGCAACAGAACCGGGCATGTTGTATGAGTCTGCAGTACAGACAGACATGGTGTGAATCTGAAATACCAAAAAGCACGTTGTATTTTCTCCAACACAAATACGGTGTGTTGTGAGTTTCCAACATACACAGAGATGTTGTAAGGGTCTAGAAGAAAGACATGTTGTGTGAGTCAGAAGCACAAAGAAGGAATTCGTTTGAGTCTCTAATTCAAGTCCCAGGCAAATCAGGCGGACAAAACCCAGCACAGAACGGGGAAAACGAACAGCAGACCCCACTCTTATCTGATGAAATATTGGAAACTGATTGCTGCTAGGTGAGGAAGAGCTGAGCTTCCTAAAACAAGGGACTCTAAATAGGCTGATTAGACCTCAGTGGATGGACTTGCACTGGAGAACGTCTGGGGACACTGATAACACAGTAGGCCTTAACAGGGATGACAGAGTATATGTGCTCCAGTGGGGGCGGGGGACATGGGGGGGATGCTATAGGAGGGTGCCGGTGGGCACGGGGGTATAAAGATGATTAAGATTGATTGAGATGTTCTGTATGAAATACGCAAAAATTCTATAAAAACAATTTACAAAAGAGGTGAATTGTAGGAATCCCCAATACAAATTGGGATGTTGTAAGGCTTCAACACTGACAGACGCATTATATGAGTCTGAAACGCAAATAGACTTGGAGTACGTGTCTATAATGTAAAGTTACATTTTACAATCTGTAATACAAATTGGCACGTTGTATGAGTCGACAATAAAGCAGACAAGTTGCATGGGTTTATAATACAAATACTCATGTTGTATGTGACTACAACATAGGCATTCTACACATGTCCATCATACACATCAACATGTTGTATAAATCTACTCTACAAATGGACATGTTGTGTGAGTCTAGAATACAAATAGGCAAATTATATGAGTCCATAAAACAGACATGTTGGATCAGTATGAAACACAAGCACACATGTTGTGTGAGTCTACATAGGAAACAGATACATCGTAAGAGTCGACCATACCAAGCCTTATCTACACAGCACATGGTAATTAAAAATACCAGACTGGTGGAACTAGCCTTCTGGGGTGTTTAACAGCCGTACTTTAAGGCCTATACTAATGTGGTCAGAGAGGCTTAAAGGACAGTTTTTGCCCCCTGCCCTCCAAGGTCGACTAAGTTCCATGGGACTATGGAACATCTCTCAAAATGTCCTGTAACTGTGGTGAGTCACCTGTCCTCTTGTTCAGGGAGGCCATGGAGACCCCACGAGATGGACTTGAACCAGTGACCAGCCTACAAGAGGAGGGTCAACTCAGAGGAAACATCTCATTCATGCTTCCAAGTGAAGCCAGACAGGGTCGAGTAGGACCTTTGACTTATCTTCACATAGATGGAACTGGTAAAAGAAAGGAGCCAGGAGCTCCTCCCAAGCCCATGTGACCCCTGAGGAACAGATCCTCAAATGACCTTAAGTGTAAAAATAAACTGATTCATTTGGGCCAACTGTATGGTCTTAAACACCCAAAAGGAAAGTATAACCAAAGAGTAAAGTCATCAGTATATTTAAGAGTTCAAGGGATTACACTTCCCAGACTAATGTCTATATAAAAAGTCTATATAAAAAGTTATTTACACAATCATTTCTCATTGATGATTTTGTTCCTAACCAGAAAGTGCTGCGCATATATAAGACTTCAAGTCTTGGTCTGCAATACTGTAGTTCCCACCTGTAGCTAAGGGAGACAACCAGCTATTTTTCTAAAATGATAGATAAATTTGTTTTCTCCCCCTATCTAGAAGCCTTTGAGAGGGAACTGACACTGATTCTAACCACTCCAACAGCTACCAAAATACCTGAAAGAAA
>NW_008330120.1:1561498-1564993 GCF_000622305.1 Nannospalax galili
TGCTTTTGGAAGCCTTTGTCAAGAAATTCCAATGGACTCTCATATGAACATTTGAAAATTGCACTGTTCTGATGTTTTTCTAGTTCCCTGTCTAGAACTTGTAATGCTAATTACTCTTGCCTTTACTTCTCCTTCACAGCTCCTATTCACAACTCAAGGACTTTCTTTTCACCTTAGGATAAGAGTTATACAATTTGGGAGTCTTTTAGATAGACCCACTGAAGGGGTGCTCACTCCAATTGCCTCACCTTGCATCCCTGTGCAGCATGGGAGAAGCCAGAGTGGCCTGTGTACCTATTTCCTATTGGCAAGTTGGATAACCTCTTCAGAGGATGGTGTGATAAGAATAGGCGGTAGGAATTGACTAGGCAGTTAGGGTAAAAAGACCCCAAAGAAAAGCAGCCAGTCTCTTGGCTAAAAGTCAAAATATCATTGGGCCTCTTAGTGACATACTCCGTTCCAAAGGCCAAAAATGTCAAAAATAGTTGGGAGCATTTATCTAATCCTTAATGATTTTAGGGTTACCTCTTCAGAGGGGGGAATGTTAGAGTAGCCAAAAGCCCCATAAAGAAAATCAAAGAAGAAAGAGTACATGAAGTTATCAGAAAAAAGTGATGGGGAGATATAGGAGTTAGAGGGGAGGGAGTGGGCGTGGATTTGATCAAAACACCTTATATGTGTGTATGAAATTCTCAATAAATTAGTTTTTTTAAAAAAAGAGTCTACCATACAAGCCGACATGCCGTATGCATCTGCCATACACTCAGAATTGTTGTTTGATTCTGCAACACAAATGGATGTGTTGCATGTGTCCACAATATGAACAGATATGTTCTATGTGTCTACAACGAAAACAGCCATGATATGAGTATAGAACACAAATACAGCATGTTAGATGAGTTTAAAAGACATAAAGAAAAGTAATAAGATATGTTGTCTGAGGCTGCAATGCGAATAAGCAAGATAAATGCATATGCTTTACAAACAAACACAGCGTGTGAGAGCACAATGCTAACTGACATGTTGTACTAGTCTGAAACACATACAGGCTTATTGTATGACTCTGCAACACAGAAAGCTACCGTGTGCAAGATTACAATTCCAACAATCATGTCGTATGCATCTGCAGCATAGATGGACATGTTATGTGAGTCTGCAACACAAAAAAAATCATATGAGCCTACAATGTGAGAGGATATGTTGTATGAGTGCACTGTAAAACAGATGTGTCAGTCTAGTGCACAATTAGACATGTTGAATGAGTTTATAACACACACAGAGATGTTGTATGGATAAACAATACAAACAAACGTGGGCAAGTCTGTAATGCAAATAGAACTTGTATTATTCTGCAATAAAAACAGACATATTTATGATTCTATAATACAGTTAGACATTTTAACTGCGTATGCAGCACAAATCAGACATGTTGAATGAGTCTTCAATACAATTAAACGTTTTACATGTGTCTACAACAGAAGCAGGTATGTTGTATGAGCTTGCAATTCAAATAGACATGTATGAATATGAAATACAAAAGACACATTGTATAGGCCCACAATACAAGTAAGGCATGTTGCATGAGTTTACAGCACATACAGAGATGTTGCATAGTTCCGCAATACAAACACACATGTTGTACGAGTCACAGCGCAAAGTGAAAAGTTGTGTGAGTGTGCAGTGCAGAGAAACATTCTATATGGATCTTCAGCACAAATACACAGTTACATGTGTCCACTTTAGACATAAAATGTATGAATTAACGACAGTAATCGATATGTGTATTAGTCTGTAACACACAGACATGTTGTATGGCTCTGCAATGTAATTTGACATATTGTGTGAGGTTACAATAAAAATAGTCATGTTCCAGGCTGGAGAGATGGCTCAGTGGTTAAGAACATCAGCTGCTCTTGCAGAAGACCCAGCTTCAGTTCCCAGCACCCAGCTAATGACCACCTGTAACTCTAGCTTCATGGGATCCAACACCTTCTTCTGGCTCTTGGGGGCATTGCATGCACATAGTGTACTCACATATGTGCGGGCATAACACTCATATACATGACATAAAAATAAAAAAAATTTTAACAGTCATGCTTGATGCATCTGCAGGACAGACACACTGTATGAGTTTGCAATACAGACAGGTAATATGAAATCAAAATCAAACTAGGCACGTTGTATGAGGAGTATGAAATATGAATGGGTATACCATCTGAGTCTGCTATAATGACAGACATGTTGGTCTAAAGTCAAAGAAGACATGCTGTGTTTATAATGCATACAAGGGTATGGTGTAGGTACATACGTAGAGACATCTGTAATGAGCCTATAACATAAATAGAAGACGTGTATTAGTCTTCAACAAAACAGATGTGTTTATGATCACATAATACTAATAGGCATTTTTCATGAGTGTACTGCATAAATCAGACGTGTTGTATAAATCTTCAATAGAAAAGACACATTGTGTGAGTATAGACTACTACAGACCTATGGTCTGAGTCTGCTACACAAATAGACATGTAGTATGACTCTGAAATACGAAAAGCACATTATATGGGTCCACAGTACAAATAAGGCATGTTGTATGAGTTTACAACACATGAGGAGGTGTTTTATGGTCCTTTGATACAAACAGACATGTTGTGTGAGTGCATAACACAAATGAAAACATTCTGCACGAATCTTCAGTCTACAAAGTGTGTGAGTTAGCAATGCTAACTGACCTGGTCTATTAGTCTAAAATGCATATAGGCATGTCGTATGGCTGTAAAGTATAAATGGACACATCATATGAGATTACAATAAAATAGTCATGTCCTATGCATCTGCAACACAAATAGACATGTTGCATAAGTCTGAACTACAAGCAGACAAGTGGTATGAGACTATAATAAGAAGACATGTACGATTACACAGTACAAATAAGATGGTCAATGAATCTGCAATCCAGAGAGACATGCTGTGGAAGTCTATAATGCAAACCGACTGTGGTGTCAGACCACAATAAAGACAGGCATGTTGAGTCTGTCTCACAAAAGAGGTATGTATGAGGCTACAGTAAAATAAGGTGTGTTACACGAGTCTACAATACAGAACCATGTTGTATAAGTTGGTAACACATGAAGAAATTGCTGTGTGAGTCTGCAATACAAATGGATATGTTATGTGACCCGACTATGAAGACAGACACGTGTCAGACTAGAATACAAATAAAATGTATGAATTTATAATACATGTTGTCCTATGGGTATACAATACAAGTACATATGTGGTATGAGTCTGTGACATACATCAAAGCCTTCTATTAATGTGCAACAAAACAGACATGCTCTATGATTCTACAACACAATTAGGCTTTTTTTTTGAAGGGGGGAGTCTTTTTGAGACAGAGTCTCCCTGTAGCCCCAGCTGTCCTGGAACTCACTGTGTAGACCAGGCTGGCCTTGAACTCACAGAGATCCACCTGCCTCTGCCTCCCCAGTGCTGGGA
>NW_008330120.1:1565139-1576195 GCF_000622305.1 Nannospalax galili
TTTTGGTCTTTTTGGGACAGGGTCTCCCTGTAGCCCCAGCTGTCCTGGAATTCACTATGTAGACCAGGCTGGCCTTGATCTCACAGAGATCCACCTGCCTCTGCACAATTAGACATTTTTTATGAGTGCACAGCACAAATAATAAATTTTGTATGAGTCTTGGATGCAGAAAGATGTGCTGTACGCTAACAGTGTAAGAAACACTTGATTTATGCATCTGCTATCCAAGCAGACATATTGTATGAGTCTACAGCAGAGCTAGACATGTTATATGGGCATATAATACAAATAAACATGTTATGTGAGTCTGAAACACAAAAAACATGTTGAATCTGCCCACACTATAAAAAGACATATTTTATAAATCTACAGTACAAGTTATTACATTGTTTGAGTCTATGATACTAACAGATGTGTGTATGGGTTTGCAATACAAATAGTCATGTTGTATGTGACTACCACACAAATAGACATAGGATATGTGTCTATCATATACACCAACATATATAAATCTACACTGCAAATGGACATGTTGTATGAGTCTAGAGAAGTTACAAGAATCCAAACCAGACGTGTTATGAATATGAAGCACAAATGCTCATGTTGTATGAGTCTACGTTAGAGAAAGAAATGTTTCAGGAGTCTTCCATACAAACAGACACGTCATATTTCTCTGCAATACACTCAGAACTGTTCTTTGTGTCTGCAACACAAGCAGATATGTTGCATGCATGTATAATAAAACAGACATGTTGTATGATACAAGCAAGACATGCTTATTGAGCTTAAAACATAAATAGATGTATGATTCCACGATGCAAAAATTCATGTAGTACGAGTCTTTAATGCAAAGACCTAGTGTAGACATGTACAATACAAATAAGAACGGTACACAAGTCTGCAATACAGAGAGACATGTTGTGTGTTGCTGTGATGCAGATAGAAAAGCTGTATTCGTTTGCAACAGAAACAGACATATTGTATGATATCACAATACAATAGACATTTTGCATGAGGATTCAACTCAAATAAGACATGTGCAGGCATGTGGTATGAACTTACAATACATTTAGACATTTTGTATGACTGCAATAGAGTCAGGCATCTTGTAAGGATTTGTAATCCCAAAGGACATATAAGCATGTTGTATGAGCCTGCAACACAGATGCAGCATGAAATACAAAGACATGTTATATGTGTTTACAATACAAATAAGGAATGATGCATGAACTTTCAACGCATATAGAGATGTTTTATAATTCCCGAATACAGACACGTTTACAAGCGTACAATACCAATAAGAGACATTTTGTGTAAATCTGCAGCGCAAGCAGAAAGGATGTGTGCGCTGACTTTACAAATAAAGGGTATGAGATAGCAATGCCAACTGACATGTTTAATTAGTCTGCAACAAATATAAGCATGCTGCATGGCTCTGCAATATATATGGACAATTTCATGAGATTACGATTGAA
The DNA here is from genome assembly GCF_000622305.1 of Nannospalax galili. Classification (NCBI taxonomy): domain Eukaryota; kingdom Metazoa; phylum Chordata; class Mammalia; order Rodentia; family Spalacidae; genus Nannospalax; species Nannospalax galili. The sequence goes on from NW_008330120.1 coordinate 1,566,615, forward strand.
ATAGTTATGTTCTATATATCTGCAACACACAGGTTGCATGAGTCTGCAACACAAACAGACATGTGCTTTGAGACAACAATAAAAACTGACGTGTTGTATGAATATACAGTACAAGTAAGATATGTTACATGGGACTGCAATATGGAGCCATGCTGTATGAGTCTGTAACACAAAATTGTATGTGCCTACAATGTGAATGGATATGTTGTACGAGTGCACTAAAGACAGACGTGTCAGTCTAGTGCACAAATAAGTTGGATGAGTTTCCAACAGACATGGGGATGTTGTTTGGGTATTGACTAAAGACATGAGGAGCGAGTGCAGCATAAACAGAAGACTCGATTAGTGTGCAACGAAAATGACGTATTTTATCACACTTTCTCATCCCACTATGCAATTGGTCATTTTGTATGAATAGACAGCACAAATCAGACATGTATGAGTCTTCAATACGAAATTCACATGTGAGTGTAGACTATGAAAGACCTGTTGTATGAGTGTGAAATAAAAAACATTCATGTCATTTGAATCTAAAATACAATTAAGTCTTTTTTTTTTTGAGTTTGCAACAAACCAGACATGTCGTATGAGTCTGTGGTAGAAATGAATATGTTGTATGAATGTGAAACACAGAAAGACACATTTTATGGGTCAACAATACAAGTAAGAATTTTTTTGAGTTCATAACACAAGCAGAGATGTTGTATATAATACAAACATGTTGCATGAGTCTGCAATACAAAAAGATATGTATGACTCTCCAACAGAAATATACATGTTGTGTAGGTTTGGAATAAAACAAGACGTGCTATATGAATGTGAAATACAGAAAGACACATGTTATGTGATTATAATACAAATAAGACATGTTGTATGACTTTCCCACATATATAGAGATGTTAAGAGTCTACAACACAAACTGGCATGTTGTCTGAATCTGAAACACAGAAAAACACATTGTATGGGTCAACGCTACAAGTAAGACGTGTTTGGAAGTTCATAACACATGCAGAGACGTTGTCCTTGATACAAACAGGTGTGTTGCATTAGTTGGCAACACAAATAGACAAGTTGTATGACAACAATACAAGACATGTTATTTATGTCTTCAATAGAAACTGAAATGCTGTAGAAATCTACAATGGCACAAGATACATTGTATGAGCCTGTAACACACAGACATGTGAGTTTGCTATACAAAAGGACACACTGTATGAGAATGCGGCACAAATTCACCTGCTGTTCAAATCTGTACCTCACACAGGTATGTGCTGTGAGTCCGCAATAAAAGTAGACATGCTGTGTGAGTCTGAAACACGCGTGTGTATCTACCTTAGAAACAGACAAACTGTATGTGTACATGATACTAATTAGCAGTCTGTAACACACAGAGACATGTGGTATAGTGCTGTGGTACAAATTAACACATGGTATGATATGACAATACAAACAGTCATATTCTATGCATCCGCAGCACAAGCAGACATGGTGTATGAGTCTGCAATACAAACAGGCATGTTGTATGAGTACGATTCAAAGGAACATGTCATATAAGACTACAATAAAAATATACATGTTTTATGAGTCTGCATCACAAACACACATGCTTTGTGAGTCTGAAATGCACACAGACTCACAGATGTACGACTATGGATGTAAGGCATGTTGTATGAGTCTCCTACAAAAACACATATGTTGTATGAGTCTTTGATACAAACAGACATGGGATATAAGACTATAATAAACAATATGTTTTATGAGTCTGTGCCATAGACAGACATGTTTTAAGTCTGAAATACACACAGGCACGTTGTATGAGCATGCATTACTAATGGGACATGTTGCATGAGTTTCCTACATAGACACATAAGAGACATGTGGTAAGAGACTACAGTAAAAATAAACATGTTACATTGCTGTCTGTCCATCAAAGAGACATGTCATATGAGTCCGCATTACTAATAGGCCTGTTATATGGGCCTCAGATTCAAACACACATGATGTATGAGTCTGCAACACAAATATACATTTTTCAGGCATCCACAACATAAATATACATGTTTTATGCTTCTAAAATACAAACAGAAATTTTGTGAGTCTGGAATACAGACATGCAGTATGAGTCCACAACCCAAGGAGTCATGTTTCTGTGTCTGCAACACAAAGGGACATGTATGAGTCTGAAACACAAACAGACATGTTGAATAAGTCTACTATACAAGCAAGCATTTCGTATGTGTCTACAAGTTAGAAAGTTCTACTGACTGCAACACAAGTGTAGTGTGTGATTCCACACTGCTAGACACTTTAGAGAAAAGACATGTTACAGGAGTCTGCAGTTCAAAATACACATTGTGTAAGCATAGAACACAAAGAAGAATGATTTAATAATACAACAAATGGGGCTGGAGAGACGGCTCAGCAGTTAAGAGCACTGACTGCTCTTTCAGAGGACCTGGGTTCGATTCTCAGCACCCACATGGTGGCTACAAACTGTCCTTAACTCCAGTTCCGGGGGAATCTGAAACCAATACAATAAACTTAATTTAATAATAAATAACTTAATAAGCAAATAAGGTTGACATATTGTGTGAGTATATTAAGGTCTTTTCTATGAGTTTGGAACAAAACCAAGCGTTCTTTATGAGTTTATGATGCAAATGGACGTGTTGTATGAATTGCAAAAGGACACTTTGCGTGTGGTGCGTACGTACAGAGATGGTGCACAAGTCTGTAACACAAACAGACACGTTATATAAGTCTTCAATCAAGTAAGGCACGTTGTATGTGTCCACAACATAGACACACTGTTAGAGTTTACTAGACAGACATGTGGTATGAGAACACAATACATACAGACCTGTTGTATGAGCCTATATCTCAGACGTGTTATGAGCCTGCAAAACAAATAGGCCTGTTATGTGAGCCTTCAACATAAGTAGACATGTTGTATGGGTCTCAAACAGAAACAGATATGTTGTGTGAGTTGCAATATAAACAGAGACATGTTTATATAAATTTGAAATACAGAAAGTTTTTGTCTATGACACAAATAAGACATGTTGTATGACTTTACCACACATACAGAGATGTTGTGAGTCTACAATACAAATTGACATGTTAAGCCTACAATGCAAATAGACATGTCGTATGAGTCTACAACACAAACAAGACATGTCTATGAAACTTCAATACAAATACATGTGTCACAATACAAATAAGATGTAGTGTGTGAGTTTACAACGCATACAGAGATGACCCATGGGTCTAGAATAGAAACAAACATGTTGTATAAGTCTGCAACACAAGTAGACGTGTTGTATGAGTCCACAATACAGACATAGCGTTAGAGCTTCCTCTATAGACAGACATGGTGTATGACAACACAGTACAAATAGACATGTTGTATGAGTCCACAATACAGACATAGCGTTAGAGCTTCCTCTATAGACAGACATGGTGTATGACAACACAGTACAAATAGACATGTTGTATGAGTCCACAATACAGACATAGCGTTAGAGCTTCCTCTATAGACAGACATGGTGTATGACAACACAATACAAATAGACATGTTGTATGAGGCTGTACCTCAAACACACACGTGGTATGAATCTGTAACACACGTAGACATACAGCATCAGTTTACAATACAAACAAATATGTTGTAGAAGTCTGACATACAGACAGCCCTGTTGTATGAGTGTGCGATACAGAAGACGTGCTTTAAGAGTCGGCAACTTGTTGAAGGTCCTGTCTTTTCTCCAGTGTATGTTTTTGGTCTCTTTGCCCAAAACCAGGTGGCGACAGGGAACAGCCGTACATCTGGTCCTTGGTTCTCTTCTGTTGATGAATGCGTCTGTTTTTACGCTGGTATTGTGCTGTTTTATTATCGTAGCTCTAGTGTAACTTGAAATCACGGACTGTGGTTTCACCAACAGGGTTGTTACTATTCAGGACTGTTTTGGTTATCATGGTCTTGTGTATTTCCATATGAATTCTGAGATAATTTTCCATTTCTGTGAAGAAGCGTGTTGGAGTTTTCACGGGTCTGTGTCAGATCTGTGGATTGCTTTTGGTAGGATAGCCTTTTCCACAATATTAACCTTGCCAATGTACTGGTCAAGCTGGGGAACCACATGCAGGAGAATGAAACTTTATCTCTATCTCTTGCCATGCACAAAACTCAACTCCAAATGGATCAAGGCCCTTGACATAAAAGTAGATACCGTGAATATGACAAAGAAGAAAGTACGGGGTTCACTTCGACTTAATGGACCGAAAAGACGTTTTGAACAGAATCTGAATAGCACAGGTATTTATAACAATTGCCAAGTAGGACGTCATGAAACGACAAAGCTTCTGCACAGCAAAGGGCACCATCATTCGAGGGAAGAGGCGTCTACAGGATGGGAAAAGTGCTTTACCAGCTATTATCTGACAGATGGTTGGTGTCTACAACATACAAAGAACACCGCAGAAACAGGCCGCTCAGCTAACATTTGGAACATGGAGCCTGTGAGCAGAAAGATCAAGGGACAGGGTCTCAGCCACATTGCTGCCACCGCCTAGAAACTACCGAGCCTACACCGACACAGGGCACAGACCATCTGGTCGTGGATAAGAGTGAACGGGTGCAGAAGGGAGTGTGCATGAAATCTACAACTGAGCAAGGAGCTGAGCTGTCTGATGAAGAGAGGAATCATCTCCCTGTTGCTTAGAAAAGTGCGGTAGAGCTTGTAAGTCCTCTTGGAGGATCATCTCAAGTACTGAGCAGAAGACTGAAGGTTCTGAGGGAAACCAGAACACGGCTCAAGAATACAGAGAGAAAACTAAGACTGAGCTAAGAGCTCTCCGCAGTGATGTACGGTCTCCTCTGGGAAAATTCTTGACCTCCAATGCTTCACGAGCAGAAAGCAAATTTTCCATTTGAAAATGAAGGGAAGGGAGACTATTGCCGTTACCTGGCTGAGGGTGAGGCTGTCGATGGCAAGAGAGGGCTTGTGGGTCAGTCACGAGTATGTCAGGAAGCATTTGAAATCAGCAGAAAGGCAATGCAGCTAACACACCCACCAGGTTGGGTCTGGTCCTCAGCTTCTCTGCGTTCTGTTATGAGATTCTGAACTTCCCAGAGAAAGCTTGCTCTCGTGCAAAAACAGCTTTCAATGAAGCCATTGCTGAACACGAAACATTAAGTGAAGGGTCGTGCAAAGACTAACGATGCTGTTACTGAGAAACAACAGCACATCATGAACTTCGGATGCTCCGGGAGATGAAGCAGACTCAGGAGGGGGGAAATTAACCGGCTTTCCAGCTTTTGTCTGCCTCATTCTTTTTAAAGAATATTTTATTTATTGTTATTTTTCATTTCATGTGTATTAGTGTATCACCTGCATGTGTGTAAGTGCACCCATGTCGTGCAATGTCCGTGGAGGTCAGAAGAAGGCATCAGATTCCCTGGAACTGGCGTTATGGATGATTGTTAGCCACCATGTGGGTGCTGGGAATTGAACCAGGGTCCTCTGCAAGAGCAGCCAGTGCTCTTAACCACTGAGCCGTCTCTCCAGCGCATCTGCCTGTTCTAAACTCTACACCGTAGACCACTTGTCACCTATGCTGTCCCACAAATAGGGTTTTTTGTTGCTGTTTGTGATTTATCACGTTTGTGTTACTTCTGTTTGAATTTCTGTATTTCCCTTGTGGTTTTTATGTTTTAATATTAGGGAGTAGAGCCAGTTAACATTTATGGAGGTATTGGTTTTCATTTTGAGGCAGTCGTGTGGAGGTTTTACACAAGTTGCGCGTTTGATCATAGTACTTTGGGCACATCCTGGCTTCACAAGGGCCGGGGTTGAAACAAAGAACACTGCCTACATATTGGTTTGTCCCAGTGGGGAATAAAAGGATAATTGATTCCAGTCACAAGTGCAGTTATTGTGAGCACTTTAAGGTCAGGAGCACTTACAAGGTTGTGGTACAGACAGATATCCCGTGGGCACATGTTGAAGTCACATATTTTGTGGAACAACCAGCGTCGGGGTGAACCCCTTTGACCACAGCTGTGGAAGTCCCCTGACAAAGGCGGGAGCCCTTCACTGGATAAGGGCAGAGGTGGTTCACATTCCATTACCTGTAAAGTTGCCTGCTGTTGCTCTCTGTGCTGGATGCTTTAGGGTCAATTTGACACACCTGGGTTAAGGGAGCTTCAATTGGGGAATTTCCTCCATTGGACTGGCCTGTGGCCATGTCTGTGGGGCACCTTCGTGATTGCTGAGTGATGTGGGAGGGCCCAGCGCACTGTGGGTGGTGCCACCCCTAGGCAGGTGGGCCTGTGTTGCATAAAAAAGCAGGAGGCTGAGCAGGGCCAGGGGAGCAAGCCAGTAAGCTGCGTTCCTCCATGGCCTGTGCTCCAGCTCCTGCCTCCAGGTTCCTGCCCTGAGTTCCTACCTTGGGCTCCCTGATGAATGGGACCTGGGAGATGTAAGATAAATAAACCCTTTCCTTCCCAAGTCGGTATTGGTCAGAGTGTTTTGTCACAGCAATGGAGAGACAAACTAAGACTCTTTCATTATTTTTACTGCGTATTTTATTTGTATTTAAATGCTTTAGGCAATCAAAGAACAAATGTTCAAGTAAAGATACAGTAAGGATGAATTGCTTCTTATTTATCAGTTCATGGGAACCGAACACAGTAATAAACAAAAGGAAAACATTTCATGCAATTAACCTTTTGTTGTTGTTGTTGTTGTTGAGACAGAGTCTCACTGTTATAGCCCTGGCTGGCCTAGAACTCACTATGTAGACTAAGCTGACCTCAGACTCAAAGAGATCCACCTGCCTCTGCCTCCAGAGTGCTGGGATTAAAGGTATGTGCCACCACACCCAGCTTGTGATTTCTTTTTGATACTTGCCTTACATATATGTGCTGTAAAAATACTCTACAGGGAAGTAACTTGAGATGACGTCTAACATTGTTTAATGTCTTTCGAAAATTTCATGAACAAGCCAACCGTAACTGTTAAGAAGGTGTGTATCAAGTTCACATGAGAAGAAAGGTTTTATGAGTGGACTTTCAATGACTTTCTCTAAAGCTTCTCATGTAAGTCAGTCTTTTGGTTTTGAGACTTCTCTAAAGGAAATTGTACATCCTTAGAAATCGATTTCTCACTTCCTCTTGGCAGCAAATGGGCTTTTACCAATTTTAAGTGCAAAGGTTAAATGCTAATATAATCACCATCTTCAACCATGTCCTATGTCCTCTTCTCATCACCTCTTGGAGAAATGAAGTTGATTTTTTCTTCTGGCAGAGGGAGATAGACATTTAAAAGGTTGGTCTTTGGCATTTTCTAACAGGAAGGCACAATGTTCTTCACCCATCGTGACACTGAGTAGCATTAACTGTTAAGTTCTGAGGCTTTAAATCACTTTTTTTTAACTGAAAAAATTAACAGTTTATTATAATTTATTTTATTTAACAACCCCAAAAGTTTGCGTTTATCAGTAATTCCAGTGCAATTTCAAGTGCAACTGGAAATTCAGGGATCTCAGTGGAGCTGTTAGTGCAGCGGACCTTGTAGGTGAGATAATGCACAGTTTCGAGAGCACAGAGATGGTATCTCCCCGAAACTGACCCCATCGGTTTCATTTTCAGCAAACTGACCCAGCCCACTCAGCATGGCTTTTATTGTCCCTGAAGTTAGCGCATGTTCTCTTTTCACAATGAATTCGTGCCCATCAGATGTTAATTTGACGCCCTTGGCGTCAGGGCCCTCACAGCTCCCGTAGGTTTTCTTTCTCCATCCATTGTGTTCTTGTAAAATTCTTCTTTGATCCCACAGGAACTTTAGTAGTTTCCTGGTGAGGCAGGAACACAGCCTGTGACCCACTTTGTTCTGGAGGAAGTGCGCAGGATCCTCTCTCTGTCACTTTAGGTTTTCAAGACTTTCTTACGCTCTTACAACTTGACCTGACCTTGACTTTTACCCTTTATTTCTATTTTTCGGGTGTACAAGATTACTTTCCTTTGTGTTGTCACCAACTATACCTACTTGGTGGCCATTTTCTTGGGAAAAGTCCTCATGATCTTTCAGCTCCATGCAGAGTCTAAGAAACCCCACCTCCTCTGTTTGCCTCCAACGAACTCCCTCATCCTCTTCCCTGAAGTACATCTATCCTTGGTTGAGATTGTGTTTATCTCTGGAGACCCAACCCTGAATTGTCAGTCACTGTCTGCCTTGACAATCTTGGCTTCCTCTCTGTAAGCAATGCTGGGGGCTAAGAAATGCTCAAAGCTCACACCCCACTCAAGAGCTCCTCACTTCTTCCCAGAAAACACGAAGCCCAAACCGCCATTCTAAAAGAGATGTGTTTTCCCCTTTTAGAATATAAGTTCCTCAGGAGCAGGGGCAATGGTTTCTGTGTTTTGTTGGGCCTTCTACACTGTAAATGCTCAATAAACACTGATGATGGGAAGCCACCCTTCCCCCCAAAAAATGGTGGCACAGAACCAGAGAGTTCTCAGAAGAAGGAATACAAATGGCTGAGAAATATTTTAAAATTTTCATCATCTTAACCATCAGGCAAATGCAAATTAAAATTACTTTGTGACTTCCTCTTACCCCAGTGAGAAAGGCTATGATCAAAAGAAAACAAAGCAGATGACAAGTGCTGGTGAGGCTGTGGGGGATGGAGAACATTTTCCCTGCAGGTGGGAGTGCAAACTGGAGCAATCATTGTGGAAATTAGTGTGGCAATTCCTCACAGTTATAAATAGATCGACCATACGATCGATGCCTGGGTACATAACCAAAGGACTATATATCCTTCTCTAGAGATACCTGCTCATTCAAGTTCATTGCTGCTCTAGTCAGAGTATCCAGGAAACAGAAACAACCTAGATGTCCATCAATGGATGAACGGATAATGAAAATGTGTTTCGCAAACACAATTGAAGATTATTCAGCTGTAAAGAAAAATGAAATGATGAAATTCACAGGTAAATGGATGCAACTGGAAAGAATCATTCTGAGTTAGGTAAGCCACAGACAAAGCCCTCATGTTATCTCACATATGAATAGGATCGCTTTGGATCTTTAGATATGCATTTTCAAGCTGGAATATCCTTAGAAGACAGGAAAGTTGTAAAGAACCAGGGGAGAGAATTTCAAGAAACGGGGGATAGAACTTATGTGACTGGAAGTGGAGAAAGGGAATCATAGAACAGGAAGGGATAAGCGGGATGGTGGGTGGGAGGGCAGGGTAGAGGAGAGAGGGCAGGGAGAGAGGGCACTAAAGGCCTTTGAAAATGCCACTTGGAAAGCCACTGCTGTAGAGACTTCTTAAAATATATCCATATACACACATAAAAGGAGTTTAAATAGAGTTACCCTGTAACAGGGAGACAATGCCTCCCCTAGACACCATTGGCTGTCAGAAAAGCTCAGTACCAGGTATGAGTTCCTGATTGGTGGGGTACCAGGTATGAGTTCCTGTTGGTGGGGTACCAGGTATGAGTTCCTGGTTGGTGGGGTACCAGGTATGAGTTCCTGGTTGGTGGGGTACCAGGTAAGAGTTCCTGGTTG
>NW_008330120.1:1576380-1576524 GCF_000622305.1 Nannospalax galili
GTATGAGGGTGGGTGGTATACCGGGTATGAGAGTCTGGTTGGTGGGGTACCAGGTATGAGTCCCTGATTGGTGGGGTACCAGGTATGAGTCCCTGGTTGGTGGGGTACCAGGTATGAGTTCCTGGTTGGTGGGGTACCAGGTAT
>NW_008330120.1:1576843-1578523 GCF_000622305.1 Nannospalax galili
TGGTTGGTGGGGTCCCATAGACACTCCCCCCCACTGCAGGATATTACCGTCACCCTTGGTTATCCTCCAAAACATGATGTAAGATCCTATTGCTGAACATAGCACACATCTGAGTAAGACACGGAGCAATTAGGCTGGTACCAACATGGAAACTTCATTCCTGCTAGATAGCTTTCCTAGTGCTGGGAGTTTCTGTGGACAGTACTGGAGAGAGAAAAGTCATCATCGGCCTCACCCAGCTGTGAACCTTGTGAGCCTCAATAATGACTGGCCTGGCAAGGTCGGCCCACTAGTGCAAGAACGTTAATAGAATAACCAATAACTACTTTCTGGTTGGATTAAAAAACCTGCTCTGTAAAATGGACCCTGTGGTGGTTTGAATGAAAATGTCCCCCATAGGCTCCAAGTGTTTCGACTTTTTGTCCCTAGATGATAGCGCTGTTTGGGGAGGTCTTAGACTGTGTGACTATCTTGGAGGAAGCTCTTCACTGGGGGGTGGGCTTAGAGAGTTCTTAAGCCTTGCCGGATCTCCAGTGCCTCTCTTGCTTCCTGTGCCTGTGATGATGTGAGAGCTTAGCTTCCGCTGCTCCTGCTCCAGCCACCTCCAGCCACCATGCCTCCCTGCCATGACAAACTATAATTTCCCTGGAACCGTAAGCTCAAATAAACTCCTCCTTCTATAACTTGCTTTGGTCAGTGTTCCTATCACAGCAACAGAAAAGAGATGACTACAAACCCCGTGCCTGATACTGTTAACTGAGTCAAAACCCCACAGCTGGATAGGCACTGGGCCCTAGCAGAGAACGTAGTTCTATTATTCTGTCAAATAGGCATGGTAATAACATGCCCCTAAGTTCTTATCATTATCCAATAGATTGTGCACCTCTCAGCCCTCATCAGAGAAGCCCACCCTTTTTTTTGCAGTAGACAGTTAATTAATACAAAGACCAATAGCCAGTCAACATGCAGAGAATAAGAGTTTGTGGAGTGCTCAGCTCTAAACGGGATGTCTGTGTCACACCCCCTCTCCCAAGGCTCAGGATTCATCACAGAAGAGGGAGCAGAAAGGCTGTAAGAGGTGGAGGGAGTGGATAGCTGTAGAAAACCGTATTCATCAGGCATGATAGCACGGTTGCACACGGGACTGCATGCATAAGAGCTACACAAGATCAAGTCAGCCAGAATCCCAACATGGATGGGGAAGGGTTCATGGAGCTTCACCCCATCTGAGGAACTGTTAGCAGCTGATGGTTACTGGGATGCAGGCCCTAAGAGGCTACCCACACTCCAATAGATGGTCGTACAGACAGACCTAAGTGGACTCAGTGGGCACTAAATTTAAAGAAAGAGTGAGAGAAAGCACATGAAGTTGGGTGGGGAAAGTGGGGGGATGGAGAAGGAATGGGCATGGATTAGATCCAAACATTGTATGCTTCTATAAAGAAATGAAATCAGAGGGGAGCTGGAGAGATGGCTCAGTGGTTAAGAGCACTGACTGCTCTTGCAGAGGACCTGGGTTCAATTCCCAGCACCCACATGGCAGCTCCGAACCATCCTTAACTCCAGTTCCGGGGGAATCCGAAGCCCTCTTCTGACCTCCGTAGTATTGCACAACATGGGTGCACTCACATACATGTAGGCAATACATTCATACACATAAAATAAAAATAATAAATAAAG
>NW_008330120.1:1580243-1608714 GCF_000622305.1 Nannospalax galili
GGGGACAGAGTGGACATCCTTGTCTTGCTTTTGATTTTAGTGGCAATGCTTTAAGCTTTTCTCCTTTTAGTATGAGATTGGCTGTGGGCTTGTTGTACTTTGCCTTTATTATGTTGAGATATGTGCCCTGTATCCCTAGATTCCCCAGGATTTTTATCATGAAAGGATATTAAAGTCCTTTTCTGCAACTAATCAGATGATCATGAGGTTTCTGACCTTAAGCCTATTCATGCAGATTACATTTATTGATTTATTTTTTAAATATTTTATTATTTTTATTTTATGTACATAAATGTGTTATGTGCATGTGTGTAAGTGCACCAATGTCATGCAATGCCCTCAGAGGTCAGAAGAAGACATGGATCCCCTGGAACTGGAGTTAAGAATGGTGGTTAGCCACCATGTGGGTGCTGGGAATTGAACCTAAGTCCTCTACAAGAGCAGTCAGTGCTCTTAACTGCTGAGTCTTCTCTCTCTCTAGTCCTGGAACTAATAAATTTTTAATAAAAATTAAAAAGGCCTATTTTATGAGCCTGTAATACAAACAGACAAGTTGCATGAGTCTACAATGCAAATAAAACATATTTCATGAGACAGAAATACAAATTTGCATGTTGACTTGGGTGTGTCTATGGGACCAGAGAGCACCACCTGTCCAGCTCTGGCAGGACCAGGGTGCACCTTCAGACTAGGTCCCTGACCCTGACAGGACCAGAGGGCATGTACAAGCCTCCAGTCCCAGTAGCCTCACAGTCATGCGTGGTCTCCTAAGAGACGGGAACTTTGGCTTCAGTGGTCTGTAAGGTCAGTGTTAGTGTGGGGTTTTGACGTCAATGCTTCCAGCGGAGCTGAGAGTTTATACTGCTATGATTCCAGAAGTCATTTCAGGCCTGAGGCTCTAGCCATAGACCCCCACCCCCACCCCAAGACTTCACTGGGCTTGATGCTTGGTATCTTGCCTGTTCCATATTTTCAGACTCCAAGGGAGGTGAGCAAGGTTTTAAATCTGTCTTGTCTTAGTGCTTAATGTGCAGCCCCACCCTTAGTCCTGCTGGCGTATAGTCAAGGCAGGATCACCCCAGCAACTCCATTTGACAACCAACATCAAGTTTCACCAGTTCCTATAGGCAAACTTCAAGCAGAAATCCCTCTAGGAAGAGTCACAGAGAGCAGAACATCCAGATAGACAAAGAAGAGGGGGCAGACAAGCATGGAGGACAAACAGGTGTGCAAAACATGACAAACACATGCTAAGAATATAGCACAGCCATCATCTGTGACCCATCCCCAACCAACCAACTCCCTTATAAGAGAATCCAAGACTATAGAGATAGCTGAAATTCAGTCTTACTTTCTAAAAGAAGTAATGATCCTATCGAAGAGTCAAATAAACAGATGCGTGAATTAGGAAATCTATCCAAGACCTTGACAAGACAGTCTCCGAAGGGAATAAGGTACATTGGAGGCCAAGCTCCAAAGCATGGAGGGAGAGTTCAGCAAGGAAATTGAAACTCTGAAAAGAGAACCGAACAGGAACACTTGAAATGAAGGAAACAGTCAGTCAAAGAAATCACAACAGATACTATCGTTAACAGACGACCGCGCAGAAGGATGACTTTCAGGGATGGTGAACAAAGTCAAGGTAAGAATACAAACAGACATGTAAGGAAAAGGGATCAAGGAATATAAACAATACTTCCAGGAAGTCTGGAGTACCTTCAAGAGGCCAAACTTGAAAATTGATGCTGTAGAAGGAGGAGGACAGATAAAAATCAAGTGAAATAGAAAATGTAATGAAATTACAGCAGAAAACGCCCTAAACTTAGAAAGAGAGATAGACATCCAAACACAAGAGGTACATAGAACTCCAAAGAGACACAGAGAATAAACTCTTTGACACATCATAGCCAGGACGTCAAAAACATAAAGGATAATCCCGAAAGCAACCTGAGAAACATCAGCTCACACACAAAGGCAGAAATGCCAGAATCACCGCAGACTTTTCATCAGCAGCAACAAAAAGCAGAGGAACATGGAATGAAATATTATTTTAAGCTCTGAAGGTAAACAACTGGGAACCAAGAATGTACCCTGCAAAGTTACCTTTCGAAACTGATGGGGAAACAAGGATATTTCAAGACAAACAAAAGTGAAGGCAATTATGAGCACCAATCCAGCACTATAAAACATGCTTAATTGAAAACTTTACAAGTAGGAAGAAGAAAAACAGCCTCCTGCATGTGCATACATGGAAGTGCACATGCCATGAAGAACAGAAAATAGCCAGATACCAGAAGGAAACAACCACATCCAACACAGCAAGCCCTTGAAGCTAATACAGGGGAAAGAAAACAACTAATAATTCAGCAAAACAGAGCATCACTAAATAAGTTGGCAGAAAGCAGCTAACCCCTTGTATAATAATCTTGTATGTAAATAGCCTCAACTCACAACTAAAAAGACACAGACTAATAAACTGAATTAAAAAACAAGAACCAGGGGCTGGAGCGGTGGCTCAGCGGTTAAGGGCACTGACTGCTCTTGCAGAAGATCCAGGTTCGAGTCCCAGCACCCACATGGTAGCCAACAACTGTCCATAACTCCAGTTTCAGGGAATCCAACGCCCTCTTCTGACCTCTGAAGGCATTGCATGACACGGGTGCACTTACACACATGCAGGCAATACACTCATACACATTAAAAAAAAATGAAAAACAAGAACCAGGTATATGTTGTATCCAGGAAACATCCTTAGCTAGCTAGCAAAGAGATCTAAAAATTCAGTATCAAAGAATGGAAAACAAACTCCCAAGTAAATGGAAACCGTAAATAAGCAGACATAGCTGTCCTTATATTTGAGAAAGTAAACTTCAAAGCGAAGTGAATTAGAAGAGACAAAAAGGGATATTGCATATTAATAAATGGAACAATTCATGAAGAAATTATAACAATTATAAGTATTTGTGCACCGAATGCTGGAACCCCTAATTTCATAAAACAAACACTAAAAGACATAAAATGCCAGAAAGGTTCTGACAAAATCACAGCGGGGGACTTCAATACCCCACTCTATTTAGATGAGTCTTCCAAACTAAAAAGAAGTAAAAAAAAAAACTTGTGAGCTAAAATACACCGTGAATCAGTTTGACTAGACAGACACATACTGGGCAGCCCACCCACCAGAGAAGGAGTGCACATTTTTCTCAGTGGCACATGGAACCTTCTCTAAAATTCATCACATCGTAGGATACAGATGTAGTCTCCAGCAGCACAAAAATATGAGATAATTTCTTACATCTTATTTGATCACAAAGGAATAACAGTAGAAACTAACCAACAAGATAAACTAAACTGGAGACTAAACAGTCCATCTTTAATGAACAGTGGGTTATCCAAGAAATTAGAAAGGAAGTTAAAAATTCCTATAGACAAATGATGGGAACAGAACATTCCAGAACCCCTGGAACCCAGCCAAGGCAGTCCTAAGAGGAACATTTATTGTGATAAGCATTCACATTAAAAAAAAAATCCGAGAGATATCAAATAAACAACCAAATAATGAACCTCCAGGTCTTTGAAAAACAGTAAGTAGCGAACCCTAAACCCAGCAGGTGGCAAGAAGTAATAAAGATTAGGGAAGAAATTAAGGAAATCAAGACTAAAAGACAATACACAAAATCAACCAAAGTCAGTTCTTTTAAAAAGATTGACAAAGCCTTAGCCAGTCTGACAGAGAGAAAGACAGACACATTGACATAATTAGAAATCAAAAGTGTATCATTACAACAGACTCCAATGAAACAGAGAGAATAGCTGGAAAACCTAGGAGAAACGAAATTTCTAAATGCATGTCATCTATCGAAATTAAAGCCTAAAGCAATAATTAACTTAAACAGACCCCTTAGACGCAGAGAGGTTGAAGCTTAGTCAAGTCTCCTCACAAGAAAAGGCCAGGATAGGGTGGCTTCACTGCTGAATTCTAGCTGACTCAAGATCTCATATCAATTCTTCTTAAGTTGTTCCACAAAATTGAAAGTGAAGGAACTCTGGGGCAGGAGAGATGGCTCAGCAGTTAAGAGCACTGGCTGCTCTTGCAAAGCACCTGGGTTCAGTTCCCAGCAACCACATGGCAGCTAACAACCATCCTTAACTCTGGTTCCAGTGGATCTAATGCCATCTTTGGGTTTCTGTGGGCATTTCATGACACAGGTGCACTTATGTAGATCCAGGCAAAATACTCGTACACATAAAATAAAAACGAAGAATAAAAAAATTAAGGAAAGTGAAGGAACACCAAATTCATTCTCTAAAACCAGTATTACTCTGGTACCAGCACCAAGAAGAGAAAACCGCAGACCAATTCCTTTGATGAACATGGATGCAAAAATCCTTAGCAAAACACAAACAAATTCAGGAACACAGTGTGAAGATCATACATTATGACCCAGTGGACTTTATCACAGGAAGGCAAAGTTGGTTGAATGCATGTAACTCAATAAATGTAGTATACCATAAATAATGTCTAAACACTTAAAGGACAGAAACCACATACATAATCATCTCGATTGATTCCAAAAAGACATTGAAAAAGTTCAACATGCCTGCATTATAAAAGTCCTGGAGATGTTAGGGGTAGAAGGAGCAGACTTCAAAATAATAAAGGCTATTTACAACAAACCTGTAGTCATTATGTTAAATAGAAACAGACAGAATGTTTCCTCTAAAATCAGGAACAAGACAAGGATGCCTGTTCTCCCCTCTTATTTAATATAGCAATCGAAGTCTTACCTATAGCAATCGGACAAGAGAGAGACACGAGGGACTAAAGATACGAAAGGATTCTAAAGTCAAACTACCACTGTTTGTGGATGACATGATTCTATTCTTAAAAGACCCTATCGAATCTACCAGAAAACTCTTACATTTAAAAAACACAGTAAAGTTGCAGAATACAAAATCAATATAAAAACCCAGCAGGCTTCCTATGTACCAACAGTTTAGTTTCAGAGAAATAAATCAGGAAAGGCCTCACATTTATAATAGTTTCAAAAAATTAAGTACCTAGGAATATGCTTTACCGAAGAAGACTCAGACCTTTGCATTGAAAACTTCAAGACACTGAGAAAGGAAAGCAAAGAAGATACTAGATGATGGACAGACCTCCCACACTCCTGGATTGGCAGAACTAACATCATGAAATGGCTACATCACCAAAATTAATCTTCAGATTTAATGCAGTTCCCA
Source organism: Nannospalax galili (assembly GCF_000622305.1). Taxonomy (NCBI): domain Eukaryota; kingdom Metazoa; phylum Chordata; class Mammalia; order Rodentia; family Spalacidae; genus Nannospalax; species Nannospalax galili. Next base: position 1,585,488 of record NW_008330120.1, read on the forward strand.
TCAAAATCCCAGTGTCAAATTTCAGAGAACTAGGAAGAAAACAATCCAAGGATTTATATAAAACAGCAGAAGACCACAAATAGCCAGAGCAGTCCTAAGGAGTACGAATACAGCTGCGGGCATCGCCATAGAGCTGCAGTGATAAGGACAGCTTGGCACAGAGTAAAACCAGGCAGGGAGCCAGGTGTGGTGGGCACACCTTTAGTCCCAGCACTTGGGAGGCAGAGGTAAGTGGATCTCTGTGAGACTGAGGTCAGCCTGGTCTACATAGTAAATTCCAAGCCAGCTAGGGCTACAGGGAGACCCCCTGTCTCAAAGAACCAAAAAAAAAAAAAAAAACAAACAAAAAAAAAAACAAGCAAAACCAAAACCATAAAAAGACAAAAAGACAAGCAGACCAATGGAACAGAATAGAGGACTGGAAAATAAATCCAGAAAGCTGTGTCCATCTAATTTTTTTTTAATTAAGGAGACAAAAAATGTATAGTGGGGAAAAGCTAGCTTACTTGACAAATGGTGCTGGCAAAACTGGGTGTCCAGTGCAGAAGGACGGCTCCAATAGAGCTACAATTGTCAGTTTGTTTTTTGTTTGTTTGGTTGGTTGTGTTTTGTTTGTTGTTTGTTTCTGTTTTTTTGAGACAGGGTCTCCCTCTAGCCCCAACTGGCCTGGAACTCAGAGAGCCTCCTGCCTCTGCCTCCCAAGTGCTGGGACTAAAGGCGTGCCCACCACACCTGGCACACTTTTCATTTTGTACAAAAATTAATTCAAAATTGATAAAGAACTTGTTGCAGAACCTGAAATGCTGAAACTTCTAGACGGAAACAAACACAAGAAAACTCTTCAGGACATTGATGTCGGCAAACACTTTCTTAGTAGAACTTCAGTGGGACAAGAACTAACCCCAAGTATCACCAGCAGAGACTACTTGATAGTAAAAAGTTTCTGCATGGCAAAGGAAACTATCAGCAGGGCACACAGACAGCCCACAGATGGGAGAAAATCTTCACTAGCTGTATGTCAGTCAAGGGGCTGATATTCCAGATTTACAAAGAACTACGGACATTAAGTGCCGAGGATGTGAAACTGCCAATCCACAGGTGGGCTGATGAACTGAGCCAGTAGTTTTCAAAAAAAAGAACACAAATTGCCAATAACTACATTTTTTTTTTTTTTTTTTTTTTTGGGCGGGAGGAGTCTTTTTGAGACAGGGTCTCTCTGCAGCCCCAGCTGCCCTGGAACTCACTATATAGACCAGGCTGGCTTCAAACTCACAGAGATCCACCTGCCCCTGCCTCCCGAGTGCTGGGATTAAAAGTGTACACCACCATGCCCGGCTGCCAATGACTATTTTTAAAAACTGTTCAACGTCCTTAGTCATTAGGGAAATGTGAATTTAAACTGCTTTGAGATACCTCAACCCAGTCAGAATGGCTGTCGTCAAGAAATCTGACAATGGATGTTGGAAAGGATGTGGAGAAAGAGGAACCTTTATTCACTGCTGGTGGGAGTGCAAATTAATGCAGCCATGATAGAAATCAGTCTGGAGGTTCCTCAAAAAATTAAAAATAGAACTTTTATATGACCCACTATGGGCATCTACCCAGAGACCGCCACTTATCATTGAGATATTCGCATCCCCATGTTTATTGCTGCCCTATTCACTATGGTAAGGAAATGTCCATCAGCAGATGAATGCATAAGGAAAGTCTGGTATATATATAATGAAATGTTTTTCAGCTCTAAAGAAAAATTGGATCAAAATTGCAGGGAAAACAGATGGACTTAGAATGTACACCACTCAGCGACGTCATCCAGTCTCAGGAAGAGGAGAAAACACATGTTCTCCCTCAGGTGGGGATCTCAGCCTATGGTGTACACATGTTTATATGTAAACAGGTTTAAACATGAGTTTAGAAAGAGAATAAGAAAGGGCAATGCTAAGTGGTGGAGAAGGGTGGGGTACAGGTAAAATCGAGTCTTGAAAGGGGATGAAGCTAATGGCTGTTCTAGCTCTAACTCTGTCATGTTTTTCTTTGTCGTAGTGGATAAATGCATAACAATGTAATCAGTAGTGAAAGTGTGACACCCTAAGCAAGGCCATCCCAGTGATGGCCCGTCTGAGGATGGTGTAGAAGTTCATTGAAAGGTATAGAGATGGGGGCTGGGCAAGTGTTTACTTGACTGGCTACAGGGATCTATGTGGTGTTTTTTTAATTTAATTTATTATTATTATTATTATATTATTATTATTTATCTTTTTTGAGACAGGGTCTCCCTTGTAGCCCCAGCTGTCCTGGAACTCTCTTTGTAGACCAGGCTGGCCTTGAACTCACAGAGATCCGCCTGCCTCTGCCTCCTGAGTACTGGGATTAAAAGAGTACACTACCATGCCCGGCTTTATTATTTTTATTTTATGTGTATGAGTGTATTGCCTGCATGTATGTGAGTGACACCTGTGTCCTGAAATGCCCATGGAGGTCAGAAGAGGGTATCAGATACCCTGGAACTGGAGTTACAGATGACTGTTAGCTCCCATGTCATGCAGTGCCACAGAGGTCAGAAGAAGGCTTCGGATTCCCCTGGAACTGGAGTTAAGGATAGTTCGTAGCCGCCATGTGGGTGCTGGGAATTGAACCCAGGTCCTCTGCAAGAGCAGCCAGTGCTCTTAACCACTGAGCCATCTCTCCAGCCCCTATGTGGTGTTTTTTATTGATGAGTTTATTACAATACAGTGATTTTTATATTAAAATACAGTAAGAGTCTATAAAACAAGCAGACGTATACGACCCTACAAAACGAATAAATAACATTTTATGAGACAATACAAATATATATGTTGTAGGAGCCCAAACAGACATGTTGTATGTGTCTGAGATACAAATACCCATGTTGTTTCAGTCCAAATACATATAGACATGGATGAATCTACAACATAAATAGACATGTTATATTAATATAAACAGACATGGTGTATGAGTCTGCAACACAGAAGTCCATGTTGTGTTAGTCTATAATACAAATAGATTGTTTATAGAAGTCTACAACACCAGTGTACAAGCTGTTTCAGTATGCAGTATAAACAGACATGTTGTGTGAGTCTGCAGCACAAATGAGACATGTAGTATGTGTCTGTAATCCAAGTAGGCATGTTATATGAGTCTGAAATACAATCAGGTACATTTGTATGAGTCCAGAGGAGTTCAAATAAACACAGATAAGCTGTTCTGTGATTCTGCAACACTAATACACGTTATATATGTAGGTAATGCAAACAGACCTGGAGTATGAGTCTGCAGTATGAAACTAAGTATGATGTGTAATCCTACAATACAAACATACATGTTGTGTGAGTCTCCATAACAAATAAAGTATTCTGTGAGTCTGCAACACAGACATGCTGTATGAGTCTGCAACTCCAATACAGTGCTTGAAGGCCCACTGGAGTGGTAAACAAGATAATGGGTAGAAGAGGGAAGGAAGAAGTCAAAGTATTCTTATTTGCAGATGATATGATTCTGTACATCCCCTAAAGACTCCTAAAACTGATCGACACATTCAGCAAAGTAGGAGGATAAAAAGTTAACAGACAAAACTCAGAAGCCTCCCTATACACAAATGACAAAAATACCTAGAAGGAGCTCAGGGAAATGAACCCGTTCAAAATAGCCTCACCAAGATAAAACAACTTGAGCTGGGCATGGTGGCGCACACCTTTGATCCCAGCACTCAGGAGGCAGGCAGATCACCGTGAGATTGAGGTCAGCTTGATCTACATAGCAAGTTCCAGGCCAGCAGACGCTACAGGGAGACCCTGTCTCAAAAAGACCAAAAGTAAATAGATAAATAAAATATCTTGGAATTAACCTAACCAAGGAAGCAAATGACTTGTACAGTGAACACTTTAAGATACTGAAGAAAGAAACTAGATACGGGTAGATGGAAAGATTTCCCATGCTCATGGATTACTAGGATTAATTTTGTGAAAATGGCCATCCTACCAAAAGCAATCTACAGATTCAATGCAATCTCCATGAAAATTCCAACACAATTCTTCACAGAAATTGGAAAAACAATCCTAAAATTTGTATGGAAGGAAAAAGACTCCAGATAGCCCAAGCAATCTGGAACAATAAAGGCACTGGTGAGAAGCACCATACCTGATTTCAAGTTACACTACAGAGCTATAGTACTAAAAGCAGAATGGTACTGGCCTAAAACCAAGACACACTGATCCACAGAATAGAATCACGGACCCAGATATAAGTCCATGCACCAACAGTTACCTGATTTTTGTCAAAGATGCCAAAAACATACTTTGGAGAAAACAGCATCTTTAACACGTTGTGTTGGAAAGACTAGATAGCTACAGGTAGAAGGGAATGATCGTTCTCTCTCACTCTGCACAGAAATCAATTCCAAATGAATCAAAGATCTCAGTGTTAGACCTGAAACTCTGAAACTCCTAGAAGAAAGACTATAAGTACACTTGAGGATATAGGCTCAGGCAAGCCCTATCTGACTAGGACTCTGGTCACCCAGGAAGAAGTAAGACAACCAACAGAGACTTTGTGAAATCAAAAGATTTCTGCAGATGATGTGATTCTATACCTACCCTAAAGACTTCAGCAGAAAACTCCTGTAACTGAGCAACACATTCAGCAAAGTAGCAGGATACAAAGCTAACAGACAAAAACCAGAAGTTTCCCTATGCACAAATGACAAACACACCTCGAAAGAACTCAGGAAAGGAAACTGTTAGTTACTGAAGCGGCAGCCTGGGAAAAAAACATCTTTACCAGCTATAACACCTGACATCAAGAAAGCAGGCAATCCAATCAAAAAGCGGCCTAGAGAACTGAACAGAGTTCTCAGAAGAAATACAAATGGCTAAGAAATGTTTTTGAAAGCATTTGCCGTGCTCAGCTGCCAGGGAAATGCAAATTAAAACTACTTTGAGATTTCTTCTTACCCCAGTCAGAACGGCTAAGATTAAAAAAAATAAAAGAGAAAAAATTCTGACAAGGATGTGCTGGTCAGAGTGCAAACTGGTGCAGCCACTGTGGAAATCAGTGTGGTACTTCCTCAGAATACTAGACATAGATCTATCATGGAACCCAAGTATACCACTCCTGGGCATGTACCCAAAGGGCTCTATCTCCTACCACAGAGATGCATGCTCACCCATGGTCACAGCTGTTCTATCCACAATAGCCAGGACATAGAAACAGCCTAGATGTCCATCAACTGATGAATGGGTTATAGAAACGTAATATACACCATGGAACTTTATTCCACCATAAAGGAAAATGAAATTATGAAATCTGGAGGTGAATGAATGGAGCTGGGAAACATTACGCCGAATGAAGTAACCCAGACCTAGAAAGGCAAACATCACACGTTCTCTCTCAGGTGGGTCTTAGTGTTGAATCTTTATGTTTGGAATACCTGTATTTTCAATGTTTTTAAGAACTTTTACACTATTTTCAATAAGGACTGTATCAAAAATTCCTACAAATAGCTTGTTTTGCTACACTTTTGTGTGTGTGTGTGTGTGTGTGTGTGTGTGTGTGTGTGTGTGTAGGTCAGAAGACAACTTTCAGTAGTCAGTTCTCCCCTTTCTCACCCTGTAGGTCCTAGGGATTGAACTCAGGACATCAGGCTTGGGAGCAAGCACCTTCACCCACTGAGCCATCTAGCTGGCCCTGATTTCAGTGCTCTACAATGTGTAACATAGATAGAAACATCACCTGGTAATACACGCGTATGGGCGATTATTATATGTCAACTAAAAATATAAAGAAAGAGAGTAAGAGGAGGAAACAGCCTACGAAACACGACTTGGCCATGTCGCATTAACAGTCACAGCTCTGTGAACAATGATGGTTTATTTCATCATAAATTGTGAATTAGTTATGTGAGTAGAATGAGAGAAGAGGATCTGAGGAGAGGCGGAAGGGAGAAAAAGAAACCAATATAGATGCTTTAAATTACTTTAAGTCGACAGATGGCATGTGAGACAGTATTTTGATACCTATGTATATGTCATGGAATGCGTGATAGGGCTGATGACTGTAGCTATTGCTTCACCTTCTTTTTGCTTTGTATGTGGTATATGTGTTCATGTGCGTGCACATGTGCATGTGGGAAGCTACGTGTATAGAGTTCAGAGGTCAACGTCCAGTATCTTTTCAATCACCCTCTCCATTTTCGGAGACGGGGCTCTCACCGAACCTGGAACTCGGTGGCTCCACTAGCTGGTTGGCCTGTGAGCTCCTGTCTCCGGCTTCCCAGCTTTGTGTTATAGGCACACCACATGTGGCCACTTACGTGGGTGCTAGGGACTCGAACGGGGGTCCTCATGCTGATACAGGAAGCACTTTACTGAGTGAGCCCGCTGCAGAGCCCTCCCTCACTTACTTTTTGTGGTGTGAACTTTTAGCAACTTTCAGGTGTGCAAAATATTGTTAGTAACCCAGTCAGGGTTGCACAATGGCTCTCCAGAGCCTGCTCCTCCTGTCTGACTGAAAATGCGTTCCCTTTACCCTTTAGTCTAGATCCCTGGTATTAAGTGCTGTACGCTCAGTTTCTGTGAGTTCAGCTTTAGGGAGTCACGTGCTTGTTCAGGCTTATTTTACACAAAATGCAGCAACTCCATTCTGTGGGGTCTCTCCCTCTCCTCGTGGGTCGTTGGCCACCACTCCACGAGGACAAAGGGAGCAGAAGCGACGAGCGGGGTCAGGACGGCCAGTGAGCACTGAGGGAAGAAAGCCCTTCCCGGGAGGCAGGTTCAGTGATGCAAACAGCTCCAGACTCAGTGAAACAGCTCCGTTTATTCAGTGGGAGAACTGGGGAAAATACAGTGTGGGGGCAGTAGCCAATGCCTCAGCTGATAGGTGCTCAAAGTATGCTTTATTTACATGTGGCAGTAGGCTCCTATTGTCCGACTACCAGGCAATGCCTAATCATCATATAGAAAAAACCTGGGGGTAGTTTTTACTCCAGGTAACTATGCCAAAGGTCATGTTCCAAATAAAGTCAGGCATCTGTGCTTGGTGGCACTTTCCAGGTAAGTCAGGAAGAGAGCAGGAGGCCCCCTGCTGAGAAGGGGAGTCCTTCCATATGGCGCCGAGCCCCTTAGAGCTATCCAGACATGGAGGACCACAACCCTAGCAGCAGGGTTCCCCAACACCATTCCATCCACATTGTTGCACGTGACAGGAAATCCTCCTTCACGGTGTATAGTACTCTCTGTGTCTCTATGCCACATTTTCTCCACCCAGTCATCATTTGAAGGACACTTAGGTTTGATCCTCCTGCTTGGGTATTGTGACCAGTGCCCAGTACACACGGACATGCTGGCAGATCTTCAAAATACTGATTTCATGTCCTTTGGCTATATACCCCATGATGGGACTGCTAGATCATGCAGTTGGTCTGTTTGCATTGTGTAATCAACTTTATGCTGTTTTCCATAATGGCTGTACTGATTTACATCCCCACTGTGCATGTGCATAAGGGTTTCCCCTCCTCCACATCCTCTCCTGTCCCAGCTACCTTTCATCTTTTCAATAATAAGCATCCCAACAGGAAACTGGATCTCTCCCTGAAATTTTGATTTACATTTCCCCAGCGACTAGGGATGTGGAGCACTTTTTTCATGTATCCAATTGCCATTTGCATGTCTCTGTTGGAGAGACATCTACAAAGGCACGTCCCATTTTGTCAGTTAGATTGCTTGGCTTTTTCATTATTGAGTTGTTGGGGTTGCTTGTAATGTCTAGATGTTAGCCCGTGGTCAAGTGCAAGGTTCCCACGTCCTCCCTTCCATCCTGGGCTGCATCTTCATGCTGCGTTTTCTATGCTGAGCTCGAACGTCTTTTTTGATGGAGTCCCGTCTATTTTTACTTCTATTGCTTGTGGATTTTAGGATAATTTGTCCTGGGCTGCATCTTCATGCTGTGTTTTCTATGCTGAGCTTGAACGTCTTTTTTAATGGAGTCCCGTCTATTTTTACTTCTATTGCTTGTGGATTTTAGGATAATTTAACAAGTCATTCCTCAGACCAAGGTCAGAAGGTTTTCTCCTACGTTTTCTTCTAATAATTCTACAGTTTCGGCTCTTCTATACATTTCGAGTTTATTTTTGGATGTGATATGAGATAAAGACCAGTTTTCATTCTTGATGTAGTCAGTTTTCCAAATTCCATTTATTGAAGACTAGGGTCCAGTTTTGTTCTTCATGTAGATATCTGTTTTTTTCTCAAACACTATTTAGTAAAGAGGCTGTCCTACACTGTGGGATTTTTTTTTACCCTTGTCTAAAATCAAACATAATTACAAGAGCCTTGTTCTGGCCTGTTTGTGTTATCTCCCTGGCCCATGTGTCCATTTTTATGCAGTGCTGTGCTGTTCTGATTACTATAACTTTGTGATAGAGTCTCAAGTCAAGTCATCCTCAAAATTGCTTTGGTTTTAGAGTGTGTGTGTATGTGCGAGCGTGCACGTGTGTGTGTGTGTGTGTGTGTGTGTGTGTATTTCTGCATGAATTTTAGGATTGTTTTATCTAAATCTGTGAAAAAAGCCATGGGATTTTATAGGGATTGTATTGACTCTTTGAATCACTTTGGGCAGTCTGTTTTATAATTTTATATAATTTTTTACAATTTTATAATTGATTTTTTTCCCAAACCATAAACACAGGCTCTTTATTTGTGTTCTTAAATTTCTTTCACCCACGTTTCATACTTGCTAATGCATGGGTCTTTTACTTCTTTGGTTGCATTAATTCTTTTTTAAAAATCTCTGTTTTTATTTATATGTATGTGTGTGTCTTTATGTGCACCATGTGTGTGCAGTGCCTACAGAGGCCAGAGGAGGGCATCAGAGCCCCTGCCTGGAGTTACAGGCAGTTCTGAGCCACCAGTGCTGAGCCGTCTCTCCAGCCTCTGATTACATTAATTCTTAAGTATCTCTTTTTGTAGCTATAGTAAACGGGATTGGGTTTTTTTCTTCTTTTTAATTTAATTAAATTAAAATTTGTCTTATCCTGACGTTGGAGCTTTCCCACTCTGGGGCACCAAGGTTTTCCATCATTTTTCTGTTCCTCTTCTACAGCCCCAGTGCACCTTCGCCTGTGCCCTACAGAGAATGTAAAGCCCCTAACTGAACTTCTAGAAAAAAAAAAAAGAACATTAGACAAGGAGTTGGAGAAGTTACATGTGTTGTGGGGGGGGGCGTGAATAGTGAATACATTAAAAATACATTGTAAGAATTTCTCAAAGAATCAGTAAAAAATTACATTCTAATTTGTTTTACATTTATTTGTTTGTGTGGCAGAGCCAGGAGACTGGAGTGCACTACTGTGTGCCTGTGGGTGTCAGAGGACAACTTAGGGGAATCTGTTCTCTTCCTACACCATAGGGGTCCAGCGGATCAAACTCAAATCACCAGCCTTGGTGGCAAGTGCCTTTACCTGCTGAACCACCTGGCCAGCCCAGGATTGTGTTCCTAACTTCTTTTGCCAGCAGGTCCCTGTCAAAGTACAGAAACACTGTTCATTTTTACCTGGATTTCTGTGTCCTGCACCCTCATCATCTTTGTCAGTACTCACAGTTACACGATGGAGTCCTGAGAGTTTTCCAGATATAAGACTGTACTTTGGGCGAACAGAGACAATTCATTGGCTTCCTTTGCAGCTTGGATGCCTTCTATTTATTTCTCTTGTCCATTTGTTTTCATAGTCACCGTGTTGAGTGGGCGTGGGAAGAGCGGACCTCTTCCTTGGTTCACAAGAAGGCTTTTTAACCTATTTGATTTTTACCGTTGAGTGTGATGCTGGCTGCTGGCTTCCACTATGTAGGCTGCACTGTGCTCTGACACGTTCTTTCTGCACATAGTGCTGTGAGTTGTGATCCTGGAGGGATGTTGTTACTGTTCTCCCCACACCTACTGAGGTGACTACGTGGGTTTTGCCCTTTACTTTGCTAACGCGGTGTATCATGTCTACTGATTTGTGGGAGTTAAGTCGTTCTTCAGTCTCCAGGATGACTCCAACTTGGCCATGTGCTATCTTGCAATGCGCTCTTGGATTCAGTTTGCGCGTGCACACACACACACACACACACACACACACATATACTTTTTGGAATAGCTGCACCTGTTTATCTAGGATATTAGCATATAAATTTCTGTTCTCACAGTGCCTTTCCTGGTTTTGGTATCAGATAACAAATGAACAGCTTTACCATTTTTCCTATATCCTCTATCTGTACTATTTTGAAAGATCTTTGAGAGGATTGGTGTTGTTTTTTCTTTAAATGTTTTGTAACATTCAGTTGTGATGCAAAAGAACCTGTGCGTGTGCAGGTATCACATGTATGTGATCATGTGTGTTTTTAGACCAAAGGTCAATGTCTCATGTCTTCCTCAATTGCTCTCCACCGTGTTTTGCCTTATTTCTGTTTTTATTTTTTGATAATTGCATACATGAATGTTATCTTTGCAGTATTTCTATCCCTCAAAGCTCTTCCTCCCATGTCCCCCCAACTCCCTCAAAATTTCATGCCCTCTTCTTTGATTATTATTGTTACATATGCATACATTCATAAATATTCATATACATAGTACATGGAGCCCAGGTAGTGGTGTTCTCCTGTACCTGCATTCGGGGCTGCCCACCTGGGCTTAGATAACCCCTCAGGGAACTCGTCCCTGGAGAAAACTGACCCTCCTTCCCTCAGGAAAGATTGCCTGGAGCTCTTCATCTTGTGAATTTTTGATTTTGAGACAGGGTCTCTCACTGAATGTGGACTCCTCAGTTCATTAAACCAGCTGGCCAGTGAGCTCCACAGATCCTCCTGCCTCTGCCTCCCTAGAATTACAGGTGCACAGCAGCATACTTTTTACATGAGTAAGTAGGATCTGAACTCAGGTTGCAAGGCTGGGACTATCTTTGATGGAGACTATTACAAATTCCATCTCCCTATTTGGTATCAATCTGCTCAATCTGCTCAGATTTTCTGAACTCATGTGATATTCTGAATTCCTATGACGTCAGCTGAGACATCTTCTCACCACTATCTGAATATCTGAGTCTTCTGTTTTCCTTACTCTCTCTAAAGGCTTACAGATTTATCTTGTTTTAATTTTTGTTGTTATTGCTTTGCTTTTCTTTCTAAAAGTCCAACTCTTAGTATTTTTAGGGTTTTTGTTTGTTTGGTTGGTTGGTTGATTGGTTGACTTTTTGAGACAAAGTCTCATGTAGCCCAGGCTGGCCTCAAAATCACTGTGTAGCCAATGATGATCTTGAACTTCTGATCCTTTTGCCTCTACCTCCCAAGTGCTGGATTACAAGGTTGTTTAACTTTTTATTACATTCATTCGTTGATTGCAGTGTGTGCACTGTGTGCGTGCATGTGTGTGTGTGTGCACTGTGTGTGTGCGTGTGTGTGCAGTGTGTGCATGTGTGTGTGTGCGTGTGCGTGTGTGTGTGCAGGTGTGCGTGCATGTGCGTGTGTGTGCTCAAGCTCACGTATCATGGTACCTGTGTGGCTGTCAGAGGACAACTTACAGAACCAAGGTCTTTCCTTCTACCAGGTGGGACCCAGGGACAGAACTCAGGTCGTCAGGCTTGGTGGCAAGCATTGATGCTGAATCATCTCACCGGTCTGATTTTAATTTAATGCCCCTCCTTAGCCTCTGCTTCACCGACTTCTGCCCTGATCTTTGTCCCCTCCCCCTCCTCGCTCTGGCCTCACTTTACTCTCCTCCTCCTCAGGCGCACAGTGGGTTAGTTACCACCTCCTTCTTCTCAGTGGAGCCCTCCCCTGCTCTAGGCCGCCAGCACCCCCTTCCCTGCGTCCCAGGCGGGGTGCTGTGCTGCCTTTCCTCCCCCGTGGTCTCCAGATATCTTGCCATTTCTTCTCAGTTCTATCGGTTGTTCAGGGGTCTGTTGTTCAATTTCCACATTTGTGAACTTTCTGAAATGCCTTCTCTTTTTGAGTTCTACTTTCTTGTCATTAGGACTGGAAAAGATCTATGCTATGATTTCCAATCTCCTTAAATCTGTTAAGATTGTTTAGTGGCCTGATGTGATCTATGTGGAGAGAGCTGTGCTTGAGCTGAGCACTTCCTGTTGCCATTGGAGGAGCATTCTGAGCATGTCTGGAAGGCAACACTCTTTCAAAATTAGTGTGAGTTAAGCTCGCAACAGATTAGAGCAAATCAATGTTGATATTAGCATGATGCTAAATAGGTCAGAACTAATAATGGTAATAGGAATGCATTGTACTACCAGCCAAATTTGCAAGGACTTTTATCATAGAATTATAGAAAATGTCAGACCACCTAAATGTGTACAAATAGCCATCTACAGCATATTGGTTAGCTAGCGCATGGTAATTCCATACAACAGAATACTGTCCAGCCGGTGGACTCCATGCTGGGACTCAGGCAAGGCCAAAAGGAAATGGTAGGGTCTTAACATTGTCTTCTCTGGCATGAGTTTGTTGCTGTCTGTGTGGATTTGCTGACTGAATTCTTGAGATGTAGCTTAACATATTTTTCTGTCTTCTGTATTTCTTGAAACCTCCAAGTTGGTCCTAAAGGCTTCATGGAATGTGCTCAGATGGTTGGCTACATCATTGCGGTTGTGTTAATCCGCCTGAAGCCACTGCGTCCTGTTTCCTCCACCGGTCTGAACAACTGTTGACACTCATTAATTCATCAGGTGTGGAAAAGTGCCATCCCATTCTGTCATTCATTTTCTGTGTAAAAGCTTCTTTAAGAAACTCCCCTCCCCCCAAACCTGCCCTGTGCTCATTAAATACTTAGCATAAAAAAAGAAAAAGTGAACACTGAGTCCTTCTATGCAGCTGGCCATTTTCAAAATAATATATTGGGACCAGTGGGAAGGATCAGTAGGTAAAGTCACTTGCTGCCAAGTCTGACAACCTGAGTTTGATCCCTGGAACCCACATGGTGGAAACACAGAACTGACTCCCCTAGGATGTCCTCTGAACTTCGTATGTATACCATGCCAAGCATGGGCACACACACACACACCACACTAAATAAATGTAATTTAAAATTAAAATAATAACATATTGATCCCTTGCATCCTTCAACTGTGAGTTATTGGTTTCTCTTAACACTGTTATTACCATTATTAGTTCTGACCTATTTAGCATCATGCTAATATCAACATTGATTTGCTCTAATCTGTTGCGAGCTTAACTCACACTAATTTTGAAAGAGTGTTGCCTTCCAGACATGCTCAGAATGCTCCTCCAATGGCAACAGGAAGTGCTCAGCTCAAGCACAGCTCTCTCCACATAGATCACATCAGGCCACTAAACAATCTTAACAGATTTAAGGAGATTGGAAATCATAGCATAGATCTTTTCCAGTCCTAATGACAAGAAAGTAGAACTCAAAAAGAGAAGGCATTTCAGAAAGTTCACAAATGTGGAAATTGAACAACAGACCCCTGAACAACCGATAGAACTGAGAAGAAATGGCAAGATATCTGGAGACCACGGGGGAGGAAAGGCAGCACAGCACCCCGCCTGGGACGCAGGGAAGGGGGTGCTGGCGGCCTAGAGCAGGGGAGGGCTCCACTGAGAAGAAGGAGGTGGTAACTAACCCACTGTGCGCCTGAGGAGGAGGAGAGTAAAGTGAGGCCAGAGCGAGGAGGGGGAGGGGGACAAAGATCAGGGCAGAAGTCGGTGAAGCAGAGGCTAAGGAGGGGCATTAAATTAAAATCAGCTGGCTGTGCTCGTAATTCCAGCACTTGGGGGAGGTAGAGGCAGGAGGGTCACTTCAAGGTCACCCTTGGTTACACCGTTAGTTTGGCACCAGCCTAAAAACCCAAAGCTAAACTAACTATACAAACCAACAAGACCCTCCAAAAGACTAAGAGTTGGAGTATTTCAAAACTGAATAGCAAAAGGCCGGGCCTGGGCCCTGACACCAGGCCAGGGGGGATCTTGCCTGCTGTGGCTTGCTCAAGGAGCTGGGGCAGACTTCCCACCTGCTGCCGGTGTCCAACCTTTGTCTCTTCTGGGCCACACTGGATAAGGAGCAATGGTCCTAGGCCGCGTGTAGTTCAGTGTGTCACAAGAGGCCAAGCCGACATCCTAACCACCGGGTGCATCGACTCTAGCAGCCAGCTCTCCCCCTCCATGATCCAACAGCTCTGAGGTCACACTTACCCACGCCATGGCCTGTCAGCCTTTAAGGGTCTGTTTTTACCTTTCTTTTGAAACGTGTTTAAATTACACATTTAACTTTTCATATGTGTGTTTGTGGAAGAAGGGTTGCATTCTCGTGTAAAGGCCAGAGGTCTACCCCAGAGGCTGGTCTCTCCTTCCGCCTTGGGCCATCTCACCAGCCTGCTTTATTACACTGTGAACCTGCTTCTAAGCCCAGTATCCTGGATGGGAACAAAGGGTCTCAGATTCACACACGGGCCGGCCCCCAGCCTGTCCCCAGACCCTAACCCAATCATCTAATTATCTGCTTGGCATTTCCTTGATTACATTCTTTTTCATTATAATTAAGCTTAATGTTAATTGGCACATGGAACATAAAAGTGATACATATTAACAGCGTACCTAACTGGGGATCCATTGCAGAGTGTGCAAATTGGGCTGAGCCGCTGTCCTGGAACACTGATCGTGTTTCTGTGGTGAAAATGCAGTATACTTTCTTCTAGCTTCTTGAAATGTAGAGTCGCTGTCACTCTCTACAGTGACACTGCCCCCTTCGAGCCAGCTCTAACTTAGGGTCCGCCCCCTGTCACTGTCTCCCTGGGCCTCTCTCTGCCCTTTGCCCTGGCCCTTCGAGGACTAGCCCTCTACTTCCTATCGCAGATAGACTGGGAGGGAGAGAGAGGCAGGTCTGGACCTTTCTGGAGTGTGATGGTTAATACTGATTATCCCCTGGAAAAGTTCTAGAATCAGCTGGGAGCTAAGCCTCCAGACACGCTTATGAGGGATTACTTAATAAAGTACCTTCAGGGCTTGTAAAAGATTATCTCCATTAGTTAAATTGGAACGGGAAGACCCACCCTAAAGAGGGCGGCACCACTCCCTAGGCTGAGGCCCAGCGTTCATCCCTCACTGCTCCCTGATTGCTGCTGGGCCCACCTCTGCCAGGACTTTCTGTACTGATGGATTCTACCCTCCAACTGCGAGTGCAGACACACCCTTCCTCTCTCAGTAACTTTTGTCACAGTATTTTATCATGGTAATGGGAAAGCCAATTGAGAAACAGAAACTTAACACCCCTCTGTGACATGCTATCATTTGTGCATGTGGCTATGGGGTGTACGTGTGTGTGCATGGTGTGTGGGGGCTGTATACGTGTGAATGTGCGTGGTGTGTGCAGGATGTGACATGTGGGGTGTGTGTATGGTGTGGTATGTGTATGTGTGTATGCATGTGTGTGGTATGTGTGCATATGTGTATGGTATAAGCATATGTGTGTGGTATACATGTGTGGTGTGTGTGGTATGTTTGTGTGTGTGTGATATGTGCATGCCATGAGCATGTGTTGTGTGTGGTGTGTTTGTGTGTGGTATATGTGTGTGTAGTGTAAACATGTATGTTCATGTGTGTGCATTTTATTTTTTAAATATTTTATTTATCATTTTTTTTTATGTGTTTGAGTATATTGCCTTCATGTGTGTAAGTGCACCTGTGGCATTGCCCACGGAAGTCAGAAGAGGGCATAAGATCTCCTGGAACTGGAGTTAGGGATGGTTGTTAGCCACTGTGTGGGTGCTGGGAACAGAATCCAGGTCCTCTGAAACAGCAGCCAGTGCTCTTAACCACTGAGCCATCTCTCCAGCCCCTGTTTTTATTTTTTATTTTTTTTGAGATAGGGCTCCCTTATAGCCCTGGCTGGCCTGGAACTCACTGTGTAGACCAGGCTGGCCTCAGTCTCACAGAGATCCACCTGCCTCTGCCTCCAGAGCGCTGGGATTAAAGGTGTGCACCACCATACCTGGCCCTCCACCTTGTTTTTGAGGCATAATCTCTCTTACTGAACCTAGGGCTTGTCAGTTTGGGGCTGGACCGGCAGCTCAGTCAGCTCCTGGATTCTCCTGACTCCAACTCCTTTGCCCTGGACTTACTCACACGTGCCACTGGACTGTCCCATGGGTGCTGGGTCCTGAGGTTTGAGCAGCAACACTTTACCCACAGAGCCACCACCCCAGGTTCCTTTATCCTATTTTACATTCCACTGTTTTTGTCTGATTGTAACCAGTAATTTCAGAGCAAAACAGTGGTGAAAATAATCGCTGACCTTCTTAGTTCCTGACTTGAGGAACAGGCGGAACATTACAGAAGGACGAAGCAAGTTCAGAGTGCTTTGATCGTGATGCTACCAAAAGCTTTAGCCAGGAAGGAATCCAATACTTTGTTTTTGCTATTAACTGATTTTAAAATATTTTATTTATTAATTTTATTTTCTGTGTATAGGTATATTGCCTGCATATGTGTAAGTGCACCCATGTCATGCAATGCCCGCGAAGGTCAGAAGAGGGTGTCAGATCCCCTGGAACTGGAGTTAGGGACAGTTGTTAGCTGCCATGTGGGTGCTGGGAATCAAACCTGGGTCCTCTGCAAGAGTAGCCAGTGCTCTGAATCACTGAGCCATCTCTCCATCCCCTTGTTGTTAAGTAGTTTTTAATTGCGTGCACACATTCATGTGTGTGAGCACATGTGTGTGTGTGTGTGTGTGCCACATTGTGCACATGGCAGTCAGAGGACAAGCTGGGTGCCAGCCCCTGTCCACCTTGCCTAAGGCCAATCTCTGGTTTTCACAACTGCTTATGCCAGGCTAACTGGACCATGAACTTTCTAGGATTCTCCTGCAAGAGGGAAGCTTCCCATCTCACCTTAGGAATGCTGGAATTACAGATGCACACCACCACACGCTCAGCATTTACATGGGTTTTGGGGATCCACGTTCCTGTCCTCACAAGTACTTTATCCACTGAGTCATATCCCCCTTGCCCCCATCCAACGTTCCTAAACACCTGTCAATGCTTACCAAGCTGCCAAATATGTCTTCTCTCTCTTTAAAAAAGATCTGTTTATTATTTTGTAGGTGTGGAGGTGTATGTGTGTGTGTCACATATGTGCACTGCCCGTGGAGGCTAGAAGAGTGTGTGGGATCCTCTGGAGCTGGGGTTACAGGTAGCTGTGAGCCAACCGATGTGTGGGTGCTGGGAACTGAACCCTGGTCCTCTGCAAGAGCAACAAGTGCTCTTAACCAATGAGCCATATCCCCAGTCCAGTTTTTGGCCCATTAACATGGACAGCCATGTTGGCAGGTTGGTGACACTTCCCGCTTGATTCTGTGATGGACCCCGTCCAGGATGGTGAGGACCCAGTTTGTTGGTATTGAATTTCTGTCTTCCTCTGTAAAGAACCAAGGTAGACAGGCAAGGAAGGATGCCTTTCTCTGTACAGATAAGACTATGCACTTAGCTTCTCACACACAGGTAACTTCATGCAAACTGGTTCCACTGAGAGTTAAACGTAGTCAAGTTGTCTCACACTGTCCCGGCCATGCCGCAGGAACTCACTCAGCCAGCTTCCCTGCTATTTAGTAAGCTACAAGCCTTGGGCAAGTGATAAGCTATAGTTACAACTTCAACTGATGGTTGCAACTATTACAAGAATTTTGAACCTCTGTAGGACAATAAGTCAAGTGTTGTGGGTTGTGGGTAGATGCAATCACAGGATGCTGTACGGGGTAATTTCTCAATTGGTTCTACAATAAGCTACAATAGTATGTGTATAAGACTTAATACTTTGTTGTTTTGTGCCTTTGAATTTAACATATATTACCTGCTGGTGTTTAGATTTCCAGTGACTAATTAAAGAAAGCCCTCTCTGGGGAACTCCAGTCATCTCTGCATCTGGTTTTAGACAAAGAACTAACCAGTATCCCTGGATGCAGGTTCACTTCCCAGACGCGGCAGTGGTCCTCAGATCTGCTTCAAAGCTGCCAGCTGGGAGACTTCTTCACCTTCCTCCCTTCTTCCTCAGGAACCTCTGTTTCTTTGATTTCTGGCATGTTGGTGGCCAATCCGCTAGCGTGCTGTTACCAAAATGGTTTTCAGTTTGGAATTAAGGTGAAAAATTATCACAAAATTAGCCAAATGCAACTGGATGCAACACTCTTCACACTTTGAGGGGTGATGCCATTTCAATGACAAGAGCCACCAGAATTGATCCTGGGGTGCTCACCTCTAATCCTAGCGCTTTGCGGCTGAGTCAAAGTCAATTTAGGCTATAGAGTGAGTTGAAGCCCAGCCCAGGCGATTTAGAAAGGCCCTGTCTAAAAATAAAAATAAATAGAATAAAATTAAGGGTGAGGGGTAGCTCAGTGGTAGAACACTTGCTTAGCATGTATGAGGCCTGAGTTTGATCTCCAGAACTGGAAACACAGTCAGGAGAATATTCTCATCCTAGGTCCTCCCACTGATCCTTGGGAAGAAAAAGGTAAGAGCAAGAGAGTGGTAACTGCTTTCAGGCTCACCACATGCAATGCGGTTTATTTTGTTTTGTTTGAAGACAGGGTCTCACGTAGCCCAGGACGGCCTCCAACTCACTATATAGCCGAGAGTGACCTTGAACTCCTGATCTTCCTGCCTCTGTTTCTTTAGTGCTGGGATCAGGTCTACACCACCACACTTAGTTTATGCCGTACTGGGGAAGGAACTCTGGGCTAGGCCAGCACTCTATCAGCTGAGCTACAGCCTGGCCACAGTGTGATTCTTAATGACCTTTCAATGTTTTCAAAGCACTATTGCAGCCTAAAACTCTGAAGAACACAGTTCACGATACCCTCGCTGGCCATTACTGCAATGTGCAAGAATTCCACTTGCTGGTGATCTATACAACTCTAAAGCAAGCATCTGGAGAGTGGCAAGTCGGATGATGAGAGAACACTGCACTGTTCTGAACCCCAGGCTGTTTGGCGATCCCAGACCTGCATACAATGTCCCTTTCCCTAGCCCTTCTTCCCCAAACCTAAATTAATCGTTTTCTGTTTCCTTTGAGGTCCTCTCATCTTGGGAAGACACTTGTGACGTTTCCTTTAGTTCCTTCTCTTTTCTGGGAGTCGGGTTGCAGAAGCTCCTGTCTGGTTCAGTCTGGCGATTGGTGCGGTTAAGTTTCAAACTTGAACTTGACCATGGAGCAGCACGGAGTACACCTGAAGAACTCTGTAGGACGCATCTGCAAGAACCGTGTGGACAAGTTTGCGTTGGTTTCAAGAAAAACTGGTGGAGGGTCCTTCTGTTTCCCAGAGGGGCTCATTCCATAATTCCTCTACGTGTCTATGTGTGTTCATGGGTGGGTACGTGCACATGTGTGTGGGTGTGCATGTGCACATATGTTCGGGTATCTCTGGAGGTCAGAAAACAATTTCACCTGTCATTCCCAGTACCATCCGTCTTGGGTTTTGAGACTGTCTCACTGGCCTGGAGCTCTCCAAGTAGATGATGCTGGCCAGTGCACCACAGGGATCCATCAGCACTGAGATTACAACCTGGAGTCTTTTTATTTTAATACAGTTTCTGGGCTGGAACTCAGGTCCTTATGTTTATAAGGTAAGTACTTTGCCAACCGAGCCAGGGTCTGACTGCCAGGTACCACTCTGGGCTCTACAGAAACAGCATGTATTCCATCTGACCTCCGAATTGTAACCTCACCTACTCTTTCCCCAACTCTACTTCCAAGTTCCACATCTTCCCAGGAAAATGAGTACCCCAACTTTGGAAACAGAGGAATCTGATAGGCAAGCCTGGGAAATCTCTGAGCAGCAGGACATCAAAGTCTTTAATGATGAAAGCAAATTTGCCATTAAATGCATCAAAATGACCACTGGAGACACTTGGTTCGCCCAGGGTCTCCTCACCGCAGAGACCTGGACCACACACTCCATCCTTGGGATGTCTTCCTCGCTTAGTTTTGCTCACATGTCACCTTCTCAGAGACATGTTACCTATCCTGCCTTTGAAGTAACACCCTTTACTGCCTTAAACTTAGCCCTTAACTAGCTTGCCCTGGGTGGGCCTGAAACATCTCCAGTATTTCTGTGGTCACCACTTGTCTCAAATCTCCCTCCACAACAACAGCTTTCCTGCCTGAATGTTGTTACACTTCCACCCAGAATAGCACTTGGCGAGTGAGGAGTGCCCCACAAATACTGGTCGAGCTGATAGTCTGTGCTTTGACAAAGGCAGGGGACTGGTTGTTCTTAAAATATACAGATTTAAAAAATTACTGCTAACAGAAATCTATGGTCCCCTCAAAAAAATACCAGAACAATGGGGGCATTGGAAAACCAACCCAAAATGTCCATCAATAGCCCTTCTCCCCTGCCTCAAGAAAGTGGAACCACAGTTTGGAAATAGGATGTGCCCCCGCCACCCGTGTCGAAGGGGCCCACTCCATCAGGACAGGGGCGTCATCAGTCCGAATCTCTACATCTCAATGGGACATTTCTTTGTGTGTAACCTGCCAGTCAGCAGCCACACTGACTGTGCCCCAGGCTTGGATACTGAGTGCTGTCTCAATCAGATGGCTAGGTTAGAATTTAAAGCTGGGTCTCTGGAGTCTGACCACCTGGGTTTGACTCCCATCTCTGTTATCTGGTAAATATACGATCTTAAACTAAGGGTAGTGTTCACTGTTGTCGCCTGGATTTCCTCACCTGTCAGACAAGGGTGAGTTTAGCCCCCTGAGAATTTCCCGCAGAGCTTTTGAACCAGGGACGGGCAGCAGTCGGCGTCTGCAGCCGCGATCATCTTCTGTGCACAGCCCCCATGCCCCACTAACGTGCCTACATCTAATTCCTCTCGTGCTTATGACCATGGCTGCTCTGAACACTGGAAGTCGAAGAGGTTAATCTTGACATTTAATTTTTTTCAGGCTGGGGAGATGGCTCAGTTGGCAAAGTGCAGGAGTGTGGTGATAAGTGCTGGGGCCGGGAGGCAGAGGCAGGTGGATCCTGGGGCTTGCTGGCTGGCCAGCCTAGGCAATGTGGTGAGTTCCAGGGCACTCGAGGGACTCTGCCTCAAAAACAGAAACAATGTGCACAGCAGCTGAGACATCCGAGGTTGTCTACTTGCCTCCACATAGATGTACACACATGAGCATATACACCTGCACATAAACACATGGACCCTCACACAAACACACACATACCACACATACATATACATACACACAAACACACACACAAACATACATACACATACAAGCATACAAAAACCATGGAACAACTATAGTGTGTTCAAAAATTTGACACAAGGTTTTCAGTGTTGTTAAATGTGATATTTCTTTGGCAATTTTAATTTTTTCTTCTTTTTTCTTTCTTTTTTTACTTTTAATTTTATTCTGTTTTTTATGTGCATAAGTGTATTGCCTGTATGTGTGTAAGTGCACTCATGTCATGCAATGGCCACAGAGGTCAGAAGAGGGTATCAGAGTCCCCTGGAACTGGAGTTATAGATGGTTGTTAACTGCCATATGGGTGCTGGGAACCAAACCCCAGTCCTCTGTAAGAACAGCCAGTGCTGTTAACCCCTGAACGATACCTCTCCAACCCCTTCTTTTTTTTCTTTTTTTAAACAGTTGATTTGTTCAAGTCAGAATTTGAAATAAGTCTAAACTATGCAGATATAATAAGCAAAATCTGAAATGCAGGATGTGCCACACAGCTCGGTTTCTTGAACAACTGAGTTGTAAAAGGGAAGAAAGAGGGAAGGATCATACATTAATCAGGTCTGTGAACCATACCATACAAAACCATGGCCCGTGTGAGCCACAGCCTCCTGCATATTCCAGAGTGTGCTGTGTATATTCCAGAGGAGTGTGCTGTGTATATCCCAGAGTGTGCTGTGTATATCCCAGAGTGTGCTGTGTATATTCCAGAGGAGTGTGCTGTGTATATTCCAGAGTGTGCTGTGTATATCCCAGAGTGTGCTGTGTATATTCCAGAGTGTGCTGTGTATATTCCATCAGAGTGTGTTGTGTATATTCCAGAGTGTGCTGTGTATATCCCAGACTGTGCTGTGTATATTCCAGAGGAGTGTGCTGTGTATATCCCAGAGTGTGCTGTGTATATTCCAGAGTGTGCTGTGTATATTCCAGAGTGTGCTGTGTAGCCTCTGTAGTCTACTGGGTCTCTTATGTTGACCTTGTAAACCTAGATTTTGCTAAATCCTCTATTTAAATGTTTTATTTATTTGTATTTTTTATGTGTATGAGTGGTTTTTCTGTATGTATGTATGTATGTGCACCACATGCATGCAATGCCTGTGGAGGCCAGAAGAGGGCCTGTGGTCCCTTGAAACTGGAGTACAGGTGGTTGTGAGCCACCTGACATGTGTGCTGGGAACTGAATCTGTATATCCCAGAAAGCACAGTAAGTGCTCCTAACCACTAAGCCATCTCTTTAGCCCCTAATTCTCTCTTTTGTTATTATTTATTGATTGGATTGGGTTTTGTTTTTTTTTTGAGACAGGGTCTTCCTATAGTTCTAGCCCACTTGAAGCTCACTATGGAGACTAGGCTAGCTGCAATCTCACAGAGACCCACCTGCCTCTGCCTTAAAGTAGTGTGTCACCACACCCAGCTAATCCTCTCTTTAATTTTTAAAAAATTTATGTTATGTGTATGAGTGTACCCATATGTGCAATGTCTGCCAGAAGAAAGCATCAAATTTCCTGGAACCTGAATTACAGACAGTTGTTGGCTGCCATGTGGGTGCTGGGAATTGAACCTGGGTCCTCTGCAAGAGCAGTCAGTGCTCTTAACCACTGACCCATCTCTCCAGTCCCAACCACCACCCCTTCCCCAACCCAAGACAAGGTCTCCCTGTAGCCCCAGCTACCTGAAACTCACTACGTAGAGCAGTCTGGCCTCAATCTCATAGAGATCTGCCTACCTCAGCCTCCTGAGTTCTGATACTAAAGGTGTGGGCTACCAAGTTTTTTAACAGCTATTTTTCTGTGGATTATTTTTAGGAGAGAGGAGAGTTATGATATTTAATTAAACCATCTTCAAGAAAGGTAGTTTGACTTCTTTTTTTCCAATTCTCAAGCCTTTCATTGCTTTGCTCATTGTGTTCATTTACAGTCCAATATAAATTGTATGCTTACTATAGTAATATATTAATAGTTATATATTACATAGTATAT
>NW_008330120.1:1608775-1623176 GCF_000622305.1 Nannospalax galili
TCTAATGTATAATAATCCATATTATAACTATATGAGGCAAATCTTCCTTATACCTTGTTCCTGATATTAGTGGGAAAGCTTTTTGAGGTTATTAACTAATATGCTGACTTTGTCATATTTCATATACTTATATACTGTAGTTATATGATATATAGGTACATGGCATACATATATATAATATATATGCTATAGACAATATATATTAGGAAAGTACTAATTTTTGCTGGATTTCTAAAGTGTAAATTAGTATTAAATTTTGGCAGTATTACCATGCATGCTGATATTGAGCCAACCTTGAATTCCTAGAATAAATCTTACTTGGATATGATGTGTTTTAATTTTTTTTTATTGGATTCTGTTTGCTTATAGTTTAAGATATTTACACTGACATCATAAGTGAGCTGAATCTGTCATTTTATTTGGGGTACAGTGTTTAGTGTGCTTCAGAGACAAGGTTGTATTTACTTTATAAAACTAGCTTTGAAGTTGCCCTTTTATTATAATACTCCAGTATAAGTAGCACTGGGATCATATGACTTTCAAGGCACAGCACAATTCCCCTGTAAAACTATATGGGCCTGGTGCCTTTTTCTTTTTCTTTTTTATTCTTCTATCAGCTCTCATATCCCCGATGGTGAACTTTGGGACTCTGTATAAAGTCTTAATCTCCCAGGATGACCTAGAACTCACGATCCTCCTGCCTCAGCTTCCTGAATGCTGGGATTATAGGCATGTGCCAACACATTCTGATCAAATAAAAAAAAATTAAATACACGTATGTATGGAGCTCAAGGGGGCAGTTTTGTTGTAGCATTTAGAGGAATAAAGAGAAGCTTATATACTCAGGTCACTCCTTGGTGCTAGCCAGGAGTTGGTTTATCACTGAGCACTCTGATCATGATTGTTCCCCTCTGTGGTAAAAGCTCTGCCTAGGTTTTTCTTTCTACTGAGGTCAGTTTTGGTAAATACCATTCTTCATCTGGACAAGTATCTATTTCTTCTTAGCGTCTAACCTATTTTATATAGAATGGTGCAAATTAACCTCCAAGGATGGAGAAGCTTGTGGGTTTTGTTCTTATCTGCAGGCAGTGGACATATTTTCCCGATGTTCTGCCAAGGTGCGTGCCACAGGACATTACAAATCCATGAGTGTGGTACCTATGAGAGGGTGCTATTGAAAAGCTGTGTGTCAGCTAGCTGCCTCTTCATCCAACCATCTGTGTCCATGTGTGGTTCACATGGCAGAAAACGGATGGGGAGGCATCTGAGAAGGACAGAAAGAGAGTTGGATGGCCTCTCTTGTTTCCTCTTCCTCCAGCTCCAGGCTACAGTGCAGCTGTTGAGAGACAGGGCAGGCCCTGCTTTGGTTGCTGAAGGAACTCTAGGTGCCACCTGCCTCTGAATTTCATGGTCAGTGACATAGAGACTTGTCTGTGCCAAACTGAGGCAGAGTGCTGTTATTTACGGCTGAACACATTCCTAACCTATACAGATAACAACCATGCCCACAAATCTGGAGTTGTTCATACTGTAGGAACACTTCAACACGGAATAGTCTTCAACACAGAACAAGAGAAACAAAGGTCTACTCCAGAGTAGGAACCAAGGCAACGGTGACTTCAAAGAAATGCCTGTTGTATGGCTTTTAGCACTGGCATCATTAAAAGCATAATTCACATGCATTATTCACAGTAGATATAATTTATCTTTTTTGAGTTCCAGCTCATGTTTGTATAATAGGATAGGGCCTGTTACGTTGTAACATCCTCCCAAGACTTTGAGAGAGAAAATGAGATGCCCTCTAGGTCCTCAGACAGTACCTGGCCCATGGTAAAATACTGAGGCATGTTAATTGTATGCTTTAATAATTAATAACAGCAATATTGATGATGATTTAGCACCAGCTGTGGTACGGCCCACTCCTTTTACCTTTCATATTTGTGTTAAAAAATGTGACCTCACACAGAGGCCTTCCCCTGCTAGTCCATCTAAAGACGATCAATTCTTCCCCCAGTTCTTCCCATTTCCATCATCTGTTGCTTATAGCCTCAAGAGACCTTGTCACAAGCTTTTGATTATTTATTTGACAAATAAGAATCTCTCTCTCGGGGCTAGAGAGATGGCTCAGCAGTTAAGAACACTGGTTGTTCTTGCAGAAGACCCGGGTTCGAATCCCAACACCCACATGGCAGCTAACAACTGTCCCTAACTCCAGTTCCAGGGGATCTGACAGCCTCTTCTGACCTCCGCGGGCATTGCACGACACGGGTGCACTTACTTACATGCAGCCAATACACACATACACATAAAATAAAAATAATAAAATATTAAAAAAAAAAAGAATCTCTTTCTCCTGCTAGCACAGAAAACCCATAAAAACAAAAGGCTCAGGCCTGGCACGGATTCTACACTGTGTGCGGAAACAAATCGGAAAGATGGCTCCGGCCATCCCAGGAACCAATGCTCTAAAGATTGCTGTTAGCGTAGAGGAGCTAAGTGGATGTGGTCTTTTCTTTCAGGATGGCTGTGCCCAATTTTAAGTAAGAGTGGAAGCAGAAAACCTTGCCTGGTTCTAGGCCCACCTCCACTGTGACGTCTGCCTGCTCCAAAAGGTCAGCAAATGATCATATGGCATCCTGGGCCTACATGCCTTACTGAAGTGTGGCACAAGTTGAAAATACGCTGTTTTGCATTTAGAGATTTAAAATTCAGCTTAAACATTTTTTGAAAACCAGTTTATAAATGAAACCCCTCCTCCCCTACCCTTTTTGAGTTCTGAAGATTCTAAAATTTATATTCTAAAATAATCCTTGGGGCTGGAGAGTTAGCCCAGTGGTTAAGAACAATGGCTGTTCTTGCAGAAGACCTGGGTTCGAATCCCAGCACCACATGGCAGCTAACAACTGTCTGTAACTCCAGTCCCAGGGGATCCGACAGCCTCTTCTGTCCTCTGCGGGCATTGCACAACACGGGTGCACTTACCGACGTGCAGGCAATACACGCATACACACAAAATAAAAATAATAAATAAAATATTTTAAAAATAATCCTACCAAAGTTATGTTTGGTACCAGGACCAAAGAGAAAGTAGAATTTAAAATGTTCTAAATAGACTCCTAAGGTAGGGGCAGCAATCTGGAAATGAGTTGAGGGAGCAGAGTGGTCCCGACGTGCCAGAGCCCAGGGAGGCGAGGACACATGCAAGGCCACTCTGGGAGAGAGGGGTCTGCCCTCCCACAGACTATGGAATCCCATGGTACTCTGCAGGGTTTCCCCTTAGGGTCACAGGTCCTGGACCACTGAGAACTGATGTCATGGGGGAATACCAGGAGAACATTTTCCAGGGCAGTGGTCAGGCAGTGGGTTCTTCTTCTCTCAGCCGGAAGTCCATATTCCCTGGGGCCTGTCTAGGTCTCTGGCAAAGTGACAGCTACAGTCCAGTCTCTCTCATTAGACAGTGCTGATACATAGAAGGTACCTGCCACTGTACTGCCCCCCATCTCCTAGATGATGCCATGGTACCCCTGCCAGCAAGGTGGGGTCCCGGGGAATCATTGAACATAACAGCCCAGTGGCCTGGTCTTATGTGTTTCCATTTTGAAGCATACTTGGTTAATGCTGTGCAGTCTCTGTGTATTACCCAGAGAAGGCTCTAGAATTTCTATGTAAGAGGAGACTACAGACAGCCATCTTGAGTCAGACACTGGAGGTTTAACCTCAGCTTTACAGTCAGGCATTTGGTACACTTGTAATTACAGGAGAATGGGTTTTGGTTATCTGCATTTATTTAGGGACTGTGAAGGATTGTAGGAATTTGTGGGCTGGATTTCTGGCTATTTGTATAGCAAAACTATGGATTGAATGCTTATTTTGTTAAATTGGGGCATCTTTGGAGGCTTGTGAGAATTAGGGGTGTCTTCTATTTGCATAGCAAGCCTCCATCTTGGATTGTATATTTATTGGACACTTTTGAGGGATTGTGGGAGTTGGGAGTGTTGTCTTCTGGTCATTTGAGTAGCAAGCCTCCATCGTGGATTATATTGAGGGACTGTGGGAATTTGTGGGAGTTTCTTCTCGATATTTGCATAGCAAGAGTTTGAATTGAATATTTATTATGTTAACTGGTGGGGGGGGACTAGAGGATTGATTATGGGAATTTGTGGGGGTATCTTTTGGCTATTTGCATAGCAAGCCTCCATCTTGGATTATATATTTTATTGGATAGTTTTGAGGGATCATGGGATTTTGAGGGCTGTTCTCATAGCTATTTTAATGTACAACAAACCTCCAGTTTCACTTGTGTGTTTATGGGGGTCTTGGAGCATTAAGGGAATTTGGGAAGGGTAGCCTCTGATTGGAGAGCAAGCCCCCACCTTGGGTTACATATTTATATTATATATATATATATATGAGATATATTTTGGATAGTTTTTAGGGATTGTTTGTGGAGGTGTCTTTTGACTATTTGCAGAACAAGCCTCCATCTTGGATAATATATTTATTGTCTAGTTCTGAGGGATTGTGGGAATTTGTGGGCTGGTCTTCTGGCTATTTGCAAAGCAACCCCTTGGATTAAATGATTTTTATGTTAATTGGGAGGGATCCTTGGAGGACTGTGGAAATCTGTGAAGGTGTTCTTTGGCTATTTGCATAGCAGGCCTCCGTCTTGGATTATTTATTGGAAAGTTTTGAGGGATGGTGGGGATTTGTGGGGGCGACTTTGGGCTATTTGCATAGCAAGCCTCCGATTTGGATCATATAGTTATTGGATTGGGATCTGAGGGACTGTGGGAATTTGTGGGCTGCTCTGGCCACTTGTATAACAAGCTTTCGGACTGTTTATTATGTTTATTGGGGTAGGTCTTTGGAGGATTATTGAAACTTGTGGGCATGTCTTTTGACTTTGCATAGCAAGCCTCCATTACAGGATTATTTGGAGGGAGAGATTCTGAGCTTATTTTGCAGCAAAATCTGCATAACATAATTACTAGGTGGACACGATGTTATGCTGGCTCTGGGAAGACTTACGGAGGCAGAAATGGGTCAGTTGCTACTCTTATGGCCCTCTTCGGCACTGATAATTGAGACCAACCTTACACTAGATGATGATTGATTTGGCTGGAATTAATTTGATTTAGAAAAATAGAACAGGAAGTGTATCTGGGGCCTTGGTCACAGAATTACAGTAACTCATATCTCTCTTGGCCATTTCAGAGGCACAGTGTGTTAACACTGGGGTCAACACTGGACTCTTCCTCCTGCCCCCAAACCTTTCAGGCAGATGACCACAAACATGAGGGATGAGGCTGAGGGGCAAAGACCAGGAGAAAGGGTTACAGTGAACCTCAGTCTAAGCCATAATCCAATTGGCCTTATGTTTAATATTGGGACCTTCTGTGAGTGCTGATAGCTACCCCACCCCCAATTGCACATTCATGTATGTTTCCCATGGGTTTGCTTATTGATTCTTCAGAACTCTTTACTTATTAGTCAACCTTGTTAATTATACCCATCCCCTCCCCCATGATATTTTTATGTAATCTTCATTTTCTTTGTATATAGTTATCCCTTCCCCTTTTATGGCTTTTAGGTCTCAAAGGAGCTTTGTATAAACTAAATCAATTTAAAGAATTATCTTTTAGAGGTATAGTTAATCCACACCATTTATCTTGGTTGTGCTTGGAACATTTCTTGAATAACCCTCACTCCCCCACCCACAGGAAATCCTATCTGTAGGACACTACTGGCAACCCCCCACCCCCCAGTGGGTGCATGCTGGCAGCCTCTGAGTAGGGCAGCAGTGTGCCAAGGGAGCATTCTCTGCTTGGGGATCAGTGATCTAGAGGGAAAAGGGGTGGAGTCCTTGGTACCTGGAGTACCTGGGATCAGGAGCTCCCCCAAAGTACGTAGCTACATTTTACTCAACTTATCCCTGTCCCTCAACTTGGGGCCCCTCGGCGCTCAGTGCGAGGACCAAGTCCCACCCACAGACACCGAGAATTGGCTCGGCGTATATCACTCACTGATGCACCACCATCTGCTCACATTTAATTTTTATTTTGATTTTTAATGCTGCACAACACAATATTTATTTCATTTTTATTTCATTTGTTTCATTTATTTATTTCTGTTTGTTGCTGCTTTTATTTTCTGAAAGTGAAGAGGGAACTTTTGAGGCCTTTTTCTTTCTCGTCTGTAGGCCGCCTTAAGCTTACTAAATTTGGAACATTGACGCAAGCTGAAGGGAAAGGGGATTTTTCAGAATCACTCGGGAAGAGGGAAGGTTGCGTTGTTAATCACGCCCTATGGTGGGTGATCAACTGCTTGTAAAGTTGCGTTTCACTTTTAATTAATTGTGCTTAAGGCTTTAATTAAATTTGGGTGTTCCCTTCTTAGAGCAGCTCGTACTGACGAAGGTGCATGCGCTGGATGATGTCACGGCAGTCGTTGAAGACACGGCGGATGTTCTCAGTGTCCACGGCGCAGGTGAAGTGAGGATAACAGTAATGACGCCCGTCTCCGCTAGCTGTGCTGATTCTCTGCGGGGCAGAAGCGAGGCTGGGTCAGCAACCCTCCCCAGGACACCCTTCACTCCCCACCTAGGACCAGCACGGGCTAGGCACTGACGTCCTAGGAAAGCCAAGCCCAGACAAGCTGGACACCAGTGAACTGAGGTGGAAGGGCTGGATGGTTCAATGCCCTGACCCAGAACTTGTTCCTGTGAGGAACAAGAAAGAATTACAAACCACTCACCAGAAACTCATCACGGATGAAGTACTTGGCCCGGGTCACTCGTGGGTCCTCTCCGGGCTCGGGAGTCGCTATAAAGAATAAAAACTGTTATTAATGATGCTGATTAAAGGTTAGTTGGCCAGCACCATTGGAGCCCCATAAATTCTCAGAGTTTTTGATTTCTCCGTATGATAATGAGGGTGCTCAGATTTCCTGGATTCCCCTATAAGCTCTCAACCACACCCTTTGCACAAGAACTATCCAAACGAAGCACTCCCTGGGAGCAGACGCACTCCATACCATCCTCAGGAGTAGTGTAGCGAGCGAACTCTGGAAAGTAGTCCTCAATCTTTGATTTTCCAGCGAGGACTTTCTCAGCAAGCAGATCTTGCTTGTTGAGGAAGAGAATCACAGAGATGGTGCGCAGCCATCTAGGAAGAGGGAGGTGGGTTTAGCGAGCGGCCTGGAGTACCTGCCAGTGCTGGGGGGGGGTGCGCAGAAGGGGGGGCGCGTACCTGTTGTTCCAGATGCTCTTGAAGAGGTTCAGAGCCTCCTGCAGGCGGTTGGTCTGGTTGTCCTCCCGGATGACCATGTTGTAGCTGCTGCTGGCCACCACGAAGATGATGGCAGTCACGTCGTTGAAGCATTGGATCCACTTGCGGCGCTCGTCGCGCTGGCCGCCCACATCGAACATGCTGGAAGAGCATGGTGCTGGGGTCATCCTCGGGCCCACCCTTCCAATCCCCACAGCTGTGAGCAGAGCACCGTGCACTTACTGGAAGTTGACTTTGTCCACCTGGAACTTGGTCTCAAAGATTCCGGAGGTCAGGACGCGGCAGCGAAGCAGGTCCTGAAACAAAGCACGGGTCAGTGGACGTCACCTAACCTGGAGCAAGCACCCGCCAGAGGCTGTGAGGATCCGGCATACCTGGTCGCTCGGCACGTAGTCGGCCTGCTTGATCACATCAATCTTGTCCAGAAAGCTTGGAGAAAAAGACATGGGGTTCAGTGTGTGTGCCAGAAGTCCGTCCCCAACAGGGCCGACGTCCCACCCACAGAAAGGGCAGGACCAAGATGGTGGCAGGACTCTACTCTTGCTTTTGATTTTTAAAAGGATAAAAAAATATTTCAAATTTCTATGTGGCTTAGCTGTTTTAAGAGGAGCTTTGGTGCTCATTTTAAAGTGAGGCGGACCTGCGGTTTAAGGCCACATGGACTTTCTCAAGGGCAAATGAGATTGCGGTGGTTACCCGGAATCTGCCACCCCCCCCCTTTTTTTTTTAATGTTTTAAGAATCTCACTGATTAATGAGAACAAAGCCAAAAAAAAAGCTGTGGACACAAAGGGCCCTTCATGTCCCCACCACTCTGAACAGGAAGCAAGCATAATGTTCCCTTCGTATCTATCAGGTTGGGGAATTAAAGCATTCCAGATATCAAACTTTTTACTTTAAAAGACCTTTCTGGCCTGTGTTCCTTGACTAGAAACACAGTTAAAAAATGTACTTTTCTAAGATTGGGATAATTTGTGGAAAATTAATGTTAATGCTTGGAGTTCTGCCGGGTCTTTGTGGGGGGCTGTTTCGAAGTGAGCTCCATCAGAAGGGAGAGCACAAAGGGAGAGAGGTCTATTTAAAGAACTTCCCTAAGCTGCTGGTTAGTTTTTTTCCTTCTCGTTTCCCCTCCCTTTTTACCAGTTCCGAGTTAGTCTGGCTTAGAGGATATAACACTAACTGGCCCAATCAATCTTGCATTACAGCATGGGGCCAGAAATAGCTCCCCAGCCACCCTGGCCTCCAGCAGGTTGCCATGGCAACAGAACCACAATTCTATAAATAGATCCTCAGCACCAAATCTTGTGAGAAGACATCTGGATCCTGGCCAGCCAAACTCTGGCAAACACAAACCCAGCAGCTTGAGAAACGGGCCGGGCCAGAGCCTGCCCTCCAACAGACAGTTAAACCAGAAACAGGCAGGCCGAACTGCGTGCAGGGCAGGGGGGAGACATTTTACAGCTTCAATGTGGGGCTCGAGTTCTCTCAAGTTTCCTAAAAACTGCACTGTTTGTGCACGGGCTGGTGTTTCCAGATGATGTTTCAGAACTAAGGTTGCACCACCTTAAACAATTTAAAAACGCTCTGCCTCCAAAGCAAAGAAACTGGCTAAGTCATGGTTAGTGAAATGGCCCCCACAATTCTCCATGGGCTGGCTGGGCCCCCTAATCTTGTACCTGTACTTAACTCCTGACTTGGATCCAAAATACAAATTGCAAACAATTCCAGGATTTCCATTTGTTTTCCGTTACTATAATTAGCGCTTCCAGCTTTTTGTACAAACTTTTGAGAAAAATCAGGGACTTTGTTGAAGGAGTGGGGGCTGGGCAGGGGCTAAGAACATGTAACTCTGTGTATTAAACCAGGACATGTCTATGTATTGTAGCAAAATGGAAAGTAACTCATAATGCTTGTTGTGTAAGTGCTTGGAGGTCACTTTAGTGAGTTACTATTGAGTTCATTTGACATGAACACTTTATTACAAGTAATTATCGCTTTGCTCTAACAGGTATTAATTGTTTATGTAAAACAATGTCAGCATACTGTTAAGTGCAATTAAGGGCTTTATAAAACAAATGAATCAGACTAGAACTTTCTGACTGCTGGTGGGATGAGTGGGCAGTGAGGGGTTACAGGTTTCTGTGTGGACGGGGGTGAGAGGGGGACCAGTGGCTACTTACTACTGGGCGCAGTCAATCAGCTGGTATTCATTCGAGCGCTCGTAGCAGGCACGCACTCCCTCATCCTCCCACAGAGCCTTGGCATGCTCGTAGAATTCCTGAAAGTGAACCCAAGAAAGAATGTTTAAGAAAGATGTACGCGCACCCAACTAAGAGCTACTGGGACTTGGGGGGCCAGAGTTTGCTAAAGTGAGGCGCCCCCTGCATGAATCAATACTCAGACCTTGCAGTCGGGTTAAACATATCCAGAAATCTGTGTAATTAATTTTTCTGTTTTCTTCTAATGGTGACTGACTGTCTTAAGTGAGTTCTCCTGTTATTTTTGTTGGGGAGGGGGGTCAAGTTCTGAGTGAGCCTTTTTTTTTTTTTAAAAAAAAGAATGGTTTCTTTGGAAGAATATATACTACTAATCTTGTGTAAAAAGCATAGGTCAATGCTAGAAATACTGTCCATAAACCAGATTATCAGATGTCAGTGGGATGTGTGAAAGTTATCAGATGCACTTAGGCTGCTGTTGTCTTTCATTAGGAATTCAGGACAGTGGAAGTTAAAAATTATCCATGTTGCTTACAGTTTGATTTGTTTTTCTAATCAATGGCTGTTTAAAAATTTTATTCACCCATATTAATGTTAAATTTGCAACCAGAATTGTCCAAAAGACAAATTCCCACAAATTCCTCACTCCTAATGAGAGGGCAATGTTAACTTACTGTTGTACAGTAACTGTAGACGGGCTTTAAACACGCCGCCATCCTCCCGTCTCGTTTCTTGTCGCCCCCTTTTAAGGCTATTCTTTACCACAAAGGGTCAAACCGAATGTGCCTAAGATGGAACAGCTCTGTAGGCTCTAAAAGTAGCTCTTCAGGAAGCCAGCAGACCCTTGTCAGCAGGGTCAGGCTCCCAGATGGAGAACCGAGGAAAATCTTACTTCCTGTAATGGTCCATTTTGTAATGTACGCTTGGATTCTACTGGAGGCATTAAGAGTTTTGTGGATTTTTTTTTTTTTTAAACACTGAGAAGCTATTTCATCTGTCCCAAGCAGGACCAGGATTAAAAAACCTGGGTATACATTAAAAGGCACCCATCTGGAGTCCTGTGTCCCAGTGTCTTAGGACACTTATCTGTATTTACTGGGCAATTTGTACATGTGTGCTGAATCTAACTGTAGTTTTGTCTGTCCTAACATGGATGAGGAAAGAATCAAGCCTGTTATAGCTCAGGACTTTCCCCCATAAACATTTATAATCCAATAAAGTGAGGACTGATTGTAGCATTGAAGTGTGATGTCTGTGGGGTGGGTGGGCTGCAAGTTTGTTCCTCCATTCTGGACAAACTCCTAATCCTACGATTTCCCATCTGTTCTGAATTAATATGTGTGGAATTGACTTCTCAAGTCCGTACATCAAGGATACTCATCCGGCCAGTGTGCAAGGCTATCCCCACGTTCCCACTGGGTCCTGCTACTGTTCAGTGAGGGTGGGGAGGGGCTTACAGGTGGGAAGTCAAAGTCAGGAACGTTCATCACGCTCAGGATGTAATCCACTCTGAACTGGTTCTCAGGGTTGGCCAGCTCCACAGGGGGGACCAGGTTGCTCATGGCGGCCACAATGGTCTGAAAACAGTTTAGCGAAATGGTCAGGGGTCATCACCATGGGGAGAGGGACTGTGCTTAAAGGCAGAGCAAGGGGCTAGGCACGTACTTCAATGGCCTCCTTCAGGTTGTTTTTGATGTCCTGCACCTTGGTGGCCTTCTCACTACAGTGGGATTGAAAAGAAAAATAAAATCATATTGCATCCTGCCCACCAGGATGTCACCTTCATCACGATACGCCAACTAAAAAGCATAGTATTCTGTTCTCCAAGGAGTCATAGGGTCAGAAATGCAGATTGGAGGCACCCGAATAAATTACAACCTCCCAAAGGCATCCAGAGGACACGTCCGATGGGGGCAGATTAGTACATTGGCACCGAGATCTTGACCAACTGTACCAGAAGTCACACCTGGCTCACCCTGCTATTCTAATCACACCTTCATGCTTCGAAGGTGGCTCACTTGACTCTTATTAGCAGAGAGGAGAGCGAGCTAGGGTTAGTGTTAGGGTTAAGGCCAGGGTTACTGTTAGTGTCAGGTCTAGGTGTAAGGCTATGGCCAGGGGTTAGGGGTCAGGCTACTACAGGTTGGATTTGAGATTTGCCTAGGTATCAGGACCCCACAGTGAGAACCAGTGGATAGCACTGGTGGTAACTGTTAAAGTTTCCAGGGCTTTCTGTTCCTAGATGTCTATTTGCTGCCCCTTTATTTATTCAAATAGCTGTGTCTGTCACAGGTTGGTGAGGTTTTATGAACTGTGGCACTTTGGGTTTGCTATATTAATACACATTGCTCCTCAGCTGTGACCGGGATAAGCCCCACCCCTTCCAGGAGTCCTAAGGGACTGAGGGGAGGTGTTGAGAGCACTAGGACCCCCCTCCCCCGCCCGCCAACTGAGGTGGCTACAAGTTCTGTTGCTTTTTAAAGGCTAACCTATGTGGTTTTTCTGGAATGATTTGTAGGTAGTCACTGGTTTCAGGTAAAGGCCATGACCTCAGGTTGCTAGGGTCCCTATACAGAATGTTAATTCATGCACCAGACTATAGTAATCCCTTAGAAACCGGCCTTCGTGCCAGGCACAGTCAGGGGGACTCGAGTTTGTCTTCAGGGGTCAGCAAAGACCCTCTTCTTGTCCCCTCCCCCTTGAAGCACACACCTCCTCTTCATGTTTAGTGAGGGGTTGGTGGGGATTAGAAGACCAACGTGTGCAACGCTTGCAGGGTGAGGCCTGGGGCCACAGCACAGTGGGCCTGGGCCCTGGCTTTCTAAAGAGGAAACTGAGGCTGAGACAAATGCTCTACTCGAAGAGGCAGACTGGGGAGGGGACAGAGACAAGACAGGGCTGCTTTTATAGGAGTTACACAACTAGCCCCCGAGGAAGCGCAGGCCAGACAACCAAGCAGAGAGAGAAAGAAAAGACAGGCCGCTGGCTAGGTCAGCAGGCAGGGGCAATTGTGGGGCCATGAGTGGGTGGGGAGCTGGGTGATGTGCCCGCCTACCAACAGGCCCGCCCCAAAGACTGTGTTCTTTTCTTCCACAAAGAACTGCAGTAGCTAATATTTGAACAGTGCTTCTTCCCAGCAGGCCCCAGATAATATTCAGGGAGTGGGCCCTTGTGTTCTGAATAATCTCATTTCATGCCTTCCTGGGGACCCTTAGGTAGTCCCTGGGCTGTTCTTCCACAGGTGAGGGTTTGGGGATGTGTGGGGCCCTCACATCAGTGGGTGGGAGGGGCTAAGGGCAGATGCACCAGGAATTCTCGCAGGTCCAAGACAGTGGGGGTGGGGGATAGACACACCCTCCCCCACCCCAGAGGAGCAGGGAGTGTCTTTTCTCTCCACATTTATGATTAGGTATACACCCCCCACCCCCCCACCCCTGTAAGCAAGCAGGAAAAGGAATTAAGGCAGAGGGACCCATGGCCACTGCAGGTGAGTGGAGCCGTCATGAGGCTGTTGGGAGGTGTAGGTGGACCTCAGGACAGGGGTTGGACACCCAGGACTTGTAAACACTGAAAGGTGCTTGGGGGTCCCCCGGACTCCTAAAGCTCTAACACCCCATACCTAAAGGGACAGAGTTTTCCCATCACTTAGTGGGTGCTTGGGACCAGTGGGTGGGGTGCACGCACTGAGGCTCCTTTCTGAAATCATGAATTCCCACTGCTTATGGAGATGTTAGAGGTTAAAAGCATGTGTATTCCACGTCCCTAATACTCTCAGAATTCACCTAGAATCTCCCCTCCCCCACTCCAGGAAAAATCTGCTCCGTTGGTGCTGGGAAGACCTAAATGTCTGGTTTTAAGGTCTCACAACAGGAAATCAGAGATGTTTGAGTATTAAATAACCCTCATCTCTACCCAGCTAGAGGAAAGCACTTCCAGAGGAAGATTCTTTCATTCGGTTCGATATTTTGGTCTAAGCAGTAGTGTGAGAATTGGAAGGCTTCCAGTCTTAAAATGCAGATATTCTGAGAACGTGTTCAGTATTCATCTACGTATGTGAATAGGTGTGGGAGTATATCAAGTATAAAACAGCTAAAATAGAAATCTTAAAATCTAATTCGGGTGTGTGATACTAAAACATAGAACCTCTCCATTGAAGCGATTACTGTGTTGATGGAGCTATCACACTGGGGCTGGCAGGTTTACCCTCATTTGTAATGTCGCTTAATGAATTTAACGCTGATTGTGAAATTCAGAGAAAATTCCTCAGATGTCTCTAAACTACTTAACAGAGACAAGACGTATGCCAGTTCCAGAATTCTAACTGACTAGGGAGTTGGGGCTGGAAGTATCTGGCCTATTGCTGCTCACCCAGCTCCACCCCCGCCTCCCCCGCATGTGCAAGGTAGATTAGAGGGGTTAGCATTTTTAAGAGGTCCCATCCCCTCTTCCTTCTGTTAAAGGGTAGGGGAAGCTACGTGGCCCTGCTCCAGTCAACCTGTACCCTAATCTTTGTGCTTGTGGGGAAAGACAGACAAGAGAGAAGACAGAAGACAGACGCAAGATACAGGGATTGCTGACACATGCAGAGAATTTTTATTTATCAGGAATGTTAATACTCGTATTTACTCGTAGAACAGAGTCACAGAAGACGTGCAGGCAAGGTATTAGTAGGGCTGAAGGGTTTAGCACAACAAACAGTACACAACAGGCTCTCTCAATAGGGACTTTGCCACATTTCTTAAATGCCAACTTTTGGTACAGCAGATCATCAATATATCGATGCCTTTTGGGGGATTGCTGTTCTACACTTTTGCCAATTAAGGATTTCGTTCCATCTCTTTTCACTCATCTTTAGAGGTTAGGTAATAGGTAGGGGCCCCATCCCACCCCCCCCCACCCC
>NW_008330120.1:1623195-1630779 GCF_000622305.1 Nannospalax galili
CCCCCAGAAAACAGAATATTATTCTTATTAGAAGTTTCCTAAGACCGGGCAACTCCAGCATGCAATGGGACATAAGCCGGGAAGATGGAGAAACTGAGGCCAGCATCTAGTAGTAGGGATAGTATGTTCTAAAAGAAACAGATGAACAAACATGTGTCAGTTACTTTGTCCCCAATCCCAATATCCTTTGACCCTCCCCGACCCCCAAGCTAATTCTCTGAGATGTCCTGGGCCACAGAAGTGACTATGAATTCTCATGAGAAACTGCTACTTCACCTTGCATGCTGAGTGAGCAAGCAGAGAATGGCCACCTGGCATGCGTGTGTATGTGCATGTGTGTGCACGCGTGAGATGGCCATGGAGATGAAGAAGCAAAACAGAAAGAATGATAGTGAGTGGAGCAGTGCTGTCACAAATGCCCTTGTCCGTCAGCTAACGTAAAGTGCCTTGAATTAGTTCAAAATCTTTTTGTAATAATTTTTAAGGTCACTTAGTGACCGGCAGCAAGGTGCCATGGTGTCATTCCCCCCCCCCCAAAAAAAACAATAAAGAATCAGGGGTGGTGTGTATTTCAATAGAGGGATTTTTCCCCCCAATGAGGTCTGAAATTTTAAAATCAGACTGACCAATGCATGGACAGAATTTAGTTTTTGTTTTTGTTTTTGTTTTTTTAAAAAAAAACCAACACAAGTAGTTGATGGAAATGGAGAACTGGGGAAAATAGAAACCATATGGAAAAACACCGATTCTCAAAATCTTAAACTTTTGTCTGTAACGTTCCCCCAGCTGGATCTGATTATCCTTTAGGCATGGCCCTAAAACAATTTGTTTTGCACTTTACTTAAGGAATTGTTTACATGTCATTTGCAAGTGCACCCGAGATGGTTGCTGACCCCTGAAGGATGTTTCCTTCCCCTTGTGTGTCCTCGGTTTCCCCACTACGCTCTGTCTGTTCTGGTTGTGAATGTGCCTACCCTTCGCTGTTGCCTCTTGCAGCTTGCGGGTCCTCTTCGCCGCCCCTTGTAAAGAGAGATTGAAAGCTCACCTAATCTGCAAAGCACCACAATTTCACACAAACCCCACACACAGCCTTCTCTACATTCTTAAACCATCAGCCAAGAGCCATGTGACAGTTTCTCGGGTCATCCGGCCTCCCGTGGATTCTTAGGTCGCCATTCTGGCTAAATCGAATGCCTACTGAGACCGCAGGCCATGGGGGAGTGTTCCACACCTTAGATGCTGCCTTACCAGAGCCCTCTGGAGACTAGGGCTGGAGACTGGAGGGATGGATAATTATTTTCTTCTGCTTTCACTAAATGCACATGCAACAGGGCAGTGACTTAACACAATCCTTTGGAGAAATCGGGACGCGCAGGAGCCCGTCATTGTCCCAGGCCACAGAATCTTCAGTGTCATCTCCAGACCCACAAAACCACAGACGGAAGATTTCTGTCCCCCATTTCTTGGTGCAAAATTAATACCCTCCCCTCTGGCAGTATGTGTGTGTGTGTGGGGGGGGCTGCATATATGTTTATAATTCCTTATAAATTTATAATCCCTCATAAATAAAAGCTACGTCCGGATTGCCAAAACAGTAACAAAAACAATGACCAAACCCTAAACCTGGTCTTCAGACATGTGAACTGCTCCTGGAGGATGAGCAGGAAGACCAGGAAGTCTTTCTGTGCAACTTTGTAATTGATTAGCTTAACTAATGTTAATTTTTTTTTTCTGGCACTGAACATAGGAAGAGTTAGCTTTAGTTAGGGCTGTCTACATTCGACCTCTCTATGTCTGAAGGTCAAGTTAATATTATGTTACTCTTTAAAAATGTAATGGCAGGCAGACTGTGGACAGTTAAGCCATATTTAATAGCACAGCCTAAGAACACAGTGCGGGACTGCGTGGAGGGGCAGAAGCAGGAAGAGACGCCCGGGACTGGGCAGACCACCCTTTAGGTCCAGGTCACCGCAGAGTAATCCCTTTGCCAAGCAAGACATTTGTTGCAATACCACAGTGAGGAAAAAGCTGAGGCTTAGCTGGACCAGGTGAAAATAAGGGGTCTTGACCCCCATGAAGAATGGCCCCATGTATCAGTTTCACAGGCTAAATTTAACATCCTTGAGGTCCACAAAGAAGGCAAACTGGGAATACCTCCTCCCCTTTTCAGAAAGAAAATAGATGCTCTGGTTTAAAACCCTCAGCTGTTTGAGACCGGCTCACTCAGGGATCCTTTTGGTGGTGGGTTTTTTTTTTTTTTTTAAAGTTAAGATTTTAGGAAATCTGTAAAGTAATAAAACTTCAAGTGAATTATTCCAAGGATGACATCTCCCATCTGACCCAAGCTTAGGTAAACAGTGGCTATTGCGTCTTTTAAAAACGCTAGCCGGGTCCAGCTTTAATCAAAATATTTATCTAGAGGGTACGTAGTCAAATTATTTTTTGCTTAACTAGCTTCATGTTGAAGCACCCCCATAAGTTACAGGGGGGAAATACTATGCAAGATTTTTTTTTTAAATTATAAATTCAGGGCTACAAGTCTGTTTCGGGTTCTTCTTGTTGACTGATAGGATACCATCTGGGAGGCAAAGCCTCAGAAGGGTGTGTCAGGAACTAAGACCGCCCCCTCCCCAGAATTGGTATCTGATAAGTGAGGGTTACTTATTTAATAGATTATAGGTTTGTAGAGATAACTCATTAAGCCAATCCTTAAATCTGTGAGCTTGGCTGGCTTCCCTTCTGCATAGTGAGCTTTCTGAATTTTATAGCTATAATGTAAGGAACATGTGACATCATCTTTTTCTAACCCGATTACTTGATCAAATAAATTCTAGAATTTTCCATGAAGAGCTGCCTGTGGCACTCTGAAAGGTGGTGTCCACCTGTTTCCCCAGTGCTTAATGAAACCTGGGCGACAGCAAGCAGCTCCCCCAACCCAGGGTGTGTAACTGAACAAAATTCTGCCAGCTTCACTTTCTCCCTTTCTGAAATCAATCACAATGAAGCAGGCGGCTGAGGGGCGGCATTCTAGTTGAACGGGGGTTGAGAAAAGGGGATGGGACGGTAAACCAGCTAGTAATTGAACACCAGTGCCCTCAGGTGCTTCCAATCTAGATTTAACCAGTGAAAGCAGGGCCTCGATCAATCAGCTGCTCCTGTTTCATGGGTTATCACAGGTGGGCTTGGGGGGGAAAAGTCAAACTCCCTAATTTATCGAGCACTTCCTGTTTGCTCTCTCCATGGAAGGCAGGACCCCCCATCTGTCAAGTCTCTATGTTTTCTCTCTTAGGAAAATCTGTACCACCATATTGTCCTAAACCAGGAAGCGGGAAGGTCATTTCAAAGACAAAAATGCCCCTCGGACTGGCCGAGTATCTAACTCTCAGTCTTCCCACCATTTTAATGCTTTCTTTCCACCTGTTTAAGCAGGAGTATTGATTTCTCCATCAGAGAAACAATTATTTGCCTATCACATTAATTCAAAGGTGGGGGGTGGTGGCTTCCAATTCCTAAGTGAAGCTAGTAAAGAAACTATGTTTTTCTGATAGTGGGAAACACCTTGTACCAGTTCATCCCACTCCCTATGTTGATCGGCTGGACACGGGGTGGTCAAGGCCGTGTCGGCCATGTTGGAACCGCACTGCAGCAGATAGGCTGCCGCAGAGGACCTGGCCTCAGAGATGCTGTCACGGGCCAAGTGCTGTTCACTGTCCTTTGCAACCAGGCACCATTTTCTAGTGTGAGGGAGCAGCTTCACATGGACACGAGTGCTGTATTATTACTATTATTATTTGCTGCACCAAAGGTTGAGAGGAGGGTCTAGGCAGTGTCCAGCAGCTCTTCTCTGGACTTTCTAACATGTAAATTAGAGAAAAAATTGGGTGACAATCAGCTGCCCAGTCCCCTAAGACCCCAGCTCTGCCTCCTAAAGGTTAGTATAGTGTGTCAAAGGTCCTAACTCTACTTCCTAAAGGTCAGTACCATGTGTCACACTGGAGGCTCAGGGTGCCCTGCACAGATTTGACACTTACTCTCCGTTAAACCCATTAACATGCAGGATCCTCATCTGCTTCACAATGGTGCTTTTCCCAGATTCTCCAGCACCTAAAAAGGAGAGCAGGCTCAGGTTAAGACAGGGGCCAGCACACTTCACCTGGAAGAGGACCTTCGAGTTTTGGATGTTGTCCACAGAAGCAGCACATAACAGCAACACAGAGCAGCAACACAATTGCAATTCTTTGACATTTCGACGCAGAGAAAATGAAAGACATCAACTCAGTGTCTGCCTGAAGTATTTTACCATCAGAACAACAAACAAGAATTAAAGGGTTTGCTGCTTTTAGGTAGCTTCAGTTTGTTTTCTCTCTTTCTCTCTCTTGGTGGTGGTTTAAAAAACTGGGGTGATGAAAAACGAATGACGTCATTTTGTCATTTGAAGGGGGGGCAGAAAAGTGAAGACTACTGAATCCTGAAATGTGGCGAAGGTGCAGAGAAATGCACACTGCCACATAATTCATTGTTTGTCAGATGTTTCGTGGTTAAAATACCCAGGACTTGCAAACAATGCAGATACTGCAGTCTCCCGCATCACGTCCCTCTGCAGCACCTCCCTCCCAGCACGCGATGC
Source organism: Nannospalax galili (assembly GCF_000622305.1). Classification (NCBI taxonomy): domain Eukaryota; kingdom Metazoa; phylum Chordata; class Mammalia; order Rodentia; family Spalacidae; genus Nannospalax; species Nannospalax galili. The sequence goes on from NW_008330120.1 coordinate 1,627,823, forward strand.
AGCTGAGTTCCTGCATGCTCCCCACCCCTGGGTTATCCAGAGCCACCCTTAAACCACAGCATTACATTTTATCCACTTATTCACCCCCCCCCCCTTTCCCTGCAAAGGAAATCTTTCTAAAGATACATTTTCTCTGGATACAACCACCACGTTGCAGAAGAAAATGGAAGACCGTCAATTATCTGTCAGCATCCAAAAAAAAAAAAAAAAAAAAAAAAAAAAAAAAAAAAAAAAAAAAACAAAAAACAAAAACAAAAAGACATACATTTTAATATCAAACATAGCACTTGAGACCTTATTAGCATTAGGCAGCCTGCCAGGGCAGTGGATGAAAGAACAAAACGATAAGACTTTAATTATATGCACAAATATTCCTGGAAAACTGAATTTAAAGATGCTAAGCTCTTCCCAACTAAATACAAGCCTCCATTTTAAATCACCTTTCATTTGTTCAAAAAAGTAACATTTTATGTAAAAAAACCACATTTCCATCAAGTTAGAGGGAGGATTGCTATTGTTTTGCCTTATTTTTTATGCAAATGTATTTTCCAACCAATATTCCCCCTGTGAAGGGCTTTTTCCCTCCTCCCACAGGAATCTGTAAGCTTTTACCCGGGTTTTCTTTAATTGCACTAATTGTTTTTGTTTTAATGCCCAGATAGCAAAGCATTCCTCCCCCTTTTTCCTATTCACAAGGCTATAATCAATATCTGTAAAAGTTAAAAATTAGTTTCCACAGAAACATTGATTTCAAAGCAAACACCATCTTAATGAGCATAACTCTCATAAATTAAACTATAAATGGCACTATTAGGAGAGCCCATGAAGGGAACGTTTAGTATTAACCAGGATCTCCACAACTCTGATTTCAGAAGTGTTATAATGCGTGACAACTGCTTTTTATAGGCAGAACTAGATCCGTGCCTCAGTTTCCACATTTGTGAGACTTAGAGAATTGGCCCTGAGAACAGCTGTCAGGGTTTTCTGTTGGTCTGTAATTTACTCAATTTTCATGTAATTAAGTTAAAATGGGTTAAAAAGAGAGCTGGGGGGCATTAGGTTTCCTTTGGGGGGGTTATTTGCATTAAAAAAATGCACAATGTTGCCAGTGGCCTGGGCAACAGATTTCTGTGCCAGAGGGCATGAGTTAATTGTGGCACTGTGTAGTCACAGAGACTAGGATACCTTAAAAAGAGGCAGGGTGTGTCAGAGTAACAGTCTCAAATTAAGTGGAGACTTTGTAATCACTGCACAAAAGGTGTTAGAAATTTAATGTGCTATTAACATCACACTTGGCTTAAATCAGTATTCCAATAGCGAGGCAGCACCCATAGAAGAGTAATTCTAGACTCTTCCAGGCTTGTACTTTGAAATCAAAGCATATCAATATTCACATAGAATTATACCTTTAGAAGTTTTAGACTTCCACATATGTATCATTTAATTACTGAAATTGCAAATAAACAAACACCAAAGAGACTTTTCACTTAATAATTTTCCGCTTTTATAAATCTGGACCAGGGCGAACAAAGGCGTGACCCCCTCCAGAAAGAGCAACCAAACACCACAAAAGAAAGGCCAGCTTTTTACATTTTATTCTTGATTAATTAAGCTGTTTTGTTGAAATGCGACCATGAGCTAGGTTCTTAACCTAGCAAATTTACAAATTTATTCAGATAGCCAAGATTCCACGGAAGTGGAAAGCTCCCATTATAGTTAATGCTTGTGGCTTTGGTCACTTCAACGATTTTTTTGTGTGTGTGCTTTTGTTTCCCCCACACCCCCCTGCACCCCCAAACAGCACCTTAAAAAAGGAGAGGTCATCTCCTCAGTTTGGGAACTCCCCCCCCACGCCCCACCCCGACCCCCAAGAGGAAAAGCCGAGGTGAAAAACAGAGAAGAAAAACCAAACAGCCAAATGTCACTTAACTAATGAATGTCTTTTCCTCTGCCCCCACCTGGAGAGTCTCAGAGCGCTCAGTCCTCCCCCCACGTTGAAAAGGACAAAAATTTTAAAAGCGCCATTTCAAAACCAAGAAGCCATTTAGAGACAAATGTCATTTTCCAGTTTTATCTAATTAGTGAGTTTTTTATTTTTATTATTTTTTAAATTTTTTCACAAAGCACTCCCAGTGTGGCCAACCACCAGGAAAACGTGTGTGTTAACCGTTTAAAGCACGGGTGGGGGCACAGCTGGGGACAGCTGCCGCCACTGACACTTTTCTGTGCTTTTCAAAAAAAGCCTGCAAGTCTGGAAGGGGAGAAAAAGGTCACTGTAAAATGACGTGTCATCTGGCTTCCTTGGGCACTTTGCGCACTATTTTTTTGTTGTTGTTTTTGGTTTTATTAGACTTGATTCTCCTTCTCTCTCTTCCACGGCTCGGCCTGGCCCAGGACACGTCTGCTCCGCGCACAGTCGGTCCTGCCCGAATCGCCCGAGTCGCGCCCAGCGTTCGCCGCGCTCCCTCCTCCCCGCCCCCCCTCCTGCGCCACGACTCGCGCGCGCCCCCTCCCCCCTCTGCACCACCTTTACCGCTCCGGTCCCCGCGAGGGGCTGTCACCACCTCCCCACGCGCCGCCACTGCCCTCGCCGGAGTGCTCCCCCCTTCGGCGAGGCCCCCCGACTCTGCTCGCCCGTTTCTCTCCCCCCAGCCCCCCATAGGGACCCCTCCCAGCAAATCGCACTCCCTCGGAGGAGGCGGGTCCCCCTCCCGCGGTCCAACACCCCGTTTCCTGTCCCGGAGCCCTCTCTCTGCCGCAGTCCGGGGGGGCCCCACCGCGGTCTCCCCTCCCCCTCCCCTGCGCGCACCCCAGCCCCGGGCATCGTGTAGGCCTCGCGCGGACGGCAAGGGCGGGAGGGGCCCGCGGAGAGGGACAGAGAGGGGGCCCCGCGCCCCGTTTTGCGCCCCCGCCCGGCCGGATCAGCGCGCGGGGGACCCCCGGCGGCCTCGCCCTCC
>NW_008330120.1:1631465-1683880 GCF_000622305.1 Nannospalax galili
TCCGCCTGCGCCCAGCCGGGGCCGGGATGGGCCGCGGGGCCACCTCCCCACCCCCAGGCGGGCCAAGGCCAGGCCCAGCCAAGGGGGGAGAGGGGGCGGCCCCGCGCCAGTGCCGACCCCTCGCCCGATGCCAACGCTCCACCCCCCGGGCCAGCTGGCCCCTGCGGCCCCCGGTCCCCCTCCTCCTCCCGCGGGCGCCGCCGAGGGGCTGGGGTGGGCGGAAGGGGCGGGAGAGCAGGCCCGGACTTAGGAAAATTTCGGGGAGAGAGAGAGAGAGAGAGAAAGAGAGAGACACTGAGAGAGCCAGAGAGCCAGGGAGTGTGGAAAGAAGCCAGGCGAGCACGAAACCAAAGGAGAGCAACCGAAAAGGAAAAATGTGTCCACACACGAACACAAACACACGTCCACAGTACACAGCAATGGTGGTGTCTGGTGGCGGGGGGCTGGGGGGCATTTAGATGAGCCGCTCGTCGCGGCCCCTGCGCCGGGTGCCCTGACCCGAGCCGAAGGCGCCCCGGGCCCGGGAGCGCGCGCGGCCTCTGCGCTTGGCGCGGCCGCTCAGGAAGGAGAAAAAGGCGCAGCCCAGGAACACTCTGAAGCAGCAGGTCGCCCCGAACACGAAGCCGCAGCCGCGGCCCTGCTCCGTGCGCCGCTGCAGCAGGAAGTTGAGCACCCAAGACGGGCTGCGCACCGAGAACACCAGGAACACCACCAGGGGCATGTGCGCGCTGAGCGCGCCGGCCTTGGCCGGCCCAGGCCGCCACACGACGCCCCCCACGCGTGGGGGCGCATAGTAGGCGTCGTCCTCGTCGCCCGAGTCCGTGTCCCACTCGGCCCAGGCCCTACTCGTGCCCCCGCCGGCGGCGCCCTCGCCGACCCCGGCGGCGCCCTCCGCGCCGGCCTCGGCGTCGTCGGTGGCGGCGTCGGCCTCGGCGGCGCCGGCCACGGGGCCGCGGGCCTCCTGCGGCGCTTCTGGCACATTCTTCTTCTTCATCAGCTTCTCCAACTTCTTCCTCTCCTTCTGCCTCTTCTTCTCCTCCTTTCGCCTCTGCTCCAGCAGCTTCTTCTCCATCTTCCTGCGCTCTTTGTCGCTCAGGGGCTTGGCGGCGTCGCGCTCCGCGCCGCTCTTGGGGGGCTTCTCGGGGTCCCCGCTCCTCTGGGGCGCGAGCGGCTCGGCCAGCGCCGCAGCCGCCGCCGCAGCTTCGGCAGCCACCTCGGCAGCCGCCGCGGCCGTCTTCCTCTCGCTCTCGGCCGCTCGGGCTTTGAGCTTCATGGCCATCTTCAGCATGGTGACCCGGCCACCTCGGGGAGCTGGGCTCGCGCCTGGCCCGGGCGCTCTGCTTGCCCCTGGCCTCGGGCTTCCCGGCTCCTGGGCGCCCCGTGTCGGGGGACTGGAGCTGCTGTCCCCGCTGCGGTGGTCCCGGGGCCACGGAACGTGGCTACCCGGAGGTCTCCTTTTTGGGGGGGAGAGGGGAAAGGGCTGCTGGGTAGAGCTGCCTAGGAGTTAGCGTCAAAAAGATGAGCAAACGAAAAAGAGGGCGAACGAACCAAAAAGCACCCAACGACAGCGAGAAACCAAAAAAAGAAAAAAAAAAAAAAAAAAAAAACACCGGGAAATGTCCACCAACTCAAGAGAAAAAAGAAAGTGCAAAGGTGCGATGACACGAGTTTGCCGTTACCCTCAGGCGCTCCTCGGTTCTTGGGGACGCCAGTGGAGAAGAGAAAAGAGAAAAGACAGAGAATTGGAGGGTGCCCGGGGGGCGCGGGGCAGGGCAGCAGCGCCGGGCGCCCCTGCCCTGTCCCGGCCCAGTGGCTCTCGCCCCGGTGGCTCGCGCCCGCGCTGGGCACCTCGCACTTGGGCAGGCAGCCCGTGTGCTCCCCGACTTACATGTGAGTGAGGCGCACTCACACGCAAGGAAGGCAGTGCCTGCCTGCCTGCCTGCCCGCCGCCGCCCCGAGCCGGGACAGGGGTTCGCTCCAGCCGGTGCCGCAGCCCCGAGCCCGAGAGCCAGGAGCTGGCGAGCGCCGCCGGGCCAGCCACCTGACGCAGCCCGCTCCGCGGTGCCGACGCGACTGAGTGTCCCCGGCGCGGACCGGGGTTTTCTAACCCGCCTGATGACGCCCCAGCCTCTTCAGAGGACCGACCCATAGCAGCGGCCCCTATAAAGCGAAGGGGAAGCGCGAAAAATCGGCCCACCGAGGACGCGCCCAAATGGGCTGCGCCGTGGCCGGGGGGCGAGGGCCTCCGCGGGGACGGCGCGGGGGGTGCGGGGGGCGTGCTGGTGGGGGACTCGGGCGCGCCCAGGACGGTGGGCTCCCGACCCCGCCTCCCAGACCTGCCTCCCAATTTTCGGTGTAGTGGTGTAGCCCTCGGCGGCGTGGAAAGTGTGCGACGGCGGCGCATACCCCTGCCGTGCGCCTCCTTACCTCCAGCTTGCCATTGAGCGCACGCGGGGACGGCGACCCACCCCTCCCTCCCAGTGGCGCGTGCCCGTGGAGCTAGGTGGCGGCGAGCTAATGCACGGTGATGGCGAGGGCCGCGTGGACCGGGGTTCGGATCTTCAGAGGAGCACCGAAGTGTACGTGCGGTTAGAGTTGGTAGAAGCGGGCGCAGCGCTGGCGCGGCGGCAGTAGAGCAGCGATGGGATGGCGAGGGCTGTGGTGGCGGCGATGGCAGTAGCCAGAGAAGAGTCGGTGCACGCGGAATCCTCCCAGGTGGGAGAGGCGGTAGCCCGGCTTGGGCGCCACGTGGGGCTCTGGAACAAAGGGGAAAAAAGTTTAATGAACACGAACTTTTTGGAAGATTGTTTCAAAACTCACAAGCGTCGCGTCCCACTCCCCCTGGTCCCCACGCTAGGACATGGTAGAGAGCACTGGGTTAAATGAACGGGCTGAGACAAGAAGTCTTGACTTGGGGGTGGTCTGCCTGGATACAGTTCATTCATTCAATAACTTTGGTCCATGCCCACCATGTGCCCAGGTGAGTGCTGGGAGTTGGTGGTCACGCTAAGACATGGAGTCTTCCTTGAGTGGGACATGAGCTCCTGTAAGCTCAGAACTGCAAAGCAATCGCGAATCTCCAAACTCTTCCAGCGTTGACTTTCACTTTTAAACACAGTTTGAAAACTTGGGGTGCTGAGGAGGAGGACGACAAACCCTCTCCCTCTTAATACAAACACACCCAATGGTCCTTGAGGGGATGGGGTGACGGTTTGATACCCTCAGAGGCATCAAATAAATTGTGGACAGCTCAGTTCTATCTTTGAAAACAAAATAACACTTTAGCCTCTCAACAGAATTTTTAAAGTCCTTCCCTTCCTTTTGACCGACTCAAAGTTGTGACAGATAAAGATGCCTTGCACTGTTACACTGTTTCTCTTGGCCCCTCAGAGCCACATCCCCCTCCCTGGCCTCTTTTTCTTTCTTTCTTTTTTTTTTTTTTTTTTTTCTTTCTATTTTTTTCTTTTTTAATGGATTTGGAAGGGCAACAAAGAGAATAAAGCAAGCAAAGAACTTTCAGAATTAAGAGCAGAAAGCCCAACGTAACTGATGGGCCATGTTGCCACTCAGTTCCTGACTTTCACAAACTGCTGAGAAGTTTCCCCCAGAGCTGATCATGGCTTCACTTCATAGAAACTTTTTTGCTATTGTTGTCAAAAGAAAAGCTCAAAGATCTACTGCTCCAAGTTGGTGCTTTTTTATGTAACCAGGGTGGATAAAACAAGATTTAACTGCCACCCCATTGTATGAGCTGTGAATGAGGCTATAAAGGCCTCCTCCACTACCTCCTTGAAGACGGGGCCTAGGTTTCACCTCTTCACACAGTCAGCAAAAACTTTTTGGTTAAATTTGATTCATCTATTGTCCTTTTTTTTTTCTTTTCTTTTTCTTTTTTTTTAAGTAAAGAGTTAGGAGAGGGAAGACCTAGCCAGAAATTTGTGTTCCACTCCCATTTGATTAAAAGGTCCTTCCTGCTTGCAGTGTGGTGAAGCACAAACGCACTGTATACTGTACTTGAAAGTTAAGAAGTAACTAGTTGTCAACACAACAGGCCATGTGTGCTGGCAGCTACTGCCAACAGCAAGGATAATGAAGAGTCTCTCTATTTGGAAGTCTGAGCCCTTCCCCTATAGGATAAATATCACACGTGATCTGTGAAAGGAGCGAAACTGTCTCAAGGCATACAGTGACACATGTTCTAAGCAAGGCACAGTTGGGACCATTGTCCCAGAAATTCGTAACACAAGGTCAGTCTTTCCTCAACTTACTTAGCCATCTTTGAAAAAAAAAAATTTCTTTAAGTGTAGGTTTCATCTATATTTTGTTATGACTAACCACAGAGAGACAAGGCAATTACTTTGTAAATAAATGGAACAGGTGGAATCAAGGGTTTTCAGGTAAGCAAAGGACAGCAAGAGCTCTGAAATACAAGCTGCTTTGTGGTCTGTTCCATTTTCTGTTTTCACTTGACACAAAGTGAAAGATGAGATTTTACTTAATTGGTGTGGTGAGCTGACATCTATGGTTTTTGGCCTAGCATTGACCTGCCCAAGCCCTAAAAGTTATGTTTGTGTGTGTGTGTGTATGTATATATGTGTGTATATATATATTTTTTTAATTCAAAATTGGAGATCACATTCTAAAACACTGTCACAGGCATTCACAATTGATTTTTAATAGGCTGTCTTGTGATTTCAAGCATCTAGTTTATGTTCTGAGAGTAGAGCGACTCAGCTAGTATAATTCCCAGAACAATCCAGACTAGGGAGGTTTTTCAATGGAAGAGACCCCTCATCAGATTCAGGGAGATATGGAAGTTACAGAAACTTTAGGCTTCAAAGAGATATCAAGAGTAAGAATATCTTGAATAGAAAATGCCCAGGATAAAGGTTCCTCCCTGGCATCAGGTCACTTACTTCATGCCAAGGCCAGAAAGTTGAGATAATAACACATCACTAACCTAAAACACCAGGTCACGTAACATACAACTTGATTGCACAGATGGTGCCACACGCCTCACAGAGATGGCCTAGCGACAGTTCATTCCAAAACTTTTTTTTTCACAATAGATGAACTGATATGTTGGGGTTTGAGTCCCTAGGACTTGTTTGTAAGCTTTGTATTTATAGGTGGAGTATGTGTCCTTGGCTTGTACGTATCTGTCTTTCTAAGAGTGCCCTGTCTGCTTTTAGAAGCAACAGAATTGCTGCAGCTTAGAATCTTGGGAGATTATTATACTTAATGATGTAAGTCAGTTTTCAGACAAGAGTGTTCTCCTTTCATTACTTGGGGTCATTGTAAGCTATTTTCCAAGGGCCCAGAGAAAATATAATTATAATATTATTTTAATAGCTCAGGAAACAGTAAACAGGCTTCCACTGAAACAGAAACTTTAGCTGTAAGGATTTAATAATAGTACTTAGTACTTCTACAATGCATTCTGTCTTCAAAGTACATTCTGCACTTTAATTAACTAGAATGACTGAAACTGTTACTGCAAATAAATGTTACTTGAAGCCTATGCCATATTGGAGATGAAAGCAGGTATTGTAGAAAGGATTTCCTAGTCCTGGCTATTGTAATACTTAAGACCATAAGGCTCTTCAAAACGTAATGATCACCTAAGGCTCTTTTTTCTTGTCATATTTACTAGTTAGTATTTCAACCACAAAGTAACTAAAAACTTGCATTCCAAATTAAGCATCTTTAAATTTCATTTTAGGAAACCTGAAGTCAACTACTAAAAAATTAACTATGTGATCCTTTGAATTTTCCCTATTTAATATCTATCAACTAATTCTCAAATAATGTGTCCTTAATTTAGAACATGTTCATACTGTAATTCAAACCAGATGTAGAGGTACACTGGCTAGCGTGTTGGGACCCGACTGAGCCTGTGCCTGTATCTGTTTTTAAACTCACACCACATAATCTGAGGGCAACCGAGACTTTCTGTAACCTTCACTGACCATCTGTGACCCAGATAGGCAGGTACCCCCTATGAGAGGAACTTTGTGGTCTCCACCACAGAAGTCCAATTCCCAAGGCCGTCAGAGCCTTCTCAAAACCTCCCTGTGGTTTTCTTAAAGGGGGGATATTAGGAGGAGGAGATTATATGGGCTCGCTTCCCTTTTAAACTTAACCCTAAATAGCGTGTTGATTCTACAATAGACGAACAATTTGAACAGCAAGAGAGAAGGGGAAACAGACCCACTAACAGAACCTAAAGGGAGATCTTTCTGCATAGTCACAGCTTAAACTGAACCACAAAACTAAAAGGAAAGTCCAGAAAGAAGGCAGTCAGTCCCATTCTCTCATGGGTAGAACATCAATGGAAGACCCATGGGCCTGCCTAGCAGAGCTCTTAACTGGAGAAAAGACTACGAGGGAGTTCTACCATTCGACCGCAGGAAAGTTAATTTTCCTAAAGCAAAATATCCTTCACTTCCTTTGCGGAAAAGAATTTCACGAGGACTAAGGTAATGGGAAAACCTGTTGCTTAGAACTTTTAACTTGGCCTTGAAGATGGAAACTCGCTCTGAATGGGGAATGATGGAGGTAGCCTAGTTACAAAGAGCGGTGCACCAGCTAGCTTGCGTTTTGGTGCTTTCCTTAGCTGGTACCGTGACCCAACATCTGACTGCATCATGAGAAAGCAAACACACACCCAGCTGGCGTAAATAATAAAGCTGTAACTAAGAGTGCTGGAATCTGAGTAAAATGTCCTTAGCTAAAATGAGTTGAATGTTGTGGCTCAGGGCTCTAACTCCAGAACACAGGAAGCTGAGGCAGGAGGATTACAGTGAGAATTTGAAGCCAGACTGAGCTAGAGAGTAGATCCTGTTTCTCAGAAAAAAAAAAAAAAAAAAAAAAAACCTCAAAAATTTTAATTGCTCTTATTTTTAAGATTTTTGGGGTTTTTTCAGCCCCCTCATATTTAGTTCTTCAAAATTAGAGTTTAGAAAGTTATAAAACTAGATTTGTTAAAAACCTGATTAGGCAACAGATTTCTCGTAGCTAAATGTGGCTTTGTGGGTATGTTTAAGTGAATCATTTTACATCTTTCAGTTTTTACTTTATTTCTACACTGACCAAAATGTATTTTCAAACAGCCTTGCAAAAACTAGACTAGCCCTACTTTGGGACAACTGAGACATTGTTAGGGGGCTTCTTAGTGTGCTGTTAGTAAACCCGGAATTAAGCTATTCATGTGAGATAACTAATCACATGTTTAATTTATCTAGAGGTGTAGGTACCTTTCCATCTTTTTGTGTTTGCCCACACACATTGAAATTAAAAAATGTGTAATCATCTTTTAGCTCCACCTATCTCCCTGGGAAGGGGCATAAAACACACAGCCCCTCCAGAAAGGCTGCTGAGACCCCTGGCAGGTGGCTTCACGGGAGCCCTGGCCTGCATCTGCTGGGGAGCCCGTGGCACTGCCCTCTGCACATCGGCAGAACTCAGATGACACTGTGACTATCTGAGGCCTCTGCTGAGCTCTGGAAGAGATGAATGGAGAAAATTCTGCAGCCAGTATCAAGCATTCGTAGCCAGTCCGGGAATCGGATGAAACAGAGATGTTTTTATGAGCTGCAGACCTCAGCTGTGCCCGCAGCCATGTCCTGGGGTCTCTGTACGGCTGCCCAGTCCTGGGAAAGCTGCCTCAACTCACTTTCTTGACCATCCCTGTCTCTTCATTGGTTTAACCTCTACTATCGTCTCAGGCTACAGCTTCTTTTGTGCTAATTACACCCCTAAAATTGAAAGAATATCTCTTGACTTTACAAAGAACCCAAAGAAAACTGGCTTTAAAAACTAAATATAGCCAGTTTCTTTCAGAAGGCAGATGGCTGGACTTCTGGATGATTGTGCTATGGGGATTAATCGTAGATGGCCAGTTCATTTGCTAAGTCCCAGGTGTCTGAAGGATCCGGCCGTAGGGACATATAAAACCCTGTGCTGCTTTTGGGGAACACTTGTGTAGAATGATGAGGTCTGATTGCTGATGAATTTTCTTTTCCCCCAGCAGTTGTGAATTAAAATTTGCCAAGGATGACAGGCTGATCTAAAGTACCATGGCAAGAGGAAGTAAACGGAAGCCACTACCTGCTGGAAGTGTCTGTGCTCTGCATGGGGAAATACAAAGAAATGAGAAGACAGGAAAATCTTAACTGCTCGCTCTGGATCCTACGGCTGCAGCTGCCAGGGGTAAGCAGGTGCTGCAGTTGTAGCCCGTTCTCCATTATGAAAGAAATGGCCTTTTAAGCCAGGTGTAGTGGTTCACGCCTGAGATCCCAACGCTGAGGAGGCTGAGGGAGAGGCCAGCCTAGGCTACAAAGTGAGACTCTGTCTTTAAAACAAAAAGCCTTAAAAAACAAAACAAAACAAAAAAACCGGAATTAAAAAGGGTATATTGTCCCCATTAGCCAAGCAAAGAATGCATCTCGAAAAAATCCCTGAAGGGTTAATAAGTGAACACTGCCGACTTGGAGTGATTTATTTTTCCCAAGGAACATTAAATTGCTCATGCTGAAAGAATGTTACAGCTGTGACCTGGGGGCCGAATCTGGACACAGGCTGAAGTGACAGGTGTGCCCGATGTGTGCCCAGCCCGGCTGAAATTGTGAGGTCTAACTAGGATCCCCCCCACCACCACACACACACTTAACTGGTGGCAGCTCTTCAGTCAGCCAGAAAAGAGCTTTTACCACACAGGCACAGAAGACGATGTGTGTTCAGTCTTCAACATTTCAACTGTAATGTCCTAGGGGTTCAGTGACCTAACACCAAGAAATAAATACTGGGAAAGTATTCCTTCATCTATAGAGGAAATTAGCCCGCTGGGGTTGGGGACACAAGCAGGGCCTTAGCTGGCTCCTCTGGTGCATCCTGAGGTGGGAAATCCATACCCACTAGTTAAGGCAGCTGATTTTCCAGAGACCTTGGAAATAGAAAAAGAGGTCTAAGTGGGGCTTTAGACCGAACCCTGGAAGACCTAGTATGATGTCAACATGCTGGTGAGAGAATAACTTTGAATTTGAAGACCAGCCTAAGCCCTGATCGGGAGAAGAAGTCGTCTAGGCTAGGTTTGGATGAGTTAAGATAGACCCCAGTCAAAGCTGTGCTCCACCCTTTCCACTGACTCTCCACTGCCTTGAACTGTCTTTGGTCAAGATAGTTAAACCATAGAGCGAGGTTAATTGAAAACTTCAGCTGGGATCAAGAAACACCCCATCTCCTACCTAAATGGTCACTCCATATACTTTGGTCATTTAAAGGCATGCTAAATTCTAAAAGCCTACCTGACCCCATACTGGAGTTATTTAACATAAGCATCTGGGCAGTGCCCAGAGCAGAGTCACTTAAAGTAATTGTCACCCTAAAAATGAACTTCTTAAATAATCTTTATAATTAAATAACTATCAATGAGACAGATTGAAAAACAACAAAATGCAGATGAGTGTGATCCCTAAGCAGCCTTAATATTTTAATTTGTAACCATACCTTCATATTTAGTGTTATCTTCATTCTTAAATATATCAAATGTGAATCTTCCAACTTGGCAAAATTATATGTCCACTAGATTGATTGGGAGGTAGAGAAGGCAGAGAGAGGGGAGCTTTGTTTAAAAAGGAGAGAGAAACTCTACCTCAAATTTCTCTTCTAAAATGGATGTAAAAGAGACTTTGAGTGGAAAAAATAGATGTCTAATTTCTAAAATGAGAAAAACAAGAAAGCAAATCCGAGAGAGAAGGATAAAAAGAAACACAGGCAAACAAGCTAAAAGCAGTCTGACAACCCCAGGGGAAGAAATAAGCAAAATCACCATGATTTATCTTACTTGAACCCTAGCTTAACCTCCTCAATACCTGATAGCGCGGTGAGACCAGTCAGCAGCCATTCTTCCCCTTTCACAAGCATGACATTGATTTGTCTAGCAAAGACTCATTATTAGCATTCTGAGGTCTGCTTAATGGAGCTATAATAAATCTAAGTCATTAGTTCTTGACCTCTGGGGTTTTTTTCTCCAGGAAATTCTTGGTATGTGGTAAACTATCAAAATCACATTTTCAGGGGTTTGTGACGTTTACATAAAAATAAAGAATCAAGGCTGGCCGATGGAGGTCTGATCACATCTGAGCTCTGCCCCGCCTGCACCCCAGAAAGAAAATGAGGAAGACTGGCCAGGAGCAGTGTGGGGGCCTCCCCTGCAAGCTGAGGAGTTTGCAGACAGGACTCAACTGCATCAGGCTAAGCCGTGGAGGGAGCATGCCGCGGCCATCCCCCTTGCTCGTCTCCTACCTACCTGCCTGGCTCTTTTTGCACTGAGAAGACAAGCAGGGGAAACACCAGCATAGAAGGGTCTAAACAGGCTATGCAGATGAGGGGAGAGAAAGAGACAGAACTGATTATCCAGTCTCAGTCTGGTGACTTTAAGATTAAAAATGGGGGGATGTCAATATGTCCCAAATCAAAATCATGGACATTTTTCTTTTGTGATTAAAAACACTTCTCATTATTTTTCGCTAGCTGGATGGAGCCGGTTGTCACCTAATACAAAACATCAGGGAAAGGGCTTCAGTTTCCTCTAATTCTAAGATGGCTGTAGGCACTAGACAGACCTTCACTCCCGTAATGCAGCAGCTGCCTGGATGACCCGTCCCCTGTACACCTGCCCACAGGGACCAGCCTGCTTCTTGGTCTCTACCCCCCCTCTGCGGCAGACTTCAAATGGCTACCACAGAGAAGGCCCGAGACTTCCACGTCTTGTTCATGCGTAAGCTCCCTTCCCTGGCTGCCTGCATGGTCAGATCTCTCTGTTTCCTAAAAATTAAGTTTCCTTACAGCATGCAGGCTATGCTGGGGCCACACTGGGGCAGGTGGTAGCTGGGTGAACCGATCGGCTCAATTCAGGCACACTGCTTGTTTCTAGACAAAAACATCCAGACGTGGTTTTACAATTGAACTTTCGACCAGACTGATGGGATGTATTGGTGTCAAGAAGACAAAAACTCAAGTCAGAAAGGTCATTAGTGAGTGGACAATGGGACACTGTAAGGAGAGTGGGAAGAGCTACAGATTTCTAGCAAGAAAACCTGAGTGTTTAGGTTGTGCCAAATGACTCAAAATGTACCCGAGCAGAGCTCTGTACAGATGAAAGCAGGAATGTTTTTAGGGTTGTACTGTTTGCAGCATTTGCCAGTACGTGGCCAGGAGCCCCCCTTTTTTCTAGTGCTCTAATAAAATGTAAATGAGGAAGCCATCTAATCTCTACCCACATTAATTCTGACATGAGGAATGAGTCTGAGTCTTGAGACAACATTAGTACCTTTCCACCTCACACTACTGCATTACCTCGCTGTTTTTGAAAAGCCTCAGCATTTTCTTTTTCCAAAGCACCTGCTTATTGTTCAAAGGGGGACAGAGTCCTCTGACACTTTACCTATTCTAACACTGAAAATGCACAGTCCCCTAACTGGGCCTTCTCAGACCCCCCAAAATGGGTCACCTTTGTATCTGAGGCAGCTGTGATATTTTCCCCCCTCCAAATTACAATCGTTCTAAAGTAAAATATCTAAACAGGCAGAGTCATAAATCAGGATGCTTTCCTTGCATCTTTCTCCTGAACCCAAAATATTACCTTGAAAATAGAAAAACAAAACGAAAGAGGGTCTATCTTATTTCTCAAGGGCTTTTCCCATCGTGGAGCCATTAAAATCAGTGAGATCACTGTCCCTCCATGTCTGTAGCTGCCAGAATCACTGTGCACAGGGGCGGGAGCAAATTCCCGCTTGGACTTGGCTCAGCCGGAGAGACTGCTGTTGCTCTGGGTGAAGCAGATAGCTCCATAGCCCTGCAGTACCCCTCACCATCCTGAGACTCCCCCTCCTCCTGGAAGATGCTGCAGATGTTGCATTCTATTATGTTAATCCTCTCACTAAGTGCAGAAAACAAAGTGATTTTTACTTGTGAATGCCTGTAATTCACCTACCACAAAGCCCTAAGTCCCTGCGATTCATCAGCTGCGGGTTAATAATCAGAATTACAAGTGTCTGCAGGAGCATGCCAATGAATGAGGGGACTAAGGAGCCACAGGGAAAAAAATCACAAATTGTTTGGGGAAGTGACTGCATAGTTGTGTCCTGGGGTGGGGGTGGGGGTAAAGCATGACCATCAGTGCTTAATTCAAAGCTGAGGGTCCCTCTCTGTAGCGACATCACTTCTAAAGGCAGCCGAGATGAGCAGCTCGGCCGTCTTCTGCTCTCTGCCTCTGAGGCAGCCTGCACAGAGTGTTGCGATGACCGAGTCCTAAAGCGGAGGGAGTGGAGGGGAGGCACAAGGCAATGTGCGGTGCATGTCTGGTTTTCTGTGCACACCTGTCACCCCTGGGGTCTCACAGGTAACCTTGGACTCACGCATTTTACTGTTCTTTCTCTCTGATTCCCATTCTCAGAAGCCAAAGCTTTTTCCATCTCTGAGACAACATCTAGGATTTACTTTTTTTCTTTACTAGACACTGCCAGCCTAGCATTCTCAAGTGTCTTTGGGGAGTTGGAGCAAACCAGTGAGGGCCTTTGCTTGAAGATTACAGCGGGGTTAGAGATAAGGCCAGAGATGGGACGGGAAATGGGGACCTTCCCTGATTTTTTTTGCTTGTGCGGACTGTAGGTTTAAGTCTGCAACTCTTCCCCAGCCCAACACAGCCTCTGCCTGTGGGAACACTTGCCCCCTCACACTGGCTCTGTGTCTCTTTCCAGCTCAAGGCCCTTGACATGTAACAGCATATCTGACCTAGCCACTAACCTTAAAGAAAACATGATTTTCAACAATGGGTGTGTGAGGAACCACTTGAAAAGCCCTCCAGCCACTAGAGCTAGGCACCAGCGAGGAGGATTGCCTGTGGGTTCAAACCACCTGGTCCTACAGAGGGAAAGGGAGAAGCTAGCGCCTAGCAGGTGGCTCAGCTGCCTTGCAGGCCCCTCCTTCCCCTGACTGCTGGACTGTGAGACAGTCTCTGACCCCCTCCAAGGGAAGACCCTCCCCAAAGGCATCTATCACCCAGAGGGGACAGTAGCTTTGCCCTCTCCATCCCAGCAGCCCATGTCCCTTTCAGAGGCCTCCTCCCTCTCCTCTACCACAAGCCTTCTTTGAAAAAAAAAAACCCCAAAACCCATCTTCTTTCATCACAATTAAAGAGCTATCAGGAAATGGCAGGGCTATTTTGTTTTGTTTTTTTTCCCCTTCTGCTGCAATGACCCTCCTTCCCTTCCCCTCATTTGCTAAAGTGGTCCTTTCTCGGCCTGAAATAAGGCCCTTTGGTGATGAAAATTTTAGCTGGAAGCAGAGAGTTCTAAGGAGAACCCTAATGCTGGGAGGGTGAAGAGAAAAATTCGTGTTTTAAGCTGGTCTGTGTCTGCCGCAGGGCCAGCAAGGCCGCTATCATTGGTGAAAATGGTGGCCGCACATCACTGGCTTTGTGTCTACACAAGATGTCCTAATTACAAGTCCTTCTCAAGATCCACAGTTCAGCGAAACTTAGAGCCGACTGTCCCTGTCGACTTAGCTAAGGGGCAAGAGGAAGAAGCTATTTAGATGGAAGTGGAGAAGTCTGATTAGAGAAGATAAAATCCAAACACCTTTAATACTTGAAGGGAAAGTGGGAAAGCATGGCTGCTGGGTAATATTGTCACTGGCCTGCCATGGGCTTGCAATAAAGCTGTAACTTACACACATAATTAATTACCCTGCTCCTAGCTGAATGTCATCTAGCCACAGGGAGGGTCCTTTATGTGTGTTGTGGAGATTGAACCATTGAGAGGTCTTTCTAGAGCCATGTCTCATTTTGTGACAATGTTATTTTTGTTCTCTTAGCCATTACATAACTCCATGCAGGGCACATTTTGGGGGCGGGGCACCAAAGGACAAAACAAAAGAGCCCCACCTCTAAGTGATGCTGAACTCTGCTGTTAGAATCTGTGACATATATTTAAATACATATTATGGGTAGAATTCATAATATTCATCCTAGCCTTCAACTGTTTGCATTTTAAGGAAACTTGAGTGTCAGGAGCTTTCAAAATTAGCTTAATTTCCTTTTCCTAAAGATCATACATCTTGGAAAGACCCCATTTAAGTTACACTTGGGAACTTAATTGGCAGGCTTTTGGGTTTCTAGAAGGGTATGCTAATATCTGGCAAGTCAGAATGGCAATCCAGGCCTCCCTCAGTTGAATCATTAGCTGCTAATACATCTCTGAGTATCTCCCAGCTAGGTGTGAAACCAACCCCTGTCACTAAGCACCAGGCTCTCTTCCCAGATGTAACCACACAGTCAGGACGCTGTTATGAAGCTTGCCCACAACAAGGCTGTTTTGTGGCTTGTTTAGTGGTCTGGGCTGCTTCTTTCCTCTTTTCTCCATGTCTCCCATATGACAGGGAAAGGCAGTCACACAGCCCTGGGCAGAGGAGGACAGGTGATATTCTAAATGTCCCTCCCTGTTCTCAGAGCCCCCTGTCCTATTGCTGAGGACCTCATTATTAAAAATATGACTCGACCCTCATTTTGGCCTCACAGAATGCTTAATTAAAATGCAAATGTTCCTTAAGAGTAGCTCTATAAGCCTTTGCCAGCTAATGGGATTAAGTGAGCAGAACACAGCCACCTGCAGGCCTGTAAGGAGGCCTGGGCCGAATCCCCACCTCTCAAATTAACTGTGAGCTCATCTCTGAATATCTAGAATGAAAAATTCACATCTTCCCATTTCTCTTTGAAAGATAGATATTTTTAAGGAAAAATAAAAATTTAGGATTCTACAAACTTGAATTGTATTTATTATGGATTAAAACTTACCTAAGAGCATCTTCAATCCTGTCATCTATACATAACTTCCCCTGTCTTTATTTCCAATATTTTAAAAAATGGCCTTTTTATATATACATGCATATTTTGAAGGTGTGTGTGTGTGTGTGTGTGTGTGTGTGTGTGGTGTGTGGTGTATAAAACCTGCCGCGTATTGAACATTAGAGACTACAGATTAAGACATACTGTTCTAAGGATAACATATAGATAGCTTGAAAGTACTTGTGAGAGGGGAGCAGAAACAAAATTCTAGATATTAAAAATATATTTTTCTTTCTACAGAATTAATGGCGATACCTAAATATAGAACGTCTATCTGTTTTAGGGAACAGGAAAAAGAGGCTTAAGGTCTTGGATCTAAGATGGAGGATCAGATCAGAGCTGAGATGGAGGGCAGGCCAGATCTAAGATAAAATGGAAGGTTACAGCCAATGGGCAAGTCCTCTAGAATCAGGACTTCTGGCTACAAATCATAACTGTTTCCCTGTCCCACTAGCTGAACAGCAATCCTTGACACAGAAAGAAGATTTTAAGGTTGGGTGGAGGAATTTAAGCCCATTCCCTAAGAGCATTTGAATCCTGGAGGACACTCTTTGGTCCACAGAAAGCTGGTAGTACTCAGCACCATACCTCAGCTATAGCTCTGAAGCCCCTTCTGGAAGCAAGCCTATGCCCCTCAGAATAGCCATGAGTTTCCAGACTATATCTCCTACAAAAAGGCCTCGATTGGTGCTGCGACTGACGAATTTTTTCAGATCCAGGCTTACCCTGTAACTAGAGAAATCACAGCTACTCATGGATAAATTATCAGCCTCGGATTGGCACAAAAGTCTGGATGGTTAGTTATGCCTGTTCAATGCCTAGAGGTAGCTGTTTGCTTTGACCTGAGAAGATAGATCCTTCTGGGTTTTCTACAGTTTAATTACCAGAACTCACAATACTGTTATGGAAATTCTGATTAGTTTGCTCAGCTGGGTTGGAGAGCTCTTGCAAGGCTACTGAAACCTATCTTTTGACAATCTCTCCATCCTCTTAGTTGTCTCTCTTCTACAAAATCCCTTAGTAGAAATGACTCACCACTGTCAACTTCCTGGGTCTGTTTCTACTCAAGGGCCATCAAGGGGAACAACCATGTCTTAGATCTCTTTGGCTCCCCCATAGGGAAGGGCACATACCAGGTATTTAGTGTACGTGTGTATTGAATGAATGAATGAATAAAAAAATGCCCAACTTAAGGCAAACTCACCGACCCAGCAAGGACTCATCCTCTCGAGAGTTGTGACAGACACGTGCAGGGCTCCTGCATGCAGAGAGGCTACTGGGGAGGGAAAAGAGGGACGAGGCTATTTCCACATACAGGTTGACCAAAAACTTGGGAATAACTTATCAGTGAGGGAAAATGGGCTCACAAGCACTAAAGACTAGAAAGGATTCCATGTTCTCTGCCAAGTTGGACATAACCTACCTATGAGGTAAACGTGAGCTCTGCCAATGGTCAAAATTGTGAAAAATCAGTGACAACTGTTTTCACTCTGGGTCCATGACAGTGTGACTCTTTTCCTAAATCAGGCATGTCATTTGTACTCAATTTCCATTCAACACTCCCCAACAATCTATCTTCCTTCCTTCCTGAAGAACCACTGTGACCCCCCCCCAACTCTCCAGTGATTCCAAAATGTCACAGAAGACTCATTGTAGGAACATATTTGTGGTGAGTTCCTTCTCTTGGCTATTAGAATAGCAATTATGCCCCCTCCCAGCCATTTTGCTAAGTCTCAAAGCAATACAAATTCAGCACAAATCAATTAGCAACACATTTCTAACTCTTGGCACTTCCTGGGGAGGAGAGAACTTTTCCTGGTGGGGAAGCCTGAACCTTGAGAAGGAGCCCAGCACAGTCAGCCTGGAAGTCTGTGGCTGTGCTTTAATCAAAAGGCCCAAATGTGGGAGAAAGGGCCCTAGCACTAACCAACTGGGGCAAGATTTGGGTTGCTTTGTTTTCCTTCACTTGAGTAAGGGAATCACGCGTGGGGCACAGAGGCAGCTCATAACAATATTTGCCTCACTGTGGCCAGGAAGCTGACGCTCTGTTCTGTCCCTGTGTATCTGGATATGATGTCTCCCAGCCCCTGCCCTGACCCCAATGCTGAGCCACCAATCTTATCTCCTGTCTCCTCTGGCTTAATCCACCCTTTCTCTTCCCATCACCCCTTCCTTACTGGAGAAAATTGTCTTCCCTCTCTACTAAACTACCCCAGGAGAATAAAACTTGTTTTTCAAAGGGGAGTAGTGGGGTAGAAGAAAAGAAGGAAGGGGAAAAGGAAGGAAAAGACAGAAAACAATACCTACATGTGGGGTCTGGCTGATGCCAGTTCTCAGGACATCAGCCTGTAACTCAGGATTTCCTCAACTTCTGAGACTAATGTACAGGGTTCACCTTTAACCTTAGGATCACCTTGTCCTTGCTTTGTTCTGGATGCTTATGGAGTCAAAGGGCTCTTGAAGATTGGATATTTTTTAAGGACAAAAAAGGTCCATGGTGTGCCAGATTACTTAAAACAAAACAAAACCACTAAGTGGGTAAGGCATGTGGAAACACTTGGAAAATCAGATTTTGTGTGTGTGTGTGTGTGTGTGTGTGTGTGTGTGTGTGTCTGGGGTGGGGGGAGTGCTCCAAACTTCAAAATTAAACAAAATCATCAAAATCATATGGGACCAGGTAAGGAAATTAGAATAAGCACATAGGACCTATAAGAAAACAGAAGGCAGTGAACAGAGTGCCGGTCCATGGTGGTTCTGGCCTGCCTCAACTGAATGCCTCCTGGCCCCTGTCCTGGAACCTGGCCACCCTCGGCAGCCCGCCTTCCTTCTTCTTCTCAGTTAAGCCCAGTCAGCCCTCAGCTGTGCTGGCCTGCAGCTCATGGCAGCTGGTTTGTCCCAACTTGGGACAGCTATTATTATTTGCAACCCAATCCTCCTCTTGACTAGAAGTTTCCACAGGGCAGGGACCTCATCTGGAGCTTAGCACCAAACTTGACAAACGTGCCCTTTCTTTTTTCTTATCTCCCTTAATTTTATTTATTTTTTATTTCATTTTTGTGCTTTTTCTCTTCCTTTGAACTTCTCTCTCCCTCCTCTAACCACCAACAATAAAGTACTGGCTAGGAGCTGATTTTAACTGACAAGTGGTTCTCAAGCACTCTGGGATTTCAAAAGCTCAGAAAAGAGGAGAGAAGTGGGGAGGGAGAAGAACTCAGGTTCTCTTCCCCTTTTCCAGCCCAGTAAAAAGGCCGAATGTGCCAAGGGTCTGGGAAGAGATGACAGAATGTGGGAACTGGCCGGCATGTGTGCCTGGGGTGGGGGAAGCAAATAGAAGTCTGCAAAGCGTGGTTAACAAATACTTACTAGCCGTACATCTGGGTGAAGAGTTACAGGTAAGGAGTAAGATCAAAGAAGAGTAAGGGCAGGGTTGGAGCATTACCTGCCGGCTTAGTGTCCTTCAAGCCAGAAATAGAAGTTTTAGAAGAAAAAGGGTCCGGCCAATGTGGGGTGTGGGTTTTCTGTCCTGTGGGAAGTGAAAGTGGGCAGTCTGTCCCCTGAGGGAGAGTTCTCTAAGAGTGTGGTCCCCTGGAGGAAGGTTTTTTGAGCTGAGAAAGAAACCCACCAAATAACAGATCAAAGCCTGTGTTCGTCCTTCAAAGCTCAGAGTGGCAGCATTACTGCTCAAACTGAGCCCCAGGGACCCAAGACAGGATGACACTCCAGCTAGGGACACCCCTGAAATGTGGGGCTTGATCCTGCTTAGGCTTCCTACGTTTAGTCTAGAGAATTCTATGGATTTACACATTTTCAAACAGGCCCAGCTATTCCAAGGCTCTCTGCTGACCTCTGGTGGGTAGGAACTCCACTGGCCCAGAGAAGGTGCTAGAAAGAGCAGTCCAGCTATACCCATATCTACTGTAACACCTGAGGGGAGGGGACGTCAACCTGCCCACTGCCAGCCCTCAGGGTCACAGATTGGAAACCCCAACGAGGGACAGGATCAAGAAAAGCCTTAATTCCCAGGGCGTCGGGCGCGGGGGGGGGGGGGGGGCGCACAGGCAAGACAGAGGAATGCTGGAGTAAAGTTGTTTTTTAGAAAGTTGAAGAGCAGAGTATGGGAATGCCTGCCTGGATTAACCCTTTTGATGCTTGCCTGAATTAACCCTTTTGATGCTTGCCTGGATTAACCCTTTTGATGCTTGCCTGGATTAACCCTTTTTATTTGGTTCCTTTGACTTTTCAATTTTAGGAGAGTGGTGGAGGGGAGAGCCTATCAGAATGGGGAACTGAGGCTTGGTGGAAAAGGACTAAGTTCCTAGCAGAGAACTCTATGGCCCCTACCTAGGAAGTCCACACGGCCCCCCTCAAGCTGTTGAGGAGCAGGCAGAGTAGCGGGATCAAGGTAAGTGCAAAAGCACTATCCTCAGTACCAAGGGACTTAGCCCTGCATTGTCCTGAGGTGTCTGAATGCCCTCTCCTCCAAGGAGGCTCCTGGGGTTTCTCCTGGAAACATAGTTTGTGCATCTTGGCTGCTACAGAGTTTCTCTCATGGATGGAAAACCCCCAAATGGTTACTCATTTGTCATAGGACAGAAGATGGCCCCCAAAATGTCTTTTCTATGCTACCTGCCATTTTGGGAAGGGCACATCAAAGGTGAGTGTGTGGGGGACATGGGAGGGGGAGCTGATGCCCTCTTTGACTTGGACTTTTCCTAAGAGAATTAAAAAGTTTGAAAATGAACAAAACAGCCCTCTCTCCTTTCCAGAAGAGGGAAACTGGAACCCAGGGGATAAAGAGATGTGCCCAGAGTCTCAGAACTGACAGAACAAGGACACAGCACGGTGGATCTAGAGGTTAAAGCTACACGCTTGGAAGGCTTCCTCGTAGTCAAACCTTCCCGGCCTGGATAAAGTCTACAGAAGTACCAAAGTGTGTGTGTTGGGATGCGAGGGGGGGTGGGTGGGGGCTTGTCCTCAGATATCAATTGCTTGACTGAAAACCTTAAAAAAAAATATATATCCCTAGGCCTTCCCCGGGGAAGGAAGGGGAAGGGAAGGAGGGGGATAGCACTCTGCCTAAGGCAGCGCAGGCGTGAGTTTTATACGGCAGGCTCTCAATTGTAAATGCCGAGCGCCATCTGCCAGCCAGTTCAGAGCAGCCTTGCTTTGTTAGAGTTTTTTTCAATTTCCTAGTCCTAAATAGTGGGTGTTCTAATTTCCTTCCTTTTAAAAATATGTATATTTAAAACTTTGTTTAGAAAGTCCTCCCTCATACAAAAAAAATCCCCCCCCCCTTTAAAAAAAATCTCAGGATAGAGAGAAAAGTAAGATAAAAGAGGGGAGCAGGGAAGAAGCCAAATAGGTAACATTCCTCAGGAGATCTGATTTCTGTCACCCATTTCTGAGCTTTGTGAATTTAGGAGACAAATGACATGGGCCCCCTTTTCTACCTATGACAGCGTTGATGGTGTTCCCTCTCTTTCCCAGCACCTTAACATGAAAGCTCACATCCCGATTTGGGGAAACCAGCATAGGAGTTGGGGATGAAGGTGTTTCCTGTCTGTCACCTTGAGTCCTGGGCTGAGTCTTAGCTACAGTGGTTTTGGATCTGTCTGCCAAATGAATAGAGGGTTTACCTTGTCCCTGCCTTTCTCAAGCTGTTCCTGACCTATCCCCACCTTGAGGTGCTTTATATATGTAAAGGTAAAAACAGAAAGTTTCTGATTTCCTTTTGAACAATTCTTCCAGTTTAGGTCCCTCTCTGACCATGGCAGGGACCTCAGCATCAACATGTAGCCTTGTCAATACTTTGAGAATCCATCTTTAGCCTTTCCTGAATGTCACTTGGCAAGTACATGGAATCTTAAGTGTTAGAATCAACTAAGGCCCCAAGAGAGCCCCCACTGCCTAAGCCAGTGCTCTCTCCATCCTCCTAGGACCCTCTCCAAGAGTTGGGGTGTCTCTGTCCACACCCCAACACACCCATTGTCAGACTCTTCTCCACTGGGGGAATAGGAGGAGTCCCATCAGGAATATTCCCAAATATTCCTACTAGAAAGGGGGAATCCCTCTGAAGTGTCCATCTTAAATCCTGACCTGCCCATCTGTCTGGCAAAACAAAATGATCTTCTGTTCTTTCTAACAGCTAAAAAGAAAGAATTGTCAGCACATGAATGCTTAATTATAAATAGCCAAAAGTTTCTTTGGCTCCCCAACTTTAAAATATTTTCCCCTAACATCTGGCATTTGTTTTTGGGCTCGGCCCTGAGTCTTCTAAGCATTTCCTTGGAAAGATGTTGTGCTTGGTCTCAGGCAAAATATCAAAATCAACATTCTGAAGTTTGGCCTTGAGCAGTTTTTCAGACTCTGCAATGAGGAAGTTTTACCAAAAGTTAGGGGCACTTCACTTCCAGAGCTTGAACACTCAGGCGAGGCTGTAAAAAGTTTTTATTTCAAACATTACTTTCTATTTTCCAGGTCCAACATCCACCTGGTCAAACTGTCAGTCCATTTCTAATTTTTATGTTAACAGCCAAGACACTTAAATGTGTTTGTCTGAGTACCTTATCTTACTTTTTCTGATCTTTGCAATGAACTTGGAGGTACAAATTTTGAATTCTCTAATGGGAAAAAAAGCCTTTAAAAAAAAATTAAGAACTTGGTGTAGAAGGCATCCTTAGTATGATCAAAGCTGAAGTCCCCTTGTCAGAGGGGAAGTGGCTAGGTACAGGTTGGTGGGTCAGGCCACATAAGATGACAGTTTGGCCTCCTTCTGATTAGTGGTCATTGGCTATAAATGCTGTCTTAAGGTTGGGGAGTTATCAATAGTTTATCAAAGACTAAGTGCAAGACTTGCCTGGGAAATGTCCTCGGGCTGTTACTTCTGTTCTCTTTCTCAAGAATCTTAATTCACCCTCTTCAACATAGCTATCTTCCTGCACCAGTCAAAGGTGGTGGTCACTTTCCCATGGCAGACTGGCTCTCATGGCCCAGGAGTAAGGAGACCCAACAGGGCCACATTCTTACTGTTTGTGGAGTACTTGAAAGGCAGGGCTCCATGCACATGCTGCGTAGCCTTCCTGCCTGCCTGGCCATCCATTTTTACAACGGGAGAATTGTTAGTGCACACTAGACAGAAGAAGAGTTTTTAGCCTGCTACACACTAAGGCTACCTAATGAGCCCCTAGGTATGATCATGTAAGGGTTAAAATCTCCACATGTCCCTGATACTGCCTACGCATTGATTAGTTAGACATTGACTTGGCTAATCAGAGTCCTAGACCAACTCATTGCTCACGTCCCTGAAATAATTTCCTTTTCTATTCTATTTAGGGTCATCTGGGGGTCACTCTCTGAGATTTGTGGAAATTGCTTGTACCTAAGAATGCAGGCCATCAAAATTAGTGTGCACATTGCTGACTGACTGTCACCCAGGGGACAGCTTTTCCTCAGAAGATTTCTGGGTGTGCAAGTTACATCATGGGTAACTTCTGGCTTCCCCAGAATATGGTACGGATGCTATGTGGACAGCAGCTCTCAACTATTGGTGAGATTTGGTAGTGATTAGGATAAGTGTTGTCATTGTGTGTGTGTGTGTGTGTGTGTATTAGTGGGATGTGTATGTGGGGGTGTATGTGTGTGTTGTGGGGTATATATGTGTGGTAGTGGGTGTATGTGTGTGTTTAGTGAGGTGTATATGTGGTAGTGGTGTATGTGGTAGTGGTTTGTGCATGTGTTTAGTGGGGTGTATGTGTGGTAGTGGGGTATGTGTGTTTAGTGGGGGGTATGTGTGGTAGTGGGGTATGTATGTGGTAGTATGTATGTATGTTTAGTGGTGTGTGTGTGGTAGTGAGCTATGTATGTGGTGGTTGTGTGTGTGTGGTAGTATGTATGTGTGTTTAGTGGCGTGTATATGTGTTGTTAGTGGTGTGTGTGTTTGATAGTGAGGTATGTATGTGATGGTGTGTGTGTGGTAGTGGGGTATGTATGCGGTAGTATGTATGTGTTTGTGGTGTGTGTGTGTTTGTGGTGTGTGTATGGTAGTGGGGTATGTATGCGGTAGTATGTATGTGTCTGTGGTGTGTGTGTGGTAGTGAGGTATGTATGTGATGGTGTGTGTGTGGTAGTGGGGTGTGTATGTGGTAGTATGTATGTGTTTGTGGTGGGTGTGTGTGTGTTGGTGGGGTGTGTGTGTGTGTGTGTGTGTATTAGTGGGATGTGTATGTGGGGGTGTATGTGTGTGTTGTGGGGTATATATGTGTGGTAGTGGGTGTATGTGTGTGTTTAGTGAGGTGTATATGTGGTAGTGGTGTATGTGGTGGTGGTTTGTGTGTGTGTTTAGTGGGGTGTATGTGTGGTAGTGGGGTATGTATGTGTGTTTAGTGGGGGGTATGTGTGGTAGTGGGGTATGTATGTGGTAGTATGTATGTATGTTTAGTGGTGTGTATATGTGTTGTTAGTGGTGTGTGTGTGGTAGTGAGCTATGTATGTGGTGGTGTGTGTATGTAGTAGTATGTATGTGTGTTTAGTGGCATGTATATGTGTTGTTAGTGGTGTGTGTGTGGTA
Organism: Nannospalax galili; assembly: GCF_000622305.1. Lineage (NCBI taxonomy): Eukaryota > Metazoa > Chordata > Mammalia > Rodentia > Spalacidae > Nannospalax > Nannospalax galili. Next base: position 1,654,937 of record NW_008330120.1, read on the forward strand.
GTGAGGTGTGTATGTGGTGGTGTGTTTGTGGTGGGGTGTATATATGTTAGTAGTGGTATGTGTGTTTGTGGTTGGGGGTGTGTGTTGGTGGTGGTATGTGTGTGATGGGGTGTGCATGTGTGTGTGTATCTGATATCAGAGGAAACATCTCTCAGTGCACAGAACAGGACCTGCCCCCCATGGAAAAATGTCACTTGGGGCTGCTTGGAGAACCCCTTCTGTTCACAGAGCCCCTCAGAATGCTCCTAAGACCCCAGCATATAGCTAATGGGGATAAGTCACAGCTTAAAGCATAAAAAGGACAGGTCTGAGTAAAGCTTCGGAGGCCCATTTGGGCTCCATTTTGGGGGTGGGGGCAGTGCTGAAGGCAAAGTGGGACCCTCTCCTGGCTCTCTCCGGCCGCGCATGGTGCCACCGTGGTTCCGCTTATGCTGCCTCACCATCTAGTGGCCAGCCGCAATATCAACCCATGTTCACTGTCTTTTCTAAAGCTGGTCACTGAAAAATTCTTATTTGGGCTGACGGTGGGCAGGAAGCCCCTGCATGGCAAATGTGATTTTGCTGATAAGTTGTCTAGGCCTACCCTAGGCCTAGCAGCGCTAGAGGAAGGGCAAACATAGGGTTAGGATGGACACTTCCTATGATTTAAAAACCCCACACATGCTATGAAAAATAAAAACAAACCCTCAAGGGACTAATTACAAAGAGGGTCTCCCTGTCCTAAAGAGGAACTCTGAGTTCAGCGCTATCTCTCTGACATGCAGCAATTACCATATGTAATTACCGATTAAAGATGGCGCCTACTTGAAAGGATGCCTTTGAATAGTACCAGTAACTTTAGTACCTATCTGCTTCCTGCTTTCCAAGTGATGCCATCTATTCTTGACTGATTTCTTTTGGGGGAGGGGGTTATTTTCTTTGTTGTCAATGGGACCAATAAATTACTTTTACTGCTTTAGAAACTGGGGACCAGGGGCTCTGGCGGAACTCTAGGTGAGCTGCAGGACACTTACTCCTTTTTCTTCTGAGGCTCTTCTTGGGTCCTTGACTCTTTTTCAACACTTGGCTTTGTGTTTTGTGTGTCATGATCATGATCGTTGTACCTTGTGTATTAAGAATAAAAGAATACTACTACTTGGGACTTACCTGGACACAGGTTACCTGTAAGGATGTTTCCAATCACACAGTAGTGAATTGCAAACTGCTCACATAGGAAGGAGGCGAGAAGTAGTAGATCTTTGACAGAAGGCACAGGAACGACCCAAGCAAGTGACAAGAAGCTCCCGCTGATCGCATTCTGATGTCCTCAGCAGCAGCAACCAGCAAGTTCAACTGTGACAATCCTGGGAAGGTAGGTATGGAAGCTCGTCTCTCCCATCATCAAGTCATTAGAGGAAGTTTAAAGCACTTACTCTGTCCCACACATTTCATGTGTGGGACAAATGTCAAAAACATTGACTGACTCATATTAAATTTGAGATCAGATAACAATTTATAATACTTTTATACCTCTCTCCTCACCCAAAATTGAATCATTAAAAACATTTAGTAAGATCCAACGTTCGAGTTCTGTGGGCAGAACTCTGCAAGTCAAAAATACTCCTGAATCCTCCTGAGGCTTAACAAATGACTCTATAGTACAGTCTGGGATTTTACCTCTATGTACAGCAGAAGCGAAGCCCCTTAGTTCTCACTGCTGTCTCACAGAGAACTTGCTTAGCGTTCTTCCTTGGTCACAGCACGCAGTGAAGCATGAGTAGAGCACTTGGAGTAACTCTAACTTCAAAGGTCTGTGCCTCCTGTGTGCTACTCCCCAAAGACCAAAGCGTTCTGTGTCCCCTATAGCCTGTGATGATTTGGTAATAATTGAAAGTCAACATGGTCTTGGGGTGCGGGTCCCTACCTTTCTGTCGAGGGGCTTGTCCTCTTGGGTTCCCACTGGCTGATCACCTGGCTTCATCACCTGGCTGTTGAGAAAGAAACTAAAAAACACTTTTTTTTGGCATGTAAAACCACCACAGAACACTCTCACCCAGATCTTTGAGCTAAGTCATAATACTGAATTGAATTAGATGGGTACTGATAGAAGACGGGAGGGGAGTACAGGAATGAATTACAGGTGACACTTTTTCAGGACACATTTAAAAAGTGACTCTCCTCAGTTTTGTTTTGTTTTTTTGTTTGTTTGTTTGTTGTTTTTTTTTTGCACCACATTGCCTGGGAGTGATTCTGTATACTCACAAGTTTGGCAAGGTGTCATTTGTCTGTTGCTTGAGTTGAATTTTGTGTACAAAGAGTACTGTGAACTGTGAAAACGAGACAAATGGGGTGCTCAGGCTTTCTACAGCTTAAGTTAATGGAGAATACGCAAGAAACAAAACCTCACTTGGAATAGGGAGGGGAAAAGTCAAAGAGAAAAAGAAAACTTCTAAAAACAATACTCAACATCAGGGGGTACTTTTATGTGAGACACACTGGACTCAGTCAATAAAAACTTCAGTTCTAACATCTGGCCCTTCTTTTAGGAGAATTAAGGGGGGGAAGTCCTATCCTCTGATCCTTCTGGAAATTTCCCTCCCTCTGGCCAGCCTGCATCTGAAGTTGCTCACTAGTATTAGCACTCCTAAACTAAAGGTCTTGCAGATTCTTCAGAAGAACTCTCTAAAGAAAGGCCAGATCCATTTTCTTCTTATTCCCTAAAGAGAGCTTGATCCTAGGTCAGAGGGCCACAGGCCAGCCTAGGGATGCAAAGAGAGCAAAGGCTCATTCAGTCCAGTTCAATGAAACTTGTCCAGGTGGGTGTCAGGACCAGAGTCCCAGTGCCTGTTGCTGGGAGGCCCATAAAGGGTTAATTAGATTGACCACTGCTTTTAGTCCCTCCTCCCCTTTACCCTGTCCTTCCAGTTTGGAAAACTTCTGCTCTACCTGAGAAGTTTTATTTTAAAATAGGCAAAAAGCATGCTAACTTTTATTTCATTAAAACCCTGGAAGGGGGGGCAGGGTGTGTTTGGGAAGAACTGTACCTTTGCCATACGAGATCGGACAGATTCTTCAGAAGAACTCTCTAAAGAAAGGCCAGATCCATTTTCTTCTTATTCCCTAAAGAGAGCTTGATCCTAGGTCAGAGGGCCACAGGCCAGCCTAGGGATGCAAAGAGAGCAAAGGCTCATTCAGTCCAGTTCAATGAAACTTGTCCAGGTGGGTGTCAGGACCAGAGTCCCAGTGCCTGTTGCTGGGAGGCCCATAAAGGGTTAATTAGATTGACCACTGCTTTTAGTCCCTCCTCCCCTTTACCCTGTCCTTCCAGTTTGGAAAACTTCTGCTCTACCTGAGAAGTTTTATTTTAAAATAGGCAAAAAGCATGCTAACTTTTATTTCATTAAAACCCTGGAAGGGGGGGCAGGGTGTGTTTGGGAAGAACTGTACCTTTGCCATACGTTTAAAAAAAAAATTAGAAACTAATTTTTATTTGCTAGTTGTGTGTCTCCTGAAAGGCACTAGAGATATGTGAAAAGTTAGAGTTTTGCTTGGGGGGGGGTTACATTTTATTTGGAGGGGCATTTGATTATAGAAGGAAGGGTTGAGGAATGGGAGTTTCAATTTTAATCAGTCAGGTTACCTACTCTTTTTATTACCAACTTTACAAAAAAAAAAAAAAAGAAAGAAAAAGAGAGAAAATGTTACACATTAGTTGTAAGGAAACAAATCTTCCTCTCCTTTTCCCTTCAGAGAAAAAGTTATTTGGGGCTGTGTGATCCTAATCCTATTGGCCAGAATGCTATATACAAAAGCATTACACATTCAGGAATTTATGCATAAAGGCTACTGCATCTTATCATTCTTAGTTTATTATTGTTGTTGTTGTTGTTGTTGTTGTTATAAAGGCTACTGCAACTAATCATTCTTAGTTTATTGTTGCTGTTGTTGAGTAAGAAGAAAAGCTTTAGGCCCTGCTAAAAGAAACTACTGGGAGATTTTTTTTTTCCCCAAAAATGGTGTTAAGGAAAACCTGCATTAAAAAAAAGAAAGAAAAAGAAAAAAGGAAGATAAAAGAAACAGAGTCCGGCAAGCAGAGCACACAGCTAGCAGTGCTGGCAGATGAGCTGGGGAGATGTGGAAGTTAAATTCCCACAGCAGTGACAGAAATCCCAGAAATGGGGAGTTCACATTTCATGTGCACTCAATGGACATTTGTAATCAGTGATCTGTCAGGCCTGGTTGTAATTCCAAAAGCAGCAGACTGCTAGACACCTGTCATTTGACAAGGGATTTTAAGATCACACAGCACTTACAGAAAAGCATGCTTCCACTTAGAGAAGGCTGCCCGGTACCATTTTCTCATGTGCTTGGTGAGCATGAGTCAGAATTAGAGGCCTAGGGTCTTGTGAGCACTTACCTTGCAATCTTTGAGCCAAAAAAAAGTTCCTGACATTTAATCTCTCCTTTGGGTTCAAATGCTTATGAGATGGGGTGCTGTGCGTGGTGCTTTGACTGTTCAAAACTATTTCAGAGGACAAGACAGAAGCCTTTTAAAAATGCAAAATGTAATCAGAAGGTGTCAGCATGATCATCCTAATCACTGTCAATGTTGAAAGCAGTGAGATGTTTTTTCCTTTCTTTAAGCTGGGGAGGGACAGGAGATGGCCCCCAATTCTCTAGGCCAGATGCCACCCTTTCATGGCAGTTAATATGGACAAAATTTTTTAATTAAATAAACAAATCTGGAGACCCTGTCTCAAAAAGGCCAATGATGAACTGTGCTGTAGGCCAAATAAACCTTTCCTGAAAAAAAAAAAAAATTAAAATAAAAAAAAAATCCATACAGGGAAAAAAAAAATGTTTTTGAGAAAAATTGGATTTTTCCAAAGGCCTCTGAAAAGCATGGATGCCACTGGGAGACAGAAAAGAAAATAATAAAGATCTTCCTTAACTGCAAAATTTTCTTGGGCCTGATAACCTGTCCTCTCCCACTGCACCAAACAGTTCAGTTGGAGGCTCTTTGAATCCAGAAAAAAAAAAAAAAAAGACTGCAAAAAAAAAAAAAAAAGCTCTTTTGCACGTCGAGATGCAGTATAGTGCTGCTGTTGCATGGGGCAGTCAAATAAATTGTAATTTAATTACTTATGATTCGGTGTATAAAGTTTCAGTGAAGAATGGTCATATTATATATAGCATTCATCTGCATAGCTATAGTCAAAACAACAGATATGAGTAGCCCCCTTCAATTTTTAAACCAGGGAATCATTCCTAAATGAGATTTTTGAAAAGAAAAAAGGAAAAAAAAAAAAAGGCCTAACTCATATTTTTTAAAAAGGCCAAGAGAAACAGGAAAACAGTCTGTGATTGATTGGATTGAGTTAAGAAAAAGGCTTCATCTCTAGATATTACAGAATTTTAATTAAATTATTATCTATTTTATCTATCTGTGTATCTATCTATGATCTAACTTGAAATAATTTTCAGCAATGTGATGTTTGGGCAATAAAAACAGAATATGCGAACAGGAAAACACTTTAAAAAAAAAAAAAGAAAGCAACGAATGAATGTGCATGTCACCAGTGAGAAGCCATGTCAAAGGATGCCATTTGATCTGCATTTCCAGGGGTCAGCACCAAGGGGCATCTTGTCTTAACGTTGGGACTAGAGAGCTAGTAAGAAGCCTTGTTGTAAATATGAGAAAACCCTAATCTCCTATCTCTCCCCGTCCCCAATCAATAACGGGACCCAGATATAATCCCTCTGTTGTTACCTCAGTAAAATGAAACCAGACTGGTGGGAAACTGCAGGCTGCTTTGACAGGCAGTGCTGCTGCAGTTTCAGGAAGCAGGGAACGATGGCTCAGGCTAGGCCTAGGCCAAGGCTGATCTGCCTTTCTCGTGGACGATGCTGCACTGGAAAATGGGTGATTACTGACCTCCAGGAAGCAAAGACAGGTGCCAAGGTAGCCTGGCAAATCTGCTTTTGTTATGATTAATTTTCCCCTCTAGAGACAAATCTAGCCGAGGCAAAGAAAACCTCTAGTCTTGTGAAAACCTGGCCCCAGACATGAGTTTTCGTGCAGGGAACTGCAGAATGGTGAGAATAAACCTCCACCCCCCCACACACACACCCCCACTCCCTGCCTTAGAATTGGGTGGGGGCAAGATAGACAACCCAAAGCCTGGTGCTGAAGGACTCTGGAGTAAAAATTTGGTGGGAGAGTATTATTTCTCAAATGAGGCAACTGAGGCCCCAACATGGAAGGAGGACTCTCCAGTTGGCTAATTAGAAGTCAGGTGTGCACAGTCACTTGGGCCATCTCTCTGCAGACAGTTGTGTCCCTCCTCTTCCCCTACCTCACAAGTCAGCTTCCCAGAGCTAAGCCTGGAGGATAGAAATGTGCCTGTGGTAGCCGGATGCAGTGAACTTAGAGCGTTGACATCTAAGGTGCTGTGGTTTCCATGGAGCAGGGACCTTAAACTATCTCCCTATCTCTCTCCTGACTTTTAAGTCACCAATGTCATTTTTCCCCCTGAGGAAGGCATACATAAAATGACCATCCCATCTGAAATGCTGATTTGTAGGAGGCACATCACAACAGCACAATCATGTCAATAACGTCTTTAATAAACACCATCTCAGATGATAAAATATTAACAAACAAATGTAACACAGCCTCAGAAAATGTGATCTTGAAATCCCTTGACAGGTCTTAGAGAATAAAATAAATTAATTGTGGAGATTTCACTTGTGAAATTTTTATTTAAGCCACAGATCTGGACCATTGTTAATTGCTGTTTTGATTAATTGTGGCACCGAGGAATGAGTAAATCCCTCAGGTTTGAGAGAAGTCTAGAGGGGAGGGGTGGGAGGGGCCTTGGCTGTGGAGTGAGGGGAGGGGTCTTGGAGAGGGGAGGAGACAGAGCTGGGGGTTGGGGGAAAGACAGGGGAGGGGGGAGAGGAGGGCAACTAAAGGCCCTGGTTGGCATATCATTAGTTTAATCTGCATCTTAATATCTTTAATTTTTAAATCCAAAATTGATTTGCTGAAGGTCTTACCTTAGATCTTCCTTGCCTTCAGCTGTAGCTGCTTGTAAAGAAATTCATATGCAAACATTTACATAGTTCTCAAGTATATTTCTAGCTCCCCACACACTGTCCACACACTCGGGGTCCACTCAGAGTATTTAATTTTTTAAAAAAAAATTTAATTTGCAATTCAGTCACAAAGATAGCATGACACTCCCAACACACAACGCCCACCTTTTTAAAACCAAGCCCTCCGACTGTAGACTGTTAAAAACGTGATTGGCTTACCTCAGGCTCCTCGCTAGGAAGAAAATTATTTCATATTTTTTAAACATAACCACGCCCACCCCCTTGGTTTTAGATGTGGCCTTGCCAACCATGTTTAAGTGTCCCCCTCCCCCCACCAACCAGGTAAGCTGTATGTGTGCGCAGAATACAGAACACAGATGTGTACAACCCCAAGGCCCCAGATACCTGAGTGTCTGGTTTTTCAACCGTTAAGGCGGGAGGGTTTGGTGAACGAATTGAGAAGTGAGGAAATGCTTAGCGCAAAGGGGGAAAAAGAGAGAAAGACATACAGGAAAAAGGTTATGGAGGCCCGCGGCTGCGGCCCCTCTCCCCCCCCCCCCCCGCCCCGAGGGCCCGGGCCCCCGCCCCCCCCCCCCCCCCCCCCAGCCAGCGGCCCAGCAGATTACCCAGGATGCCCCGCCACCTTTCCCTGCGCGTTTTCACTCTGCTTTCCGCAGAGAGTCCGCGCACAGGTACCACTGAGTGTGCCAACACGGAAAGTTTTTGCCCGCGCCATGGCGCAAATCACAAGACAGCGCGTTTCGGAGTACAAGTACACACAGTCGGCGGGTAGATTGGGGGTGCCAGGGATGAAAACACTGAGCATGTCATGCACAGGCGAACACAGAAAATGGACACCAACACACACCAACGACAAGCTGTCTGAGTCCAAGCAGCCGTGCCAGGCGAGGCGGGGGCGCGCACCCCGATGGCCCTAGCCCACCGCGGCCACAAACAATCAAGCCAGGGGAGCCCCGAAGGGCCCTCCCCGGCAGTTCCTGGCTCACCTGAAGCCCCCGCCTGTCCAGCCTACGACCGCTGGCGCTGGCGCTGGCCGCAGCGCTGGCCTCCGGCCGGTAACGACCACCCTCGCTCGGCACCACTTTTCTCCCTGGAGGGTATATACTTCGGCCACCCGAACCCTTCCAAGGTCCCCTCCCGCTCCCAGGGCAGACTTGGGGTCCCTCCCTGGAACTTCTATCAGGGCCTCCCTCCACACCCCTCCGCCCGTGGTCGAGGCCCAAGCCCCACAGGGCGGCCCTGCCACCCCCTCCCCGGGATCCCGGGGCGGCCCTGCTGCCCAGGGGCAGAGTCCGCCGCATTACCTAGAAGCAGCAGGCGGTGCGTACACATGTAGTCCATCTTCTCCTCCTCGAGTTGTTTGTCGATGAGCTTGCTGCGTTTCTTGTCTGCGCGCTCCTGCTCTCGCATCTCAATGGCTTCTTGGCGCATCTGTTTGCGCCTCTCCGCCATAGGATCTTTCGGGGGGCTCCGGGACCTGGACTCGGAACTCTCGCAGAGGCCGAAGCAGCTTCCGAAGGTTCGGGTGAAGAAGTTGCCGACAGACTGGCTGCGGGGCTTGCTGGGGCGGCGGCTTCTGCGCAGAAACCACTGGAAGCAGCCGGTGGCCCCTTCTTCAGACTCGTCGCTGGAGGAGTCGATCTCGCAGATGACTGACACATCCTCGTACCTGCGGCGGCTTCGGCCCCGCTCCGAGCTGTCGGGCCAGGCTGACGGGCGAGGAGGCCGTGGAGTAGGCGGATCAGCGACCTGGATCTCGGGGCTGGGGGGTCTGAGATGGGTTCTGCTGGGGCCCGCGGTGACCACTCGGCCGGCAGTGACCGCCCGGGCGGCGGAAGCTGCCCGGGCGGCAGCAGCTGCGCGGGCAGCGAGGGTTGGCCCGGCCCCGGGAGTGGCAGAGCGAGACCTGGCATTCCAAGCGACAGGACCCGAGTAGATGGCCCTGGCAGTAGAAGCCCTGAGGGCTGACATTGTAGGGGCTCCGGGGACGGCCCCGGCGGCCGGGTGGGCTGAAGCAGCAGGGACAGCCCGAGCGAGGAGGTTGGCTCGCGTAGCCGGGACTGGCTTGCAGACGGGATCTGGTCGAGGCGCTGGGACCGGCTTGGAGACGGGCTCTGCTGGCGCAGCTGGGGGCTCGCGGGCTGCCCCGGAGGCAGGATCTGCTGGGACGGCTGGGGCCGTGCTGGCGGGGATTGCCGGGGAGAGTGGATCGGCCGGGGCTTCTGCGGCTTGCTCGCCTTCGGGCTCGGCTGGGGAGGCAGCGGCCGCCCCGCCGTCAGGATCCGCTCGGACAGCGGCCGCCGCCGGGACTTCGGGCTCCGCTTCGGGCTCCGCTGGAGCTGCAGGAGCTCCGCTGGCTTCAGGCTCGGCGGGAGTGGCTGGGGCCGGGCCGGCGTCGGCAGCAGCTGGGGTGGTGCAGGATCCGTCCCCTCTCCCCGGAGGAGAGGGGATCTCGCCTTCCACCGCGCCGGCGGTGGCTGTGCTTCCTTCCATCTCCGCCGCGTCTGCAACTGGGGGTCTCTCTGCGCGCTCGCTCTTATCTGGGGCTCCCGAGACCTGGATGGGCGGGCCGTCACTCCCGATTGGGGGGCTGTCCACGTTGACGATGTCGTCGTCGACCCCAGTGGAGGCGCTGCCAATCTCAAGCGGGGGTCTGGAGATCTCCATCGGGGGGCTGTCGCATGCGAAGTTAAGAGCAGATCTGACTGCCTCTCGCCAAGGACTGTCGATGGCGCCCGCGACCCAGAGGGGAGGCGCGCTCGCGGCGGGAGCGAGGCTGAGCGCACTCGGGACCGCGACTGCCGGGAACTGGCCGCTCCCAACGACTTGAGGGATGACTCGGGGGAGCCCTGGGGGTGGGCTATCGCCCCCAAATGCTTCTCCGTCAATTCCAAATGGCACAGCTTCCTCAGGCGGAGGGCTGTAGTCTCCTCCGAAGCTACTGTTTTCAGATGCGCGGCCCCGGGGCTCGGCGCGAAGAGCTCTAGGGACCCCCGCCTCTGGACCTCCTGGAGCGTGATCCCTGGCACGCAGGAGAGGCTGGCTATAGTCTCCCTGGGCAGGCTGGCTGAACTCAAACGGCATGGCTTCTTCTGGTGGGGGGCTGTAGCTTCCCAGGCCTGGGGTCGCACCACCGGGGGTCCGGGGCTCCAAAACCACTGGGTTGAAGATTTTGAATACTGGCTGGGCTCCAGATGCTCCAGACTGCTCCAGGCTGGGCCAGAAACCTTCCAGGCCGGGCTGCTCGACCTCGAACGGCATGGCTTCCTCAGGAGGTGGGCTGTAGCCTCCGCAGGCTCCAACTTCCTCGAAGGTCGTGCTGAGGCCTTGTACGTTGGACCTGGGGACATCTGGGGGTCCACGGTCCTCGATGCCAGCCGCGACGGGGATGGGCTCATTGTCTGGCGGTTCGGTCTCCATCCCTTCGGCTGGGCCAGGCCCAGGACCGGCGGCAGCTGCCCCTGGGGCTTCCACAGGTTCCTGCTCGGGCTGCTCCCCGACTTCAGGGGGGATATCGTGTTGTCCTGACATATTACTGCCGTAGAGGCGGTTGCGCATGCCCATAACACGGTGGCGGTTTTTAATAATAATTTGGGAGCTCCGTAATACGGAGCACCCAGCCAAACTAGGGCGAGAAAAAATATATTTAAAAAAAATTCAAGTATTGGCTGGAATGTTTTCCAGCCTCAGTTTCCAACCTTTGTAAGTATAGGTTCTCAGGGCCTAGAATACCAGACCATGGCAGAAACCATTCAGTTCTTGCTGGTGGAATCCTGGTTCCTTCCTGGTGACTACTTTACCTTGAGGTGGCCTCGGGTGCCTACCCGTCGGACGACTGTGTTCCTTCTACTTTCTTTACTGCAGTCTTCCTCCTCCTGCTGGGCTTGGAGGAGCGTGCCGATTCGTTTCGAAAATCGTCGGCAGAGTCCTTTCTCTACCGCCAGAGGACGCCGGTCCCAGTGCTGAGCCGGCTCCAGGAGCCGGCTCCCGGCGCCAGCAGTTCCGGACTTTGGGTAAGGGGGCTGGTGAGCGCAGGCCTCGCAGGGACGTTCGGCTCCTTCCTCTCCTCTCCTTGACTGATTTGGAGTCTCTCTCCTAGTTTCTCTCCTGACCAGAGAGAGAGCGAGCTCTTTTGCGTTGCTGGGACACGTGACGCAAGACGTGGGCATTGGTCTGACAGAGTACAGAAGATGAAACCCTCCCTCCTCATCTGACTCCTCGGGGGGAGGGGGGAGGAGGGAGGGCGGGACTGCAGGAGGGTTTCATCACCCCAGATTACTCCGGCGTACCCCGAACCCCTTTCCTGAAGCCCCCAGACCCAAGTAGTCACAGATTCTGAGCTCCAAGTTGGGAAAAGGAGGTTTCTACATACCCGGGAAGGGGTAGCGGCTCGTGCACGGAAATGCGACAGGTGGTCGTGAGCCCACCGGAAGGGCGGAGAGGGGGAGAGGGGTGAGGGGCTGCTAAATGTGAGTGCGCAATTTGTTTGTTAAAAGCTCCGGGGGAGTTCTGATGGTCGTATTTTGCTGTTTTTGCTTGCCGTTGGCGGAGGTTGATGCGGGTGAATGTCGTTAGTGTCCCCCTTCCCCACAGGGGTCTCAGCAGCGGCCTAGCGCGATGCGGTAAAGCTTCGTCCTTGTTTATGTGGATGGTGACGCAGGAGGAATAGAAAGCTCTTAGGCGTACGGTACAGGAAATGAAGCCAAAGCCCCCCAGGCGGTCGCGGTGCCTGTTGCCGTGATTCCGCGGCTAGGGGAGGGGGCGAGGGTCTCCCCGGAAGACCCCTACCCAACTCAGGTGTCAGAAGTCTGCATTCCAGGGATGGGTGAAAGGAGATTTTAGATGCCATTTATGATTGATTTAGAGTGGTCTCAAAGACTAGACACCCCGATACTTGACCCACCGACCAACCATGCCGCGCCAGGAACCGCAGCTGATATGCCTGGCTTCCGGCCTCGGCAGCGGCCGTGGGGTCTTCACCCCACTCCTGTAGCCCCTCTCCATCCCTCTGCCAGCCCCTCTTCTTCCAGTGTACGCATCCTAGGGCTTTACTTTGCATTGCAACAGTCTGCCTAGGAGGCACCAAGCGCGGCCACAAGCCCCGCAGCAGCTCGCCAGGCTGCGCGCCCCCTGCGGTGCCGCGGTGGGCTCGGAGCCCGCGGCGGGTAAACAGCCGCAGTGCCGGGTGGGCCCCATGCACATGCACCACGCTCTAGGTCTGGGGGAGGGGGACCTATGGAGGAATTTGAGTTGGGGGCGAATATTGCTGCTCTCATAGAAGGTGTAAAACCCCACACACGGGCACCACGGTCATTTTGGCTGTCACGCGGGTGATGGCGACGTGCGAGGCATGTTTTTTTGTGCGGCAGCTAGGCGGTGGGCAGGTGGTTGTGGGGCCTGCGGGACCTTGGGGCAGAGACAGGCAGTGTGAGCCCGCACCGCGTGGGCTGCCGCAGCAGGGATGCAGCGCACTGATCGCGAGTGCCATGCGGCAGGACCGCAGCAACGTCTGCACTTCTGAGTCTAACGTGTCCCTCTTGCAACCACAGGCGCAGCAGCACAGTCCCTCTGCACCCAGCGTCCACGTGGTGGCCCTGAGCCGAGGAAAGCTGACCAAGTGCACGCCGGGGTAACACGTGGGATCTCCCGAAGGCGCGTGACACCTCAGCTCCACGGCTCGACAGCCTTCATGGTGGCAAGAGTGAACTTTGGTCCAAAGTTTGGCCAACTACCCCCACGCAAAATGGCGAAACCGTTTGAACGTCTACTGAATGGGCCAACTGGGTTCCAACCACCAACCCACTCCCCTTCGACCCCAGCACCAGGTCGGCCATTGGGCTGGGGTCACGCCAATCAAGGCCGCCTGGCGAATGAGCAGGGGGCTTCGGACCGGAAACCGGATATGAGTGGGAGGTCCAATAGGGGGCGCCGCGTTGGAACGCCCTAAGAGGTTGTGCTTGCAGGGTTGGTTGGAAGCGGTTGGCGGGCGGGCGTATGGCGGCCAGGCCTTGAAGGTCAGAAGCGCCGTGGGGTCAGTCTTTGTGAAGCCTCAAGTCATGAAGGCCAGGTGAGAGGGTCGGGGACTGCCATGGACCAGCCCTGCCATGCACCAGTCCGCCATGCACCAGCCCTTGGGCTCATCATGGCGGTGGGCTAACCCACTTCAGGGAGGGTGACCGCTGAGGCACAGCTGAGAGAGATTCCAGGGCCTGGAGGTGGTGAGCCAGGACCCTGGAGAGAGGGCTGCCCGCCCAGATGCTGCCGAGCAGTACAGGATGGACCAAGAGTTCATTTCCTTACCAAGGATGCTGAACCCAGCACAAGGTGGAAGGTCAGTAGACACTGGGCTTGGAGGCCGCCACGAGGGCCCCCTGGGCTCTCCAGGCCTCACAACCACCCCTGAAACACAGTTCATGGAAAAGCGGGTTCAGGCTGCCTTTGTTCAGACATTCTAATGGAGCTGTGGGACCCCTTTGTTCCACGTTCTCACTCTACCATGGTTCTTATCTACCATGGACAAGGGATAAAGACCCGGTGCACACCAGTCTCCTTGCTAAGGTGGAGAACGGCGTGAAAACGGAAGAGAAGGCCTCCAATCGGAGGGATTGAAAATTCCTGCTGGAGAAAATGGCGCCTCAAATGGGCCTCCCTAGAGAAGGGAGATGTGCCTTCACCACGAATGGAAGGGGCGGGGCGGGCACACCTTCACCTATCTGGAACAAAGGGTCCAACAGGGCTGAAGAATGGGGCCTGGTTGGGAGCAACCGGACTCCTTTGCTCTTCCAGAAACAGTAGGAGAGAGAGAAGAAAAAACTGGATGGGCTTTCTGAGGACTCTGGAGCATCCGGGTTATTTTGGCAGGAAGTGGAAAGGAGGAAGTGGGGATGTTGGAAGGGGTGTTAAATTTTTTTTTTTTTTAAATTTAGGGTTGTAATCTTTCCCCCTTGCAGGGGAAAATTTAAATCTAGTTTTGAAAAAGGCAGAAGCAACATAGGGAGTGGATCAGATAAAGGGAACAAAGGATTTACGCAGAGAAGGCTGTGGCTAGCTGCCTGAAACCTTAAGGAGACACATAGACATAGTGAAGGAATGGATTGAGGAGAGTTACCAGAGGACTGCCCAGTAACTCCCGTGCTAGAGGGTCATGGAAGATGGCGGAGCCAAAAACCAGCACCTAGCTTGATGGGACACCAGGAACAGCAGAGTATGGGGGGGAGGGGCTGGCATGGTGGTAGAGCCAATTTGATTTTAAACCTGGCATAGTTGAAAGGAGGATGGCCCACTTAAGGGAGATTTTTGACACCCTAATTCTGGAGCAAAAGGATGTGAAATTTAGAAAAAAGGTAGAGATCATAAAATTTAAATTGACAAGCAACCTTCCTGGGATCTGAGATCACTGGATCTGATCAAAGTTGGAGCATGGGATAAAGGGAGAGAAGGAAGGTTCCAGAGGGAAAGGTGGAAGCTGCCAGAGCCTCCATCATGGCTCCCCAGACCCTGCACTAGTGACATGGTTGCGGTCCTTCTCTGATACGTGATGATCCTGTGCATGGTAGGCGGTTGTGTGACAGCCCTGCCTGTACCACTGGACATTAGTGGTAAATAATGAAAAGGTCCCCACACTTTGCTGACTGTCCTTGGGGTGCAAAAAATTCAGCGCCGGCTGAAAAATCAGTGTTATAAGCTGAGAAAGAGCCCTTACGCTTGAATAAAGATTGCTTTAATTTAAAGGTAAATTCATACCTGGAAAAACAGATCTCAGTTCCGGCACTCAGGAGGCAGAGGCAAGCAGATCTCTTTAAGATCAAGGTCACCCTTGTCTATATAGTGAATTATATACCAGCTGGGGCTACATAGAGAGACTGCCCCCCCAAAATTTTTTAGTATTTAAGCCTGATGGTCCCTTCATTTTCTACTTTAATTTTTCTATAGTGGTTGAAAACCCCCAGTCAGTCGGATGAGTGCAGCTGTCAGCTGAGGCTCAACTGCTCACCAGCAGAGGGGCCAGATGTTTGAGAAGCTGAGCCACTAAAAGACAGCCGTATGGCCTGGCCAAAGGACTGAGGGACACCGTGTGTGGTAAGGGCTTGGGGGTGAGGAGCATGTAGCTTAACTGGGTGTCACCTTGAAGAGTTAGACTGTCTAGAGCCTGCTGGGGATTGGTGTTCCTCCTGACTCAACACAGAAACATGACTTTGATGCCGATGGGGAGGGCCAATGCTGGGTGCTGGTGGGCAATCTGGGCTGGGGCCACCACCCTACTAAGGGTGAGGTTTTTTTAACTCTTGTATGTGTGTGTGTGTCCATGTATGCGCACTTGCAAAGATCAGAGGACAACTTGTAAGAGTTGGTTCTCTCCTTCCACCATGTGGTTTCTGAGGAATCAAATGGGTTTTTAGGCTTGGCAGCAAGTACCTTTACCCACTTGATGACCCCTAGCAGAAGATCTTAAACAAATTTCCAGTTCCAGTTGACTTTGTACATGGAAAAGGTAAATATTTGGGGGACATGGGTAGGAACAAAGAAGAAAAGTTATAATTCATGAAGCTAAGGAAGAGGAAGTCAAGACAGACCAGTGCTCAAAGGAGGCCCATAGGGACACAGGACAAAAGCTAAGCTCCAGGTCTTGACCTGTCTCATTGGGGAATGTGCTAGAGGGAAGGGCTGAAAGGTGATGAAACATTAATTGGAAAACAGGATTCGCTGTCACAACTGTGTACACTCTACTAGTTAACAGTATTAGAAAGGAATGGGGAGTTCTGGTCATGTCTCTCTTAAGCTCTGCTTTTCTGAGGAAACTCAGCCTGCTTAGTCCAAGTGGCCCAGATGCCCAAGTTAAAAACAAGTGGAAAGAAGGTGTTTCTTAACTGCAGATTCTCTGGTGACATTACCACATGCAGGGGTGTGCGGTTCCCCACCTCTGTGCCACCCTGGGCTTCCAAATTTTAGGCTCGTGATTTTTTTACTGACACTTCTATGGAATACATAGGTTATAATCAATTGTGTTTATACTTACATGTTAGGGTTTTCACTGCCCAAAGCCCAAGGCCCATCAGATAGAGGAGAGCTTTCTTGATTCACCCCCTGTGGCCCCAAAGAGAAGGCCACGGAGGAGGTCCCTTGAGAGGAAGAGAGGGAAGGTGGGCAAGAGGGAGGGGAGCAGAAGCCAAGCCAAGCAAGCCTGGTGGCAGCCAGGTTCCTTTGGATTTGTGCTTTGGAGAAGGGGCAGCCTGGAGGGGGCTTTTTGACTGTAGCCCAATCATTAGATTCAGGAAAAGGGAACATTAGCAGGGAAGACAGGAAAGAAAATTCAGGCAATCGCCAAGCTTCTCGTTTTGCCAGTGACAAAGGCTTTCTGAGTGTTTCCCTGAGTAGCAATAAGACTTTGAGGCTGTTCAATTAATTACTGTTCAATTAGGACTGCTGCGGCCCCCCTTCCCTGCCAGCCTCTCTGCCAGCCTTGGCCGGTGGAGGCAGTAGCAGCTTACTGCTGTGTGCAGAAGGGGCTATGTGACTAGCCTGTTTAAGGCAAATGCTAATTAGGGGGAAGATGCCTCCAACCCACAGAGCAACAGAGTAGGCTAGGGACAGATAGGGGGCTAGTGTGAAAGGTGAAAACACTCCATCTGCTCAGAACAGAATGCCCTCCCAAGAACTCAGACCCCGTCACTCAAGCTCAGTCTCAATGGCGTTCTTTGCAGAAGGGCCGCCAAATCATGCTTCAGCCTGCTAACTGACCACTGTGCCTGTGCAGGGTGTCCACACCCTGTGTGCACCCACCTAACCTCTGCTGTGGATTCCTTCTCCAGAGGAGCCGAGGGTGCCGCAAAGGCTTTTGAGGGACAAGTGGCCATTCTAGAGGCCGGGGGAAGGCTGTTTGGGTCGGGGTGGGGGTGGGGAGCAGAGTGGGAGGAAGGATCCCGGAAGATGGATTTAGCTTTAGTGGAAAGGCTATTTAAAATTTCTGTAACTCACGGTGGAAGTTCCAGGCGCCCTGGGGGCTTCTGGGCACCAAATGCTATTTGAATTTAAGGGGAATGGTATATTTCACCTTCTCACACAACCTCAATTACCCAAAGCAAATTTTCCTAACGAAGTCTAATTGGAACAGCAACATAAGCCAGGACACTCAGAAAATGGCTGTTGTCTAGGGGAAGGAAAAACCTGTCAATGTTGGCTGGCTGTCAATCTTTGGGGTTGCACCCCTTAAGTCTGGGGGGCCTCAGAGACTGGCTTTTCTTGAGCCAAAACTCAAGGCTTAGGCTTTGGACTGTTGGCTAAGATGACTAGCTCTTAGGCCTTTCTTTTTGGTGAAGCATTTGACGTATTTATACCAAATTCCACTCCATACATGAAACTGATATTCCTAGGCTAGGTCTGTCTTAAGGCATCAGGGGACAGTGACTTCTAGGGTTGACTAATCTGAAATCCTCATTAGCGGCCCTCTGGTGCTGTCTTTGACTATTAAAAACACTCCCTGTTGCTTGCTGCAGCTTGTTTGAGCCCCTTACAGCCTGCCATGTTTTAGTGTGTCTTCAATCTTTTTCTCTCTGTCCCTTCAAAATGCTTTGCATAGCCATAAACCTTACTGACCTAGGGACCTCCCCTCACCTTTTAAAAACAAGTCTTGTGTGTGTTCCTTCTTGGGTACTTGCTTATATGCTTACATCTTTCCTTTTTTCCCTTCCACGATCCCCCAAACCTTTTCCTCTTGGTCTTTCTCAAGTCTACCTCCACATAACTGTTCCCAACTATCCTCTGCCCTTGTAGCCTGAGCTAACCCTGGGGTAGCTATGTCCCCTTGCTAATGTGTAACATGCTCACCCTAAAAGAGGCCCATAGAATAAACACACAGGCTGTGCCCACATTTGAAGCTGAGAAGGCTGCCTCTCCAGCTCCACCCAGAATAGTTTGCAGCACCCCTTGGTGTTCTGCCTCTGCTGGCTGAGTAGTATCAACAGGTGACAGTGGCCCTGCACTCCAAACTCTTGGCCTTGGGAGATCCAAGCCACTAGGTTGTTTACTCTGGCCTCTGCCATATGAATTCACCAGGCACCAGCACTTGGCCTGGTTTTGTGGGCTTTCTATCAGGGAGATTTTGAGAAAAAGCTGTGAAATCTTAAAAAACAGCAGCAGCAGCATTAAAAACAGCAATAATAATAATACAAGAAAAACACCAGTAAAATTTGACCAAATTTTTAAATGGCTGAAAAAGGGTTAAAATATAAAATAAATTGACATGCTAAGTCACTTAATTTGGCAGAACCAGTTTTGGGGGAAAATATTTGCTTTGTTTATCCCTATACCCTTGCAGTGGAACCAGAGTTGGTTTGTGTGTGCACACAAAAAGAACTTAGCTATTGCCAGATCTTGCAGTGTATAAAAGGATGACGTCATGTAGTATGAATTTCATGGTAACAGCTATGAAAAAGGCTGAAAAAAGGTCCTGAGGGAGTGAAAAGTAAATGAAAGTTGGTTTGTCCTAGCTAGCTACACCCTTCAAGCTGTTTCTCCATGTCGAGCCTGATAGGGACACTTAAAACTTACTAGATAATGTGTTCAACACACATGGTCATTTAAACCAGAGTTCCATCAGTCTGTCTCTGAAATACTGTGACAAGCATTCCTCTAATGGGCTTATACCATGCTTGGTTCTGGAACGTTTCCTTCTAGACACTGAGGGCAAGGAAAGAATGCAGGAAAGGCACCCCCACTATCCTGAACATTGAAGGCAGCTATCGAGAATTCACACACACACACACACACACACCCGTGGCGGGGGGCATCTGTAGAGACAGGACATTGTAGGATTCTGCATTCTGCCCTCCCAGTTTAAACCATTTTTGCTATTAGCTGAAAAGCAGATTTGACAAAACTGATATTAAACCAATGCAAAACAGACTTCTTCACGCAT
The DNA here is from genome assembly GCF_000622305.1 of Nannospalax galili. Classification (NCBI taxonomy): domain Eukaryota; kingdom Metazoa; phylum Chordata; class Mammalia; order Rodentia; family Spalacidae; genus Nannospalax; species Nannospalax galili. The sequence continues at coordinate 1,673,949 of NW_008330120.1, forward strand.
GGTGCTTTTTATTTTAATCAATGAGGTTTGGGGCTTCCTTAGGGCTATAAAAAAAAAAAAAAAAAAAATCACTGACAGTTAAACTGGACTTTCCAGGCTCCTCAAACCAACAGACCAATATGCATTTGAAACTCAAAGGGATCATAGGATTGTGTTGTTCAGCTAGTGCATTTTTTGAGGAAACTGAGGCAGAGGAGTGTTGAGGAAGACCTGATGCCACTCAGCAGGGTGGGACAGAAGCAGCCTCGCTAGCCCAGCACCTTCTGCCCTGTGTGAGGCATCGAGGTTTGGGAAATAGACTCATTAATGTCAAAATCCCACAACTGGGCAAGACGTTCCACCCCTCCTTGTGGAGCTTGGAGTTAAAGGTAACATGAGAGTCTTCTCTGTTTTGGGTGGTGTTTTAGAGAAGGGCAGCACTTGAGTTGACATGATGTCACTGGTCTCTGGGCTGCTTAGTTTGATTTTAGTGTTTTGTTGTTGTTTTGGGGTTTTTTTTTGCGTCCTTCCTGCTAAGAGGCTTCCCCTACACTGGTCTCCACTCAGTTTCCTCAGTAACGTGCTTCCCTGTTGAAGATCAGTGGTTAAAACAAAACAAAACAAAACTTTATTCTTACCTGTACTGACGTTTCAGCTTTCTTCCTTGTTAGCCCAAAACACCTGCTAAAATGAAGGCTAAAGAGCAAAGGGTTGTGAGCAATTCCAGGAGAAAAGGATTCTCATGCAGTAAACAACCTTAAATCAATTCCCACGTTTCCCCCTCCTCCCCTCATTTTCCAATTCTGATAAACATAATTAAAAGGTTTGTTTACAAACTTGAAAAAGTGAACTTACATCTAGGTTTTGCCATCACACAGTATTTGAACATTATTACATAATTTTCCACTTAAAAAATTCAATTAGAACACCCCCCCATGGTTTTCCCATTAAGGAAATGATTAATGCAGAAAAGACTCCTAAATGATGAGGCACACCATCTAACTAGCTTTATTGCCCCCCCCCCCATATTGTAATGGGTAGCTGGATGGCCCCTGTGTCGTTCCCCCCCTCGGGTCTGTTTTTCCCAGGGCATGTCTTCCCCATCCTGGCTGCCTAAGTTAGAGGGCAAGCCAGCCTATTCAAATGCTAACCCCAGCTTAACAGGGTGAGACAAAGGGCCAGCTGGGAGAATAGGGAGCTGGGAATGTCTGCAGAACCTACTGGAAAAGGCAGGCAGCTGAATCCCAGTGCTGGCTTAAAATGTCTGCTTCACAGACAGTGGCTTGAAATGTGTTTAGCAAAACTTGCTGGTGTGTAGGTGGAGGGTGTTTTTCAGAGGCGGATTTTTATATGGTCCTAAATGTCCTTTTCACCCGAAGTCAGAGGAGAAATTGGGGTGGAGGGTGGGGGAGGGTGTGTGCTGGTGGGTATCAGGCTTCCAGGGCTGAGCTATAAGTATGTCTCCCGTGACTCAGGTAGTTAGTGAACTGAGAGACAGCAGATTGCATGTTCCTAGTTGGGTACCCCGTGTCTAAGCCTGGTACATGCTCAGTAAGGCCTTTTAAAAACAGCCACGTAGGTGAGGTGGGGGCCGTAGGGACCTAAGACCTTTTAAAAAATATGTTTATCCCAGTAACAAGGCAGCATACTAATTTAGCTAATGAAAAACCTAGCTCTGCAAAATACTCGTCTCCCAGAGACCTTCCAAAGGGAGAAAGTTTGCTCCAGCACAAACGTGCAGCACAGAATCCCAAACCCTGGCATTTCCACCTGTTAACTAGAGACTTGTTGCTTGGTGAACTCGGGTTACTAAAGACATAACTAGATTTTTTTAAAAAAATGACATCACAGAAATGGCACCATCATCGTTTATTTTGCTGAGAAATTTAACTTCGGAGAGATGCGATTCGCATAGGCAATTTCAGGCCAAAGCACCCCCCCCTCCGCGCGCGCCCCCGCTTTCTGCAGACTGCGCGTCCTCTACATGCCTGATACCAGCAACGCAGTGGGGAAAACCCACCACTAAAAACTCCCTACCCTGTGTGCACCAAACACATCTAGCCACAGGGCGTGCGCCCACCCTCACTAAGTTCTGGGGGCCGCGACACCCTCTCAGCGAAGCAGGTAGGTCCGGGAAGGAAGATTTTATTTAGTGCTTTCCTTCTGTTTTTGTGCCATCCCCCTCCCTGAGGCGCGCGTGATCCCAACATTCTTTGATTTTAAGCCGCTGAATCTCTTTCCCTCCCCAGGTTTTCCAAATCATCCCCACTAAAATAACTCGCCGGCTCAGGACAACGCCTAAAGAGACCAACAACTGTTTCCAAATGAGGTGAGATTTTCTAAATACATTTACTCATCAGCCCTTTCCCCTCTGCTGGAGAGGAAGGCACTCCAAGGTTTGTTACTGGATCGTGGCGGTTTGGGGGCGATCTCCCCCCGGGTTACGGATTCCAAACTACGCTCTACCAGAGATGAAAATGGCTGGAGTAGTCCTTCCGCCCCAAGGCTGGTGAGGCCGCCAGAGCCGCCAGCCCCTGCCCCCTCTGGTTCCTGAGCGCATGATCCAACACCTTTCCCAGCTCCGTCAGTGCCACGATCTTTTTGGGACGCCATAGAAGGTGTCCTGCTGATAGCCGCGACCCCTTACTCAGCCTGTGCCTTGACGCACTTTACCTTTCCACAGGAGACCACTGGGTGCGGACCTCAGCCCCTCTCTCCTACCTCTAGGGCCTAGGCGCACCACGGACCTCTCCAGGCTAGCCGCTTCCAGTCGCGCCGCCCACCAACTGCGCCAAAACATTGGCTGTGCCTGGACAGGATCGCGTACACGCTGCCAGCCCCGGTAGCCAGGAGGGGCACCCCCAAAGGCCCCCGTACCTCCACTGCTTGCCCTCCAAACACCCTTCGCTCACGGGGAGATGCCCGTGCACGTAGAGAGGTTGGCTCTGGGGCGCATGGAGAGGCGCGCACGCTCCTTTTCACGATCTCTGGCCACCGCGAGCCCCTGGAGGCAAGCGGTGTTGGCCAAGATTGCTTGTGCGGGCGTCAGGAGCTCTGGATTCGAGGTCCCGCGACTCCCAAATTGGCCGTGCCGGGACCCGGGTTCCAAGCTCCGCGCCTGCTCCTTCACTCCAGAGCCGGGCGGTCTCCGGAGTTCTCACCCAACCCCAGCATGGTTACTTTTCGCGCATTACAACAGTGTAGCTACTACGCGGCTGCCCGATTCCCCAAAGTTGGCACACGCACCTCCGCACCAAACCCTTTTGGGCTCTTGCCAAAGTCAGCTCCAGCGCCTAAGCCAGCTCAAGTGCCCGAGATTAACCTTTCTAGGAGAGAAAAAAGCTTGAAAACAAGTGCCTTACCTTTGCCGTTTCCGTGCGCGGTTCCAAACCTGGGTTGCTCTCGGCATTCAGTGTCGCACCCGGGGCGTCCACTCAGGAACCTCAGGTTGTCTCCAGCGAGGCGCCAGGAGCGCCCCGCCGTCCAACAATCCTTTAGGCTCCCGAGCGCCCCTGGGCGACCTGGAGAGATTTGAGGAGCCCTCGCCCCCTCCCCTAGGTGCGTTTTGGGGTTGACTAGCTGAGCCCCGCTCTCGTCCCACCTTGCTCCCACTTGTCTCCTTCCTCCCACCCTGTATGCTGTGCCCTCGGGGTACCCAGTTTGACCGGAGCAACTAACCTTTATCCATGAAAACGAGGAGAATCTGGACGGAGTCACCCATTAGTGACGCCGGATGGGGATGGGCCCCTTTCTGGGAGGGGACTCCGGGGACTGGTCTCGGCGGCGGGCGGGCTTCCTGGTCTTGCAGCGGCGTGGCTGCCTCTTCTCTTGCTTGCGCTCCTCTGACTCCTCGGGGTCGCGGGGATCCTGGTCTTGGGGCTCTCGCTGGGGCTCCTCCCCCTCGCTGGCGCTCTGGGGCTCCTGAGTGGCGGGCTGTGCGCGGCTCGGGGAGGTGTCGGCACTCCGCAACTTCAGAGCGTGCAGACGCTGGGTGAGAGACTGGTTGAAGGCGGCGCCTCGGGGGCCGCGCTCGTCTTCCGGCTCAGTCTCGGGCTCAGTGGCGGGGGCGGTCTCGGGCTCGGTCTCGAATTCGGTCTCGGACTCGATCTCAGACTCGGACTCGGTCTCGGTCTCGGTCTCGGTCTCGTATTCGAAGTCTTCCTCGTACTCTAGGCACTCAGGGACGGCCAGCTCGGGTTCGGCCTCCTCGTGGTCGTGCTCCTGGTCGGATTCGGACTCGGGGGACTCGGGGAACACCTGGGCGGAGCGGTGGTGGGCGTTGAGGAAGCTCCGGCGCTGGGCGGCGCGCTGCTGGGCGCGGGCGTTGGAAGAGGCTAGGGCGCGGAGGAGCGCGATGGAGCAGGAGAGCCAGAGGAGAGCGGTGGCGGCCCGGCGGCCAATGGGGGGGCACAGGTCGTTGTAGTTATGGCGAGCTCGACGCCACTGGTGAGCCCGGGACCTGCGATCCATCCTCTTAGACGCACGCCCGGAAGCCGACCCACCCTCTGACTGCAGAGAGCGGCTGCTGGAGGAAAAAGAAGGGAAAAAGGGAAAAGACGCATCTTAACAAGGTGAGGACCTGAGTCCGGGGGTCCCAGTCCCACCTCGGGGTGGAAAGAAGGGAAGCACCTACCTTCCAGAAGACTTAGGAACTTTTTAAAGCTAGAGGCTTTGCTTACCTCTTCGAGCAAAGGGAAGGGGTGGGAAAGGGAGAGAAGGGCTGTCTCCTCGGGGCTCCTCTCGCCAAGTCTCAGACTCTGAAGTCTAAGACTCCGAGAGGTGCCTCCGCTGGTCCTCTCGCCTGGGAGAGGATAGAGGAGACTGAGGTGGGGAGGGATGGGGCGGTTATGAAGTTGCGCGGACTTCTGCCGGGCATGTGCAGTAGGGAGGTAGGGGGGGGCGCCTCCCCGCCAGCTGCGCGGTAGCCTTGCGCGCAGACCCTAGTGGGCCGGCAGGTGGCAGGAGGGAACCTTGTTTGAGAGGATTTGGCCAAATGCAGGGTCTGGAGAGCGCCAGCAAGCAAAGCGAGTCAGACAGCTACAGGTTAGCGGACTTGGGGAACCATTCCCCGCAGAGTTGATCCCACTCCTCACCTTCCCTTTAGGCACAGATGAGCACAGCCATTAAGGATTGAAAGCCGGGATGCAAAATAGCAAATATTCAGGGGAATGAGGGTCTGTACACGAATATTAATGAATGATCCGGACCCAGGCTTTCCACAGGGCTTGATGGGCTGAGGACAGTAACCTCCAGCAGTCATTGATCATGAAACCACCATTGTCAGGTGTGTCATAGTGACTGTAATTAGTGAAACTTCCCAAAGTGTGTGTCAGTGTAGTCTCAGGGGCTAGATACCCAATGGACAAATGCACGTTGCGGTTGAGAAAGGCCCCCACGGCTCTAGAGGTGGTAGACTGCTAGTCCGAGCTTGCCACGCCATGAGCTCTGTCCAGCTGAGGTGTGCTGGAAGACAGGAGGAGCTGAGATCGTCTAAGAGAAGACTTCTGCACTCCAGGTCAGTCCCTGCGACCCCTACTTCCTGGGTGACTGGGTGGCTTTCTGGGGTGGGTATTAGCACAGAGTGCTGCCCAAATGCCCTTGGAGCTGTTTCTCCTATCCATTTTCAAAGTAGATGATTCATCCAACACATACTCCTTCAGCACCCAGCAAACGGCCAAGCTCTGTTCTAGGTGCTGAAGACTGAATGGACCAGGAAAGGTCTTGCATTAAAGAAAGAGTATTGGGGGCGGAGGTGGGGGGTGGGAGGTGGGGGATAATCTACTGTTAATCGGAGCATTAAATCATTCACCCACCAATATCATTTCGTCTAGCTTAAACTCTCTGTGAGAAAAACAGATGCGTCAACCAGAACATCAGGGCTAGGGGGCGGCCAGACACCGGGAGATCACTGCGTTGAACTCTGAAGGCTTAAGCATCGGAGTTAACTAGTCCCACTCCTGAGCCCGACAAAACCAAGCAAGCTCCTCTAGTCCAGGAGGGGATCCAGCACCCTGTGGTGTGGGAAGCTCTTGGGTTCCATCTGCTCGGGGGCAGCGGGGGGGGGGGGTCCTTCCATCTTGCCTTGCCTGTTAAGTACAGTGCCCTTTTTGCCATAAAGACAAGCAGAGCCATCTTCCTGAGATCCATGAAGTCTTTGCAGGGTTGCTGTACTTAGGACACCTGTCATGGGTTCGGTTCTTTTCTCCTTGGGTCTGGTTCTGAAGAAGAGGTACTGCCTCTCAGAACTCTGCTGTCCCAGGGCTCCTTCCCGGAAGCAGAGTCCTCACCCGGCTCTGAGGTGGTTCCTTACCATAGGTCACTCACTCTCTACACCAGGCTGCATTACGATTTCCAGATGCAGAGTTAAGGTCTTAGTGGGGTCCTGGCTACTGCTCTGCAAGGTTGGGGATTTTGCTTCCACCTCTTAGCTGTATGTGTGTTGCATCTAATGGTCTAGGAATTGGCCTGTCACTGTGAGACACCAACCAGTAACAAAGTGGGATTGAGCCGGCAAAGCTCATAATGGGCAGCTGTATTACAGTTAGTTGTACCCTGCTCTTAACACTTTCCAGAGAAACCAAAGGGTTATGGTTCCACTGTGGTTCTCATCACCATGTGGGTGTCATCTTGGGACACTGGACAGGAGTGTTTGGCACCGAGCATCTCAGATCCTGATCTCTGCCTTCCTACCCTGGCTGATGGGGATGTTTCTAAGGGGTCTGTGCATTTTGATATACCCAATCTGATTTCTTTCAATTAGCACAGCTCCACCGACAACAGCACATGGGCTAAAGACACCGATCAAGCTGATTTCAGGAATGTGGGTGCTGGTAAATGCCCTTTCAATAGAAACTAATGCCAGCTGTCAGCAGTGAGGTAGGTTAGGATTCTTTAGTAGGAAAGTACTTCATTTTTCAGATGGAGTGCTTTATGCCTGTGACAGAGACGGCAGCCCAGAGCTGCTTCACTAATGCAGATGCACCGAGATTGCCTGCATTATTAAAAATACGCATTACATAATGCATATTTTTGGACTAGACTCTGCATTAGCAGCGCTCTCCTCGCAAGATGCATTTTAATCAGCCAATGGACATTTAACAAAACACTGCATTTTCAAGCCCTGTCATATGTATAGTTACAAATACATTTCAGTGAGCATTCAGTACAGGCTCCAAGAGGAACTGAGGACCGCACTGGAATGCTGTTCCATCTCGCACTTAGTGCCGAGGTCAGGCAAATGGATCTGTGCAGAAAATGCTCTTTAAAATGCATTACGTGCATGACTTTAAAGAGTGCTTGCTGCAGAGTGAATTTCAAAAAGGACCAAGTGGGTGATGAACGACCTCAGTTGTTACCAGGCTAAGGAACGAGAGGCTTTCTCTCTGTCTGCTGGTAAATAAAGTATGGTCATATATTACCTTCTGGCTCTGCCAGAGGGAAGCTTCTAAACCAGTTGGACAGGAAAGCAGTTTCCAGTTCATTACAGTACCATACAGTAAGGTTTTTATTTGGATGAATTGTGAAGCTCCTTAAAGGATTGTCATGAGGGCAAAATTAGAACCTTTGGGTGGTATTTACTTCTCAGCCTGGGGAGGAATATTCTCACCATCAGGCCTCTGAAGTTGAATGGACTGTCAAGAAGCTGTTGCTTCTTCATCAGCAACTGTACTAAGCCAAAGGACAGGTGACCACATACTGGAGATGTTTTCTGTGGTGCTCATCAGCTGGCTGGCACTGAAACTAAAGGCTGGCTGCACCCTCTTCAGACGTCATTCCATGCTGTGCACTGAGGGGCTGGGGGCTCAGGTCTCCCACTCTGCTGCTGTTTCAGAAGCACTTGAGGGTACACATAGCTCACTGGCAGGAGGGAGTGTCAAGGTAGAGGTTTTGAGATAGCACAGGTAGATGCACATGGCCCAGGAGGTTAGTGTTGGAGCTCTTGTAACCTGGCAGGTTACTGAGGCTCCACAACACTCACTTTTTGGAGCAAAGACATTAGTCAAGTCCATCTATTAATTACATCGGTCTTCCTTGCCTCCCCTCCTGGAGCTGTCTCGGAAATTACAAATGAAATTGGCTATTTAGCAATCACGAATTGAGTCACTTCTATGACCAAGACACTATTCCTGGCATTGTAGGGAGATCGAAGTAAATGAAGATGAGCCATGCCTGCCATCCAGCAGCACACAGATCAATGTGAGATGTGCCCCCCCCCCAAATGCTAAAAACAGGCTACCAGTGCAGTGAGTGCACCTCAGACAGATAAACAGGGAGGGAGGCTGAGGAATGGGAATTGAAATCAGAGGTCCAGTTCCCCTGGTTTTCTGAAACAGATACTGAGAGAGATTTGGGGGAGGGGGGTTGTTGTTGACTTTTTTTTTTTTTTAAAGCCTGATCCAACTTTGATATTTTCTTTAGATTTGTTTTTTTCAAACTCATAAGAGAATTGCTTTTATTTCACCCGCTCCCGTGTGCAAAGCCATGTGCCGGTCGCTCTGGGCAACAGATGAATCACATGGGTCTGTACAAGGTTTGCAGGCTATTGTCAGAGGTCCTATAGGGCATCAACACATTTTCCAAGATGAGACTTAAGATAAAGGCTTGGTTCTGCTCTGCTGGGCAAGTGGGTACAATCGCTCTTGAGCATGTTTTTTGGACAATCATTGGAAATGACTATTTTTGGAGATGGAGAGCTTTTCAAACTTTCCTTCGGATAGAAATGAATTCAGGGACTTTGATGTACTCCCCACCCCTCACTGTGGCAATCAGCCAGAAAGGCTCAACCCCACTGAGAATTTGGCAGGGCCTGGCCCTCCCATTCCCCAAGGGGACTGGGCACAATGCAGGAACCTTCGGCTGGGCTCTCCGGGGTGCTGTTTAGCTGTTACTCAGATTGCACTGATCTCAGTCGGCTCTCACCAGTAGAAATGGTAAAAACCCCATTTTTCCTGATTTTGTGATTTGGGGGGAAGGCCATCTAGAGCTAAAAGCAAACAATAGTGGAAAATAACCATCTTTAGGGCATGACTGGATCCTGCCCTGGCCATTGTTGGATCATATCTGTGCCACTCCCATTGGAAGGGAGATAGGATTAGAGCTGCAGCCACTGACCCTTAGGAACTGTCTTAGGAGTGGCCTTTGCCCTCCACTTTACGCAGCCCCTCCCCACCCCCAGCTCTTTTCGTCTCCCTCTACCATAGAAGGAACAATTTCTAGACTCAGGAGCCGGAGAATGTCCTGAAGCTCCTCCATGTGCACAGAACTCCAGTGTTCAGGTCTTCTCAGAGGTGCTCCCACGTGCACAGAACTCCAGTGTTCAGGTCTTCTCAGAGGTGCTCCCACGTGCACAGAACTCCAGTGTTCAGGTCTTCTCAGAGGTGCTCCCACGTGCACAGAACTCCAGTGTTCAGGTCTTCTCAGAGGCGCTCCCACGTGCACAGAACTCCAGTGTTCAGGTCTTCTCAGAGGTGCTCCCACGTGCACAGAACTCCAGTGTTCAGGTCTTCTCAGAGGTGCTCCCTCCCTCTCTTGGTTTTGGCCCTCCTGGGCTTGATGCATTAGGCCCTAGGCTCTGAGCCTTCAATTGTGCTCTGTAGAGATCAGGACTGGGTTCTTCCTTAAGTAGACTGAGACTTAGCTTGTCCTTCCCTGTGGCTGTCTAGGCATCTGTGTGTTGGATGCCACTAGCCTGGGCAATTCTGGCCTCGTCTGTCTTGAATCTGCTCTCCACCTTGGTTTCTGCCTGGAGCTGGTGGCTCTGGTTGGAAATGGTGCTGTTGCTGGGGGACCACCTGGCTGTCGAGAGGGGCTTTGGCTCCTGGTTTTGCTTTTGTCCAGTTCTCTGGACATCTCAGCCTCACCTCCCCCACCACAGCTATCAGCAGGAACAGAGAGCCTCAAAGTTGTTTTCATCTCCTCTCCTAAGGCTCTGACTCACCCTTTAGACCCCAGGG
>NW_008330120.1:1683938-1741141 GCF_000622305.1 Nannospalax galili
ACCCATAGTAGTGTCATGGTTCAGGCTCATGCTCAGAATCCTTTCAGCTTGAGCTCTTCAAACTATGATTAGACCAATTTTACATGTCTAGTCACTGAGGCTGCAGTAGATTGGGACTCTTTCTATACGTGCAAAGTGAAGTAGAGAATTGAGGCAATTATCTTCAGGCAAATGAGTCCGGGCTCTGTAATCAGCCCATCCTGATAACTGGGCAAAATCTGCCTCGTGCACAGAGCTCTGCTTTGAGTTAAAGAGGATTCTGAGGTATTTGTTTGTAATTTTTCACTAGGCTTTGTTTTTCCCAAAGGTAGTCTGGTGGACATCCAGTCCTACCCCATGCAAGGGTCAGGGTGTGTGGTCCCAGCTTAGGGCTTGACACACTGCCCAGCAGCTGGTCAGGTGTATGCACTAGTGTGTGATCTGATAAGTCCTAAGGGTCTTTCCAGTGACCTATCCCTTGCCCTTCCAAGGCACCTCTCTCTCTCCAGTCTGTCTCCTCTGTTTATTCCCTTCTCTCTGTGCATAAGAATCCTGAGAGGTTGAACCACATGGCCTCTACAGTCACCATCAGTGTTGATGGTATGATTGCTAACAGGGCCCAAGAAGAGCTTGCACTCATGATGAAGCTTGAAGCACAGATCTCAGATCCAGAAATGAGAACGGGAGCCCCATCCCTAACTGTTCATTAACTGAGCTTCTCGTGTTGGCCTAACGATTTCGTCATTAGATTCCCCACTTCCCTCCTGGCCCAGCCATTGCCCATGAGGGAAGGAAGGTAGGGCCAAGGGGGACTCTACACATTGTAGAGTGACACACATTCTCGGGAGTGAGCCAGGTGAGCACACCAATCCAGTCATACCCCTGGAGCTTCACCTGGGAGCCACCGACTCAGCCAGAAGCCCCTGTGGTACCTGTTGGGTGCCCACCGGGTGGAGCTGTTAGAGTCCCTGACAAAGGAGAGCGGGCAGAAGACTCCTGCGTGGCCTCGAGCACACATGCTACATGCATAATTAGGGAACAATATAGGTTTAATATGCCTCAGCGTGCTTTTGACTATAAGTGCTCTAGGAATGAAGGGCTTGAGCTGGACCTTGGAAAATTGGAATTAGAGCGGGCTCCCCCCCACCCCCACTGTCAGGAAATCTTCATCTTGTCCTTTTGAAAATTTCTGCTGTTGCTCAGTTATTAAAAAGAAAGCAAGGAAAAAGAAAGAGGGAGACGACCTTGCCATCTATAATGGAAAAAAGGGTTTTGAAAGACACGTCTGCCTTCAGAGTGTTGATGTATAATATGGTCTATACTTTTGTGTGTGTGAGAGAGATCTGGTTTATTCCTGCTCAGTTTGTTAAATTGCACTGTATTTCCCCAATGCTTCCCCGGTTGCTTTACAGCCTGGCGACCGTTGTTTTATGCTGTGTTTTAAGGTCTGCCACAGCCCACGCCATCTTCGCACATGGCCTCTCCGAGCTCTCCGATACTCTCACCCATTTATTTTTCCATACAGATTTAAGAACCATTTTTATCAAGTTCTATAATGACCTGCCTGATATTTGCCTGGAATTGCATTTAGTCGATAAATTAAATAGGGGAAGTGCCCTCGTCGCTTTTGCATTTAGCCTGAAGCCTGGTCCTGTCATCCTGTCTCTTTCTCACATTAAGGACCTGTGTGTTCTTTACATAATTTGAATGTATCGTGTGGAGTTTGACACCTGAATGGACTTCATACACATAATTCTTGAGTATTTGATACTTTTGTTGTCTTGAGAACAGGCTGTCTTCATTTGGTTTTTCAGGCTTTTTATTATGTGTTTATAGGCATGGTATCGACTTCTGTACATTTTCCTCATATTCTTCTACTTCTAGAATTGGCTGGTTGATGAGGCCCCCGGTGGCTCTCCAGTGCATGCTCAGCCAGCTTCTGGGGAGTGCTCAGCTCTCCAATGGGGCGATGGGGGGTGTGTGTGGAAGGAAGTCAGTGATCTGCAGCAATTGTGTCTGCAGTGCCGGGAGGTCCGCACGTTGGGTCCATCACCTCACACTGGTGTAAGAAGGGACTCTTCTTAATTCTGAGGCTACACAAGCCTCCTAGCTTTTACAATTTTGGTGTGGGGGGTGTTTTATTTTATTTTTAGAAGGATAGAAGATGGTGATTAGAAGGATTATTTTTTTGTTTTTGTTTTTTTGAGTAGGGGAGTTGGTGTTTGTTTTGCTTTAAGATTTAGGTGCTTTTTAAATAAATAGGATATGTTTTTAACTGTTTGAAGTCTTTCACCTCAAAGCAAGCATCAACAAGCACAGGAGAGTTGGAAGGGCCCCTTGTTGTATCTGATCACGATGGGGTGGAAAGCAAGAGAAACTACAGAGCATCTACACAGACCAGACAGAACATAGCTGAGTGATATATGAGCAAATGAAGAAGTTCCCAGAAACGAATGAAAATGAAAACTCAGTCACCAAAACCTATGGCTGGATAAAAAGCAGTCCTCAGAGGGAGCTGGGAGCTCGACATGCCCACATTAAGGACTCAGAAGGCTAGCAATAAGGCTCAGCAGGCGAAGGCACTTGCTCCCCAGCCTGAGGACCCGAGTTCAAGCCCTGGGACCCACATGGTGGAAGCAGAGAACTGACTCCCATTAAGATGTTCTCTGGCCTCCACAAACATGTCATGTGCATTTATGTGTGCACGCATCTATATATATGTAAATTAGAACTCCCAAGTAAATAATAATATACCTCAGGGTCTTGGGAAAACAAGAACAAGTAAACCCAGAATCAATAAAGGAAACAGTTAAGATCAGGGCAGAAATTAACAAAATGGGAATTGAATAACAATACAAAGAATCAATGAAACAAAGAATCAATGAAACAAAGAACTGGTTCTTTGAAATGATCAACACGATTGACAAGCCTTTAGGCAAATAAACCATCAGAAAGAGAGAAGACATAAATTCATAAAATTAGAGATGAAAATAGAAACCTAATAGCAAATACCAGTGAAATTCAGAAAACCACCCAGATGTACCTTAAATGTACGTAGTCCACTAAACTGGAACGTCTTAAAGAAACGGGTGAATTTCTAGATGCACATCCTTTACAAAAATTAAGCACAGATGAGGTAAATAATTTAATCATCTATAGCAAGCAGCGAGCATGATGCGGTAGTAAAATATTTCTTGACTGAAACATTCAGGTCCAGATGGATGAATTTTATCACTGGTGAATTTTACCAGACCTTCAAATGAAAACTAAAGCCAGTGCTTAAACTACTCCACAGAATGGAAAGGAAGGAACCCTACCAAACTCTTTATGAAGCCAGTATCATCTTGATACCCAAACCACATAGAGACATACACACAAGCACTCACACAAAATTATAGATGAATCTCCCTGATGAACACAGATATCAAAATGCTTGTAGGTTGTCCTATGACCTCCACATCTGAGCCACGGCACAAACAGCCCACATTTACACAAATAAATACATGTAATTTTTTTTTTTTAAACACTTGCAAGCCAAATTCAAGAAAACATCCCAAATATCAAGTAGTCTTCATTCCAGGGAAGCAAGGAGGGGGCAGTGTTCAATCTAGGTGTGTGATGCATCACACAAGACTTAAGAACAGAAACCATGGGGCTGGAGAGATGGCTCAGTGGTTAAGAACACTGGCTGCTCTGGCAGAAGACCCAGGTTCAAATCCCAGCACCCACATGGCAGCTAACAACTGTCCCCAACTCCAGTTCCAGTGGATCTGACAGCCTCTTCTGTCCTCCAAGGGCACTGTACAAGACAGGTACACTTACATGCATGTAGGCAATACACTTATACACAGGGTTGGAGAGATGGCTCAGCAGTTAAGAACACTGGTTGTTCTTGCAGAAGACCCAGGTTTGAATCCCAGCACCCACATGGCAGCTAACAACCATCTGTAACTCCAGTTCCAGGGGATCCAATGGCCTCTTCTGTCCTCTGCGGGCATTGCATGACATATTTTTAAAAAATAAAATATTAAAAAAAAAACCACATGGTCATTTCAGAAGACAGAAAAGCTGACAAAATCCAGCGTCCCTTCATGGTGAGAGTCCTGAGAAACTTGGACTAGAAGGAATGTAGCTTCACCTAGCAAAGACTGTCTCCTGCATGCCTGCAGCCAGCGTCACAGGAACTCAGACACAAGACTCTTGTTCAGTGTAGTGTTGGAAATCTTAGCCAGAGCAGTAGGACCAGAGAAGTAAGCAAAAGGGAGACATGTAGGAAAGGAAGGCATCAAAGTATTCTTACTTGTAGATGACTTGACATATGAGAACTTGAGGACCCCGCCAGAACATTATTAGAACTGATAAGTACTTTCACCAAAGTGGCAGAACAGAAAATTAACAGAAATTTGTAGCTTTACTCCAATAGCGGACTGCGGAGGAGGTGAGGGAAGCTATCCCACTGAAAATTGCTTCGAAGAAAAACTTGCAATAGACTTTTGTTTTTCAAGGATTTTATTTTCTTAATTAATGCCATACATTTCTTTTAAAAATTTTGCATTGAAGCCGGGTGTGGTGGCACATGCCTGTAGTCCCAGCACTTGGGAGGCAGAGGCAGGTGGATCTCTGTGAGTTCAAGGCCAGCCTGGTCTACATAGCGAGTTCCAGGACAGCTCAGGCTACAGGGAGACCCTGCTTCAAAAAGACAGAAAAAAAAAAAAATTGCATTGTTGGAAATTTGGAAATCTGGGAACTTGTAGCTAAGCACCCTCTTGGGTTTTGTAGTTTGGACATTTGGTAATGTGAGCTTCTTTTACTTCTTGGTTCTAGTCATGCCATTTAGTTAGACTGCTGTTTTCATTCCTTCATTTTTCTCTAGTTTTCTACCCCCTTCGTTTGCATCTGACTGCATTTTCTGAAAGTTATCAGAGAGAGAGAGAGAGAGAGAGAGAGAGGAATCTTTACTAAGAATGGTGCATGGGGGACACCCTTCCTGCTTGTTTTTAAAGAGATTTTTCTCTATAGTCATTTCTCTGCCAGTGTTTAAAGTGAATTTTTTGTCTTTTGTTTTTTCCCCCTGGGAACGAGATGATGTCCTCAGAGGACTTAGCAGAATGGCTGGAGGGGAAAGACCAAAACCAGACAAGTTGCACTTGAACTTGTCTATCTCTGCTTCAAGTTGCGGTGACACCAGGTGACTGACGGCAATGGGGATAACTGTGGTGGTGGTGGTGGTGGTGATGATGGTGATGATGATAGTGGTGATGGTGATGATAATGATGGCAATGGTGGTGGTAATGATAGTGATGATGATGACGATGATAGTGGTGATGTGGTGGTGATGATCATGGTATTGATGGTGGTGGTGGTCATGGTGATGGCTGTGGTGGTAGTAATGATGGTGATGGTAATGATGATGGTAGTAAAACCCAAAAGACAAGTGAGTAAAGGAAAGAATTTCAAGAATCTCAGGCAGAAAGAGCCTAAAGTCAGAGATTTAGTCAGTCAAGTTAGACTTTTGTCTATATGAAATAAATTTGCAATTGTTTTAAAATGGGTCTTTTTGAGACAGGGTGGGTTTCACAGTGCAGAGTGCTCAGCATAGGTTCTGCTGTCTACTGGGCCCTGGGATCTAATGGGGAGCTAAACCAGACATTGTCTCCACTCTGAGGGCAGTGGAACATCACTCCTCAGAGGGGCTTAGTACAGTGCATTAGAGAGTGCTGGGAAAGTTTTTATTTTCAGAACACCCATCACAGGAAGCACCACTAGACTGGGGCACATCAGGGAATGCTGAGCTGCAAATGTGACCCATGCACACTTGAGCTGAGACTGAAAGCTAAGTATGTGGTGCGGGGGGTGGGGGGGCAGTTCCAATGGAGGAACAGCCAAGGGACTGGTGCCTTTCCAGGCCCAGGAATGCCATGTTTGCTGGGCCCTGGTGGGAGGAAGCTGAGCCTGTTAGGGAAACTAATCTAACAGGCAGTCAGCAGAGCTGGAGGACAAAGGGGTAAGTCTGAAAGGGTGGGCAGGATCCTGTCAGCCTGGCCAGAGGAAAGGGCCGTGCTCAAGAGCCTTCCTTGGTGGGAAGTCCTGGTCCTGATGACCTCGAAGTGCCTAATCAAGCTGTTTGCTGCAACACTCTCTGCACCAGGGTTGGGAGATAGAAGGAAAGCCAGGTTGGTGGTAGCTCAGCCTCACCTGGAATGTTAGCTCTAGAAACATGAGAGACTGACTAGCTGCAAGGACAAATGGGAGGTTGGCCACAGGCATGGGGACAGCGTGGCTGTGTCAAGGACACCTAGATGGAAGTCTGTAAACTCCACCAAGCAAGGGAAATGGGCAACCTGGATGAGTGTATGATGGTTGGGTCCCCGGTTTCTAGCATGCTGAGTTGAGTGAGAGGAGGCCTTGAAATCTGCTGTTGGCCTGTAGGATTGGAAATGCTTCTGGACCCCACAGCACAAGGCGTTGGGCACAAAGATGTCTGAATTTGGCCTGCAATGGAGAAGCCATGACAGAAGTCAAAGAAATGTAGCGCACAGGTACAGAGAGGGGCACCCCTGAATTGTTTCTGGCATTTTCCATGTAGACTGAAACCATCCCAGAGCTGGAAGGGACCTGAGAGATTCAGTCTTTCCCCTCTTCATTTTACAAGTAGGGAAACTGAGATTCAAGGAGGGGTGGGGCCTGCAAGCAGGTGGTAAAACCAACTTCTAAGCTGAGTCTTCTTAGTCTTAGCTCTGAATCTTAAATGTTCGTAGACCAAGTAGAGAGTCTTGGCATGGAGGTGGAGGTGGAAGGAGGGCACAGACGCTAAATGGACAGTTTTCAGCTTCCAAATCTCTTCTTGATCACTTTAGAGCTGACATTCCACAGGCTCCTTATTAAAGCAGGAGCTGGCTAGAAGTGCCTCAGAGGCTAGAAACAGAGCTATACCATACCCTGAATAAGCAAGGCTGGCAAAGCCCACACAGGAGCTGGGAAGGAATTGGTCAAGGCTAAAGCTAATATAGTTTGGTGATGCTCTTTTTCTGCTGGTTATTCAAAAATCCAGCCAGCTCCCAAAGCACCAGTTATTACTTACACTCAGCCTCCATTACTTACACAGAAATTAAGGTATAAAAAATGACAAACCCTCTTTCCTCAAGATGTATGCCCTGTGAATCCGTGGTAGATCGGTAGTTCCACTGGGCATGTGTGGTCTCTGAATGGCATGCACTGTCCAATAATTCTTCTAAACTACAAGAGTGCTAAGGCCAAGGTTGCTTTGTACCCGAAGTGCACCCGGAGACTGCATGGGGGGGGCTTGAGTTGTTCTCTTTGCCTGTGGGGCTGAAGCTTATGAAGCCCGTGACCTTGGCTTAATCACTCTTTAGCCTGTCAAAGAGAAAAGTTGAACTCGGTGACCTGTATTCCAGAGCTTTGCCACACAGGGAAGGGGTACACAGGAGAAAGTAGTTGGTGTGTTCTGGGTGCTGGCTGCTCATCTTTCCTGCTCCTCTTGGAGGCCTCTGAGCTTGTTTGGAAATAAGGCCTGCCGCAGTCTTGGCGGAAGCTCCCAGAGAGCTCGCAGTAGCACTCTGACCGCAAGCACGCACCCCTCTTCATGTGAGAGCACAGAAGCCCACAGCAGCCTCCTCTTCTAATCTTAGATCTGGAGTTTAAATTGGGAGTGACCACAGTTCCAGAATGCTCTCCAGCCTTAGAAGTCAAGGTCCCGTTCCCTGTCACCCCCACCTCCCCAGCCTCGCTTGCTCCCCAGGCACAGTTGAGTTAGTCATGGTGCGTAACTAGGGCTACCATATGGGTATCAGAACACTACAGTGACCTGTATGGGTGGCATAATTATATAATTGATGTTACGTTGTTACTTTTAATACATTTAAAAAAGAAGAAAAGTAACATCTCGGGTTTATTTATTGCATGTGGGGGTGTACGCATGCAGAGGTCAAAGGACAACTTGTGGGTTCTAGGGATCAAACTCAGGTTGTCAGGCTTGGCAACACGCACCCTTCCCCACTGAGCCATCTTTAGACCAAACTTTAGTGTGATCGGAGAAAGTCCTCCCAGGTGAGCCTCTGTAAGCTGAGAGAGCTCCACATGGAAGATGTCGTTTGCTCCTCAAGGGTTCCGTTCAAAGTCACTGTCTGACATTCAGGAAGACAGGGTTCAGGAGGCTGGAGGTAACCTCTCCCGAGGTCTCTGTGGGCAGCAGGACTGTGGCTCAGGGTTCATGCAGCCTCGTCCAGCGGTCAGTTTAGGTGGAGGTTGCTGACTTAGAGTGTGAGGTAGCCATCTGTAGGTACAGGTTCAGTAACTAGAAAGCACCTTAGAAATAATAAGAAATATGCAGTCTGCCCTTAGAGGGGTCCCAGACTGCACTGTCTGGGCCATTTTCACTCAAACTCAAGTTACTTCTGTGCATTGTCATTTTTGCTATTGCCCGTCCAGGACGTACACTTAACAGTTCCCTTTAAATAAGCTCAGTTTCCATGCACAGATGGACTTGCTTTTAAAGAAAAGTTACATCTCTGCTGTAAAAATGCTACCAGGACCAGCACGGGGGTTGCGGAAACAGGAAGACTGAAAGTTCAAGGCCAGTGTGGCTTAAGTACTTTTTTGAGACTCAGTCACACACACATGAACACAAAATTACCACATTGCTTGGCTCTGGTTAATTATTTTTAAAGTAAGCATGAGGATAAGCATGTAGCTTTAAAAGGGGCAGAGTTCCCCGATCCCCTCTAGACCTGTCCTGGCTCCCATCTTGTCTAGCCCCACACTGTCTCATCAGAAAGCTTGTCTGCTTCCCACCAGAGTATTTTCCACCAAGATGACAGGTTAGATTTTGACCCAGTAAAACCCAGTAAGTCGCCTCTGCTTTGGGAGTGGTAGGAGGAATTCTGGTTTCAACAAGTTGAAGCCTGTTGAATTTCAACCAGACTAAATGACTTAGGCCTGTTTTCTTTCCCTGACATTTGCCTCCTAATAATAAATGGGCAGAAGTCACCATCCTGATCGGCCTTCACCGTGACATTTGCTGTTGCTGTTCGTGTTTACATTCCCAGACTCGGCAGCTTTACCGTAAAGGGCTTGACCCGCGCTCTTGGCCTCAGGAGAGCTACATCCCAAACAGCAGTGCGCCAGGGCCCGGCTCTCCTGCTTCCTGCTGGTACTGGTGCTCCAACCGAGTCTCAGTCAACCTAGCAGAACAATCCCCCATGCCCCTCTATCCTCAAGTTCCCCCAGTTTTTCCAGGGGTTTGGGTCGGGGGAGGTTGGTGTTTTCCCCTTTGTGCTATGTGAGGTACCAAAAAGATCGTTGCCTAAAAATACTGATTCATAGTGTGGCCTGGTACTCCTTTCATGGAGTTCAAAACCAGGCAGACCTAAGTTAGCTGCGAGTGCCTGGTGGACCTGAGCCGTTGACAGTGACCATGGGATGAAGTTGACTCCCTGGTCACTTCTGGCAGAGAAGCTGTTCCGGGACTGAGGTTGCCCTGGCACTCCCAGGGCACAGAGCTCATGGTTGCATTTTTAAATACTAGATCTTCATTGGCTTTTATTATTCTTAATATTTGCAGTGCTGGGGCTAGAACCCAGGGCCTCAGGCATGATGGGAAAGTGACTGTTCTACCATTGAGCCAGCACCCTCCACCCCCAATGCTAAGATTTAAAAGCATGTGTTCAGCCTGTCTCTGTGGGTTCAGAATAGTTGGCATCATCCTTGGTATCTGGGGAGTGACACCACCTCTGAGCGGTGGTGCTGGAAATAGTTTCTGGGTGGGTGGAGGGACTTTGCTCTTCTTATAGATCAAGAGGTGCCCTGTAAATATTTGTAGAATATTATTTAAGCCTGTTAAGGGAATTTTGAAGCACATGGAAGGCTGAGAGAGCTACTGGTGGTGTCTACCTCCCTGCTCTCTCTGTCTAGTACCCCGTCTTCTCTTGTGGAATCCCAGAGGCACACTGCTTCCCCAGCCAGTTTTGGTCAACGGTGAATGCTCCTGTCCGCAGTCTGTGGCCCCTCAGTACTTAGCCACTTGCTCTTTCTGGGTTTTTCTTGGGTAAGTTGAAGCCGCTCTCCCCAGAGAGCAGATCAGGAGCATTCATACAGCTTTCAGCTCCTTGTGACATCTGTCACCCCGCTGGGCTGACCCTGGAAGTGGAGGCCAGAGGAGGAGTGGTGGGCTTTGCCTCTGTGCCGACGTAAGCCCCAGGACTTCCCCTCAGCTTCTTCCTATCATTAGAGCCCCCAAAAGGCCCTCAACTGCACCCAGTTGCACCTTTGGCACTTCCTGTATTTGCCAAGGCCGAGTGCACACATTTGCAGTAGTAGGCCCCTTTTGGAAGAATGTATGATGGGAACATTTGGAGGTAAAATCATGGCAGTTGTCATTGTTGGTGGAAACATTTTGCCCTGGCCAGCTGCGCGGCCTCTTTGCACTGTATTAATAGCAAGGCCATGGGGCCCACTGGGGTTGGAAGCCAAGGAGAAGGGGACAGCTGTGGCGGACATCACACCATGCTCCAGGCATGTGCTCCCATGTCACAGGCACGCAGATGGCCCACACCTTGCCCTGCCGCTCAAAAGCCCCCCCAGCCCTCTGCCTGACTTCTCCTTGTAGGGGCAGGAATGGGCTTGTGTGGGCCATCATGGGGTGAAGGAGCCAAATTAAGACAGCATGATGGGAAGAGAGTTCGAATGGCCAGTGCTGTAGGTCAGTGCGCATGCGTGCTGGAAGGCTTGTGGGGCCATGTAAGGTAGCGGTATTCCAGCAGCTGGGGCCACTGGGCTCTATATGGCAAGGATGAACAGATATTTTTAAATGTCACAGGCCAAATGGCAGCTCAGTTGGCAGCAGGGTGGAGGGACAAGACAGGGGAATTTGGAGGACACTGTTGCTATGCCTAGATATGGTCAGGAGAGCAGGGTAGGATTAGGGATTGGAAAAAACCCAGCCTGTCAAGTACCCGTGAAGAGGGCCCGGGAAGGATCCTGGCGCCGGGGGCAGGTGAGGGATGTGAACAGGTGCCGAGGCTGGGGGCAGACGGAACTGTGGAAACTTCAAGCACAAGGCTGGATGGAGAGGTCAGAGCCCTATCTCAGAGGAACAGTAGGGGAACAGACCCCGTGGGTCAGGCCCCTGTTTCTGGTGTCAAAGAGAAAAGAGCACTAAACTCAGTTCCCCGCCACCTAGGGCCTCTAGAAAATTATATACAGGTGCGCTCCTTACTGGGCCAAGGGACTGAGTGGATCCAAAGTAAGACAAGCAGAGCCCTGTACCTCAGAAAGGCATCCCCAAACACCAGCCCCTGTGATTTATAGTAGAGCATAATTTGTGAATACCCGCCATTGTGGGGCATGGCTGGAAACTGCCCTCCAGGCCTAGTCCCGTCTATAAATTTGCTGTTGTCGTGAGATTCTCTCTCTCTCTCTCTCTCTCTCTCTCTCTCTCTCTCTCTCTCTCTCTCATATCTAATCTCTCTCTGTGTCTGTCTCTCTTTTTTTTTTTCTCGTGTTTTTGAGACAAGGTCTCCCTGTAGCCCCAGCTGGCCTGGAACTCACTGTGTAGACCAGGCTGGCCTCGAACTCACAGAGATCCGCCCGCCTCTGCCTCCGAGTGCTGGGATTAAAGGCGTGCTTCACCACACCTGGCGTGTCTCTCTTGTTTTTAAAAGTCTGAATGATGCCTGGAGGGAGGCGGAGGCAGGGGGATCTCTGAGTTGGAGGCCAGCCTGGTCTACAGAAGTGGCTGAGGCTACCAGAAGACACCGGCTAAAGAAAAACATCTCTGAATGGTCTTCAGCCTACTCACTGTCGTTCAGATAGTAGATTCTAACAGAATCTTTGAATTTTGACTTCGGATATAGCAGAGCCTCTGGTTTTCTGGGACGGCCATCTGCCTGTCCACAAGTGGCTGTGGGCGAGGGGCGGCTGCCCCCTGTCGGCCAGCTGTCAGTTTGCTGTGGCCCTGTTGCCACCAGGCCTTGTCAGTCATCTGAGAGAGACCTGGCCTCCATCAGCATTTGCCTTCGCTCTTTCTGCTGTGAAGTGCAGCTATTCTTATCCCAGGAGGACAGGGCCATCCAAATTGGGCAGAGGCCCAGCAGCCAAGCTGCTGGCCAGGGCCTCCTTGACTTTGCCATGACATTGGTCTGGGAGGCCTGGGCTTGGGGGTGAACACAGGCTGGGCCTGGGAAAGGAAAGGTCAGGGGTGTGGGCAGTAGACTTCCACAGGAGCCTGGAACAGGCTTGGGAAGCCAGCATGGCTGCCCAGTTTCCTTGTTGTGGCCCCTAGTAACCTGAACTACTCAACCGAGTTAGGCAGTTACCATGGCAACGTAACATCTGTGCTGCCAACATTTGTGCTGTCTGTCCCCAGGCCTCCTTCTACCCCAAGTGGGTGGGGCCTGGCTTGGGAAGTGCCACAGTGGCCAAGAAGGCCCTGAAACCTGGACCTTGCCTCTTAGCATATAGGCAGAAAAGAGGAGGGATTGGGAACTCAGGGAGGGAGCACTTGGGTGGGCGTCCAACACTCCTGAGGGAATCCCCATTTCCCTTGGCTTCCTCCATTTTCCCAGCTCCCCTTTGCCTCTTGTAAGATTTGTGATAGCTGTGATCAGCATGAGGCCTGGGAAATCCCTGTCTCCTCAGGTCCAAGGACCCTCCTGTGGACTTGAAGGACATACTGACTGTATCACCTGCTAGTTGCCCATGAGCAATCTTCGTGGCTCAGAGTAGCCCTTCCTCTTCTTGATGATACGTTTTTGGTGCCTTCAGTGTCCTGGGCATCAAGGAAATGTATGTTCATTTCATCCCAGCAGCAAGAAAGGCCCTGTAATGGGCCACCCAAAGCTGGGAAATGGTAGTGCCCAGGTTATAACTCAGGAAGCCAGTTGGGTTGCAGCACCCCCTTTCCAAATCACTGCCCTCTAATGCTGGTTGGAAGCTGAGGAGCCTTTGGGGAAGGGAGGAGGCGAGGGGAGGGGCTGCCATGTAGAGGCCTGCAGCTTACTGAGCTGCTGGGCAAAAGGGCAGTCTGATGGGAAGGCCCTGGGGTGGGAGAGAGCTGGCCAAGAGCTTCAGGAAGAGGAAGGCAGAGCACCCCCTACCAGCGTGTGCCTTGGAGATGGGACTCCAAGCCTACTTGGTTAATGACTTGCTTTCCGTCATCAGAACCTAAGGGCCCATATTTTCAAAACCAGGCTTCTCTCTCCCACATTGACAGACCGTAGCACAAAGACTGCCCATAAACATGTCTTACTGATGGCTGTTTGACCACAAAGGACAAAGACATGGAGTGGAAGACTGTTCTTTCTCAGGTGGCCTTGTGAGGTTGTGCATGTCTGTTTTCTTACTGTTAGTAATATCCCTGCCCCATTTCCTGTCTTTCTACCCCAACCTCTCTTCTTTCAAGTGTTTTGAAGTCTTCAGCACTGAGCTGCCTTCGAAGAGCTGGCTTTGCCTATGTGGCATGGAACCTCATGAATGCCCCTTCCTGATTTGAAGCCTGTACCGTTTCAACCTCTTCTACTTGGGGCACAACTTTTCCCCCCAAAGGAAAGTTTTGCTAAGCAGGAAAGGTTGGGGGAAATTCTTATCTTTTGGAGGTAAGGACTACTTTTCGACATATTTAGACACACTATCCTTGAGGCCTCTGAGTCTCACATGGTGGCTCCAGATGTCTGGAAGAGTGGAGGCAGATCTTGCTGAAACATAGACGTAGCAAGCGGATCCTTCCCTTGTCAGAATTTGCTTTGGAATCTCCACTAGACTTCTTGGGGAGCTTGATTAATTCTTGGCGGTAACCCTACAGCCACCTAGAACAAGAAAGGATTTACTGTACCAGGTACTTGTGACACCACACCAGGTGGTAAACAGGAAGCCACAGGCGCTTTGTGCTGCTATGTAGTAAATGAACCTGTTGGCTGTGTGGTAGCCATGGCCAATCTGTCTGTCCAGGGCCACTGGGCTGCTTAGGCCTATGGCCATTCTAGTCTTGTAAAGCCAACTCCCTGCCTGTTTCCCAGTCTCTCTCAGAGCTCTGTCAGAGCTTTCTCCAGCACTATCCCGTTTCCAAACCGCCTCCTGAGCACTCCAGCCAGTGCTCTGACACAGCCAGGATGGTTCCCACCGGCCAGTTTCCTCCCAGGACTGAGCAGATACTTCCTGCACCAGGGCACAACTGAAGAGGCCCGCGCCTCGGGCAGAGGAGGGCTGTTCTTCCCTTGGGTTTGATGACTGGGAGGAACTAGTCCTCTCTGCTTAGGAGCGGACCACAGCTGCTTTTGTTCAGAACAGCATGCACATACCTCCCCCCAGGATGGCCTTTGGACTAGGGAATTGAATTGTTTCTGGGCTCCAGTCAGAACATATCTCCAACAGTCCACCACCAGGGTTGCTGATAGAGATAAAAGGGGCCAAGGATAGCATGAGGCAGTGGAGAGCTGTGATGTTCTTGTCCGCCCACCAGCCACAGTGTCGAAGGCCACTGCTTCCAGTGCATGCAGCTGGAAGTGGGCATGGACGTGCTTGGCTGAGCAGTGGGATTCAGGTCCCAAGTTGGTGACCATGTGAGACTTTGTTCAGACAGAGACCCCCTAGGGTCTGTCTGGGACACAGAGTGGGGCAGAACTGGGAGGGACCCCTAGGCAAGTGGAACAGCCTCCTGTGGAAGGTGATAAGAAAGGACCTTTCTAGAGGGCCCCCCCTCAATCCTGTTGTGCTCACTTCAGAGGGTTGGGTGGAGGCTCTCCTGAAGGAGTCTGCTGAGCACCACGCCCACAGGCAGGCTGTGCATCGTCAGAACAACCACTGTTCTCAGCCTGGTCCCATGTGACAGCCTCTGCCAGGCTACTCCTGCTCCAGTCAGTGCCCATGCTATGGCCAGGGCATTGGGGAGCCTGGCCTGCTCTGTACACTCCAGGTTGCGGGTAGCCTTCCAGCAAACACCCATCACCTTGCAGAGGGTCGTCCAACCTCCCCTGCCTCCTTCAGGGGTGCTGCCAGCCGCCCATTCCCCACTTGTCTTCCTGGCACCCAAGACCCTGCTGTGGATCCTTTCCTTTTTCTTTCTTTCTTTTTTCCAGGACTAGGAGTGAACTTGGACAACATGAGAAGCAAGTGTTCTGCCTTCAGTCCCCGTACGAACTTGCCCACACTTGGAGTCACCAGTATTACAGACATGAACTGCCATGCTCAGTGCCGAAGGGCTTCTTGACTAACCTGTGCAAGACCGAGCTCTAGGAGTAAGGCCAAGCCGCTTTGCGAGTTGTCAGTTGTGTGCCCCCCCCCCACGTGCATGGAATAACACCTGCCAATAAACTTGTGTGGAAGGACTGATGATGTCATGCTCTTCTCTTAGCCTCCTGGAGACTGTAAAGCAAGTGTGTGGTCCGTTTCACTCACTACTAACACAGCGTCTGCTCAGACTCCTCCTGGGAGCCCCTACCTCCACCCAGAGCACAGCCCCTGTAGCCCCTTCTCTGTAGCTGACTCTTTCATTTATACCACTTCCCATGGCATATGTCGTCCTGTTTTCTTAGTGTCTGCCTCACTAATCAGACTCAACTGCAAAAGGGCAGGAGCATCTTTCTCACTCTCTTAGAACACAGTAAGCCTTCAGGGGGTAGATGAATGGTTGAGAGGTTAGATAGATTGGTAGTTGGGTGTGTGGGCAGGTGGATAAGTAGATATGGAGAGGAGGAGATGAATGGATAGGTGGATGGATGGATGGATGGATGGATGGATGGATGGATGGTGGATGATGGATGGATGATGGGTGGATGGATGGATGGTGGATGATGGATGGATGATGGGTGGATGGATGGATGGATGAATTGATGGATGGGTAGCTGAGTGGATGGGTAGATGGACAGAGCTTCAAGAAGATTTCAGACACATACAGCAGGCAAGATGTCACAGAACAGAGTGGCTATGAGGCTGAACCAGGGGATTGATCCCCCAGCTATCTTGAGAGTAGAAGCCAGGGTAAGGCCCCTCAACTCATAGAGCACAGGAACCCTGTCAAACGGAATGCTTCCTCTGATGGGAGACGGAATGCTTCCTCTGATGGGAGATGGAATGCTTCCTCTGATGGGAGAGGGAATGCTTCCTCTGATGGGAGACGGAATGCTTCCTCTGATGGGAGACGGAATGCTTCCTCTGACGGGAGACGGAATGCTTCCTCTGACGGGAGACGGAATGCTTCCTCTGATGGGAGACGGAATGCTTCCTCTGATGGGAGACGAGCATCCAGGAAGCTCTGGGTCTGAACATCACCTGTGCTCCAGACCGTGTTGTCCTCGGGCCTGCTGTCCCCAGCACTCCTACATGCCCGGCTCCCCTTCCTTGTCCTCAGCCATGTTCTCACAAAGAGGGGAGACTCCTGGGCGGAGTGTGCTCTGGTGGGGAATCAATAACTGTGACTTGCCCCGAGTCAGGAGAGGCATTCTGGGAGGAAATGGAGCTGGGCACAGGGCAACTGCTCCTCTGACTGAGGAATCCCCTGGGGCCCTTCCTTCTCGGGCACCAGAGGAAGCTGCCTCCCTCACCTGTATTTGGTAGTAGTTAACACTACCGTCTACTTGTGACAACCAGAAACATCTCCAGACCTTGTCCATGTCCTCTTATGGACTGATCACCCCAGAGGGAGACTATGGGGTCCATTGGCTGTACCAATTTTATCTTAACTTGCCTAATCATTAATTCAAAGGAAACGAAGTGCTAAAATATTTAGCACCACGCTTGTTAGCCACCTTAAACTCCATCTAACTGTCCTGCTGCCCAGGACAACTAGGAATGTTCTGTGACCTTCCAGGAGTCCTAGTGGTGCGAGCGTGTTTAGCTTCACACAGAGACTGATGGATATATGTAGAAATAATCAGGAGGTGTGCACACATGGGGTCACTGGGTACACATGCAGGTCTGCCTTTGCCTGTTGATGGATGTGTACACAGGATCACTACATATAGGCCTCTTGGCTCAGCTAGAGTGTCTGGAGAGTTCTAGAAGCAATGGCAGGCCCTGGGTTTTGGTGAAAACATCATTCAACAATAAAAGGAACTAGTTTCCAGGTAGAAATAGCTGGTTCTGTGTGGGGTGGATCAGAGGAGCCTGGAGCATTGGGCAAGAGAGCTTAGCAGACCAGAAGTAGGAGCATCCAAAGTGGATACCACTGAGGATCAAGGCTGGGGAAGTTGGACTAACAAAGGGGTCCTGGAATATAACCCAGCATATATAACACCTGTGAGAGCTGGTGGGACAGCTCAGACGGTAAAGGCACTGGCCTTTCAAGCCTGATTACCTGAGTTCAACCTTGGGAACCTGTGTTAAAAGTGGAAGGGGAGAACTGACTCCACAGTTGTCTTCTGACCTCCGCACATTCACACGTCATGGAATGCACACACACACATACTTTTTAATAATTTTTATATTTTAATAATTTTAATTTAAAATTAAAAAATAAAATGTCCATGAGCCTCTAGGGACGCAAATCGTTGAATAGATAAAACAGGCAGAGAGGGAGGGAGACGGGTAGTTCAAGAATTTGGTAGGTGCTGTCCACTTTGGAAGGCAACTGTCCATCCCTAGGCCTGGATGACTTGATGACTGGCTGTCAGGGTGAGAGACTGAAGGGTGAAGAGCTCTGTGGACATAAGCCTAGGAGGCTGCACCTCGGTAGACATGAAGGCTGGTATCCTTGGTGATCCCTTGTACACTGCACATGCCCTCGGTAGATTCAACGTCATGGGAAACTACTTAACCATCACTCCAATCTGACCAACAGCCAAACATTAGACAACCCAAACTGAGGGACATTCTACAAAGGACTGAAGGGGGTGGTCGGGGGCGGGGGGAGAGAAAGCAATTGGGCTGAAGAGGGTCAATTGTCCCACAGGGTCTAGTTAGGACAGAGATGTTAGGTGAAATCAGGCCTTCAGTTGATGGTGTGCTGTGATTGGTTTGGTAGTCCTCTAAGTTTGGCAAAATAAGGAGAAACTGAGGGCAGGCCCACAAGAGCTCCGGGCGCCCACTCTTGGGAAGGGTGGTGGACTGGGGCCTGGAGGCTTCAGTCTGCTACTTCCCCCTTTTAGGGGAAGGACTTGGTTGCCTCTGACAGGAAAGTCTGTAGGTCCAGAACCCCCTAGCCAGCTGAGGACCCAGTGGTAGAGCCTGTCCTGTCCAAAGGCTTTGTCTGGATGAGCCTGGCCGTTGACAGCATTTTCAGTAAGTTGAGAAGAAAACCCAGAGCACACTTGGCAGAAGGAACCCAGAAGAGACCCTGTCTGTCCAAAATATCTCCCCACACTCCCTGGAAATTCTTCACTTTCTCCAAAGGCAGGATGTTTTTGTAATCTGAGGTGATTCTGGGCTGATGCCACCCTCTGAGAGGGCAAATGTGCCCAAGTACCAGGCATTCGCACCCACCTGCAAATGGGAGCCATCTGGGCCTGTGCCTTCACACCTAGGGTCCATCTGGGCCCAGAGGTTAGCCAGAGAGGGAAGGAGGCCATATGCCCGTTGCCAGGGACCAGAGGGCTCAAGGAGGGCAGATGACAGGCATGAAGGCAACCCTCTACCTTTACAAGTTCCCTGAGAGCGATGTCATCAGGATGGGGCCCTAGGAAGGCTGCAGGAGAAGGAAGAAAAGCCAGGCCCCCCAGTGGCATCCTTAGCCCTCTCTGGTGAGTCACCCCCTACCCTGCCAGGGCAGACAGCCCACAAGACATATGTCATCCATAGCTGGGAGGCCTTGCTGTGTGCCTCCAGGGCACAGCAAGGGCAAAGTGGGCATGGGCCTGTTCTTGTGGAGCTCGTAGGAACTTCCTTCAGGGAGTGGTGTGTGAGGAGGAAAGAGGCGGCAAGGGAGGGCCTTGACTCAGTGCTCCCGTACCTCCAGCCTGGGTTTTCACTAGGGATGGGGGTGAGCCCGTGGCATGTTTCTCAGAGACAAGAGACATAACTCAGTCTGAAATCTGGAAAATTCGTTATAGTCTGCCCTTTGAAGCCCACATAGACTTAAGGAGACTCAGCGGGAGAATTGTCACTGTACTGTTTTAACCAAGGAGGAGGTAACAGGGAGAGCGGGAAGCAGGAGAGTGGGTGCTCAGCACCTGTAGCTGAGGCTTGTGAAAGCTTCAGAGGGAGAGCAGATGGGTGAGAGGGTATGTTCCCGGTATTGCATTCCAGTTGTAACGGGTTACTCACCATGTCTCCTAGCTAGAGATGTCTCCATGGTTAGATGGACATATGTCCTATGGCCACCAAGAAGGGGTCAGGCCTCGGCACCCTGCCCACTGCCCAACTGGCAGCACTCTAACCTGCACAACCTCTGCTCTGCCATCCTCGGCTGCAGCCCCCACCTGCAGCAACCCAGTGCCCTTTCTGCATTGGTGGCTCAGCAGAACGGATGCTCATTTGATTTTTACTATAAATTATGTCTCACATAATTTCTCCATTACAGGTGAGGATGCGCCCTGGGAAGGTCTGGAGCAGGCAGCCTTGGTCACTGGAGCGGGGAGTGCTGACTCATCATTTCTCTCCATTGCTGGCTGGTTGGCAGCAAAGGGGCCACAGAGCCATCAGGCAGGTGGTTTAATGGACGCATCTCCCAAATCCACTAGTGGGGGATGCTCACTTCGGTCCCCAGAAGAGGATGAGAGAGAAGGTGTTCATGCAGCGGGGTGGGTATGCAGGACTGAAAGTTAAAAAAAAACAACAAACTCTTTGGGGCTGGAGAGACCACTCAGCGGTTAAGAGCACTGACTGCTCTTACAGAGGACCTGGGTTCAATCCCAGCACCCACATGGGGGCTATGAACAGTCCTTAGCTCCAGTTCCCGGGGAATCCGAAGCCCTCCGAAGCCCTCTTCTGACCTCTGTGGGATTGCACAGCACGGGTGCACTCACATACATGCAGGCAATACACTCATACACATAAATTAAAAATAATAAATAAAAATGTATTATTATTATTAATAATAATTATTTATTATTATTATTATTATTTTGGTCTTTTTTTTAAGACAGGATCTCCCTGTAGCCCCAGCTGGCCTGGAACTCACTATGTAGACCAGGCTGGCCTTGAACTCACAGAGATCCACCCGCCTCTGCCTCCTGAGTGCTGGGACTAAAGGTGTGTGCCACCACACCCAGCAATAAAATATTTTTTAAAAAATCAAACTTTTAAAGACAAAAGCCCCCCAACTTTTCAAATACCTATGCCAATGTAGGCAGTCCTAAGAGATGGTTGTTAATATAGTTGTTAATATAGAGCAAATTTAGGGACCCAGTCCTCGGGGTACTGACAGATTAGCAGAGAAACCAAGGTTGTTCAGATAACTACAGACGTGTGTGAGTCAAGGAGGAGACCTAGCCACAACCCCAACCATGAGAGGCCCAAAGTGTACACAGGTTTGGAGTAGGATGTGCCAATGACGGGGGAGATTCCTGATTGACAGGGCACAGAGAGTGTAGGCCCTTGGGGGAGCATGGTGCAAGGGGCATGCTGATGTCTTATAAGGGTTAGGGTGTCATCATGCTATGGACAATGCAGTAGAGGTCAGCAAGAGCAACAGCCTGCTGAGGTCATCCTCCAGCTTTGTCTTTGGAGACCAGGAAAGGAAGGGCATCTTTCCATGAGAACCTGATGTTAGATGGGACAGCAGGCCAGGAGGCCTCAGGTGACTACCGAAGGGTGCAAGGAAGTGTGTAGAAACAGAGGCAGGCGGGAGTGGGGGAGAAGGGGACAAGACAGGCTGCCAAGGCCCCCTCTTTTTCAGCAGGAGAAACTACAGGCTACTTTGAAAATCTAGCAGAATCAGGCTGTGACTCACCTGGCCCACCCCGCCCTCATTTGGCTCAGACCTCCAACAGGTCTCCTGCCTTTGTCTTCTTTTGCCCTTTTGAATATCTGAAGCTCAAAAGAAATCAGTTTAAAAAAAAAAAAAAACACAAAAACTCGACAACCCCCGCCCCCCAAACCTATTCTACTAGATTCAGAGACTTTGCATCACAGAATTAAATTTAAAACCAAACCCCGAACAAGCTCAAGACCCTCTTTCTCAGCAAGCCCGCACTGCCTGGGGTCTGGCTAGAACAGACCAAACTAAGATTCCGCCTCACAACACAGCTGTTGCTTCCTCTCCTCCCAGCTCCCTTAGGAAGCACAAAACCAGGCACCCCAGGGACCCACCGGATGTGAGGTTTCCTTGGTCTCAGAGGAAACTTCCCCTACCTCATACAGCATTCCAGGACTCAGCCCAGCAACCATCCACAACATAGACATGGTCCTACCATACTCCTACTTTGCAGGGATGGAAACTGATGCTCCTAGAAAGACAAAATGTATCCAAAGCTCTTCGGGTAGACGTCGACCTCCTAAACTCCCACATTCAAAATCAAAGAAGAGACGCAGAACTTTTTCTCTTTTCTGTCTCCCAGCATCTCTTTATCCAGAGCTGTCTGTCTCGATGGTGTCTATCTGTAGTTCTCAGCTGAGGTAATTTGCCCCACCCCAGGGGATGTGTGGCAGGTGTCTAGAGGTGTTTTGGTTGCTGTATATGAGTCTGCTACCCTAGGGGGGCATAGGCTAAAGACGCTGTTCAGCATCTTACCATGGACAGGACGGTCACCCCAAAGAACTATCTAGCTCCAAACGTCAATCCTGTTGAGAATGAGGCCCCTGGATTTCAGCAGGATGCTGCTGCTGGGATATGCACAGGCCTGCCTGTGCCAGAAAGATAGACAGTTAAGCACCAAGATATCTACATTTGTTTATCTCCTGCTGAAAGGGTTGGGGTGATTTTTTGTGCTTCTTTCTCGTGTTTTCCTGTATTGTTTGAATTTCTAAAGGAGCAATGTACATGTATCATTTTTATAATCAGGAAAAAAAAGAGCTGTTTTCATTTTGTAAAAATAAAAAAAGGCTTCCGGATGTATCGATTGTGACCCAGCCCTCTCTCGAGCTAGCTGCCGGGAGCAGCTCTCTGGAAAATATGTCTCTGTGGAGCGTGAGCAGAGCTGTCTGTCTTGCATTACAGGAGTATAAAGTAACATTGTCCTGGAAAAGGTCTCTGAGCTCAGAGGAGAAAAATTGTTAAGAATCCTGAGATATTGCAGCTCTCATATATTTCCCCTCTGAGATAGTATATGTGTTTTTGGAGCACAGAAATTGAGGAGACACTGGACAGGCTCCCTGTGTGCCAACCACTTGGCTAGAGACAGAACCATGGATGAACCCAGCATCCCTTCTGCCTTCAAGGTGTGTGGAGTGGGGTACTCCCACCTTGAAAAGACAGTCATCCTTCCCCACAGAATTTTGATTTTCTCTCAAGACAGGGCTAGGGCTGGGATTCTCTGCAGAGACCCATTGTTTGACCTTTTGGGTGAGATAATTTTTTACTGTAGGAACCATTTCTGAGCCTTGTAAGATGTTTAGCAGTGGCCTTGGCCTCTTCCCAT
Source organism: Nannospalax galili (assembly GCF_000622305.1). Lineage (NCBI taxonomy): Eukaryota > Metazoa > Chordata > Mammalia > Rodentia > Spalacidae > Nannospalax > Nannospalax galili. The sequence goes on from NW_008330120.1 coordinate 1,706,381, forward strand.
TAGATGCTAATAGCACCCCAGCCAGCAAGCCCTGACAAACCTAAAATGTCTCCAGATAAGGGCAAATGTGCGATGGGGGCACCCGAGGTCATGGCTGGTACAGACCCCTCGGCTCCAGCCTGCCCGGTGTTTCAGCAAAACGGCTTCACAGAGATGACAGTCTCCCACGTCAAGCTCCCAGTCACTGCATTTCTGAGTCATTCCACATGTTTTTCTGTCTTTGAAAATCTTCCGTTTGTGTCTGCCCTCTGAGACAGCCCCACACCCAGACATGAGCCCTCTGGTGGTCTGGGAGCCCCTCAAGTACTCCTGTTAAGTCCCATCACCCATCTCAGGCCTGGGGCTGCGGCTCTGGTTTTCCTACAAACAATGACAGGGCAGGCGGGCTGTGTTCCAACAGCCTGACCGACAGGAACCTCAGAAACAAGCCTGTGAACACAGAAAACTAAAGCCCTTGTTTCCTGGGAGTGTGTATGCCCACCGACTAATTGCAGAAGGCCAGGAGAGATGCAGCTCTACCACTTTTCACGCCAGAGCTCAATCGGAACGAGAAGACAAACTTTAAATTGAGCAAGATAAAACCAGTTTGGGAAATTCAATATCTCACCTCCCCCCTGTCTTTTTAAAAATCCATAATTCATAGAGAACTCAGTCAGGGGGTGTGTAGCTCAAATTGAATTATCCTTTCTTCCCGCCTCTCCTTTTTCTTCTTCTACAGACTGAGATCAGGAGAGACATTTTCATGACATGGAAAAAATAAAAATAAAAAGCAAACCTTCTGATCCTATATCTCCCCTGGACTTCCTTGCCTTGGCCTCTCTACCCCACAGGGATGGGAACATTATAAACAGGCATCAAACAACCTTCTAAGATGTATGCTAATTACACTACTAGGAATTTATCCTGCTGCCGTCCACATAGGCTCTGATGTTGAATATCTAGGTATATTCATTGCGGAGCGGTTGGTAAGAGCAATGGCCTTGAAACAAGGAAGACACCCATCATCGAGGGCTCGTTCAATAACCCCATCCCCCTGTGCAATGGCGTCACGATGCCAGTCCAAAAAAAAGAACCTCGAGGTTCATCGTATAGTGACAGGAGCTGTGTTATTATTGCTCTGTTGAAGCAAGGAGCAGAACGCATTTTATAGTGCCTGCCATGTGTATGTTAAGGAAGAATAAACTATGCACAGATGCAGTGACTGTGTATTAGCCTGTGTATCAGGGAGTGAGAAGCTGCAAAGACACCCCTGTGTCTATCATTCGCATCTGCTGATCTCTCTGTGTGGTGGAGAGGTATGGTGGACATGTGCATGCAGATGCATGTGCACGTGTGTGCATTCGTGTGGGAGGTCAGAGGTCAACATATCTCCCTCAGTATCTCTTCACCTTATTTCTTGAGCCTGGAGCTCACCAATTCAGCTAGGCTGGCTGGCCAACAAGCCTCAGGGATCCATCCACCTGTCTCCACCTCCCTGCCTCTGGGATTATAGGTACACATCACTGCACCTGGCTTTTCAATTTTCCTGTTTTGTTTTGTTTTGTTTTCTAATATGGATACCGAGGATCTGAACTTGGGCTCATGTGCTCTCCTTTTGCCCCGTGTGTTGAATTTTGAGCCAGAAAAGAAAATGTTCAAAAAAAAAAAAAATCAAAGTATAAAATTTAATTTCTTAAAAAACAAACAAAATGACTGAAAGCACTCAGTGCTAATTTGTTATGAAAATTACATCACAGTGTTAGTGTGATAGATTCCTAAGAAACAAATTCAACCATCCCTCACCTAGGGGGATCCTGGGCCTGGCTTTGCTCTCTGAATGTTTCATTTTGATTTTTTTTTTTAAAGGATCCTTTGTTTTGTTGATTCTCTGTGCTATTTTAGGGTCTTCCAAGGAACAAGGTGTCAACACCCTCTAGTTCTGGGCCAAAATGTGTTCCCAAGCTTGATTCCCTTAGCCCCTGCTCCCTAACCCACAACAGAGAAGGTTGGGGGTGACTGGAAGGTTATTATGCTTAACACGCATATTACAAACTATCACTATGGCTAATTTCTTAGTTGTGACGAGTGACTCAGATTTTCCTTCACTGCGGCAGGTGTCAAATTTCCTTTTCAAATCATGTTGTTTAAATAAAGAACAAAATGAGACTAAGGAGACACTAACTAGGGCTGCAGATGTGTAAAACCACAAGGCAAGACCAACGCGGCTGAAATTTAGGATGTGCAGCTCTGTGCCCATCACCCCGTTTTTCCAGCAAATGTGCTTTGTTCTCAATGTCCCGTCCTCTCGGACTCTGAATCAATATGATCAACAGAAGACGAAAAAAGAAAAAAAAATAATGTGCATTTTCAGTAAGCTTTCAGGGACTCGGCCGAGCAGCAAATCAGATGTGGGGAAACAACCTCCCCCAAGTACGCGATGCTCTGTGCTCGCTCTGTCCACCTCGGAACGACAGGACGACCTTCGCTCGCTGTTCCATTTTAAAGTGTATTTGCTGTTCCGTTCTAGAATGTATTGTCCGTTCTGTCATGTCAATTACGCCTTAAGTGCTGCACATCCTAAACTGGAAAGGGAGGCCTTGGTGAGCTTCAAGGTTTGGTTAGAGCCACTCTTGCCTAAAGTCCTTTTGTAGCGATGTCAAATCCTGCGTTAGATGGGTTAGGAGATCAAAGTGTGCCCCCCCCAACCCCCGACCAAGGATCTGTGGTCCAAGAACTGGTTAAGAATGGGTGATGTTGCTTTGTAGGGTCTCAACCCAAACGACGCTCTGTAAACTACCAGGCAGAAACACACAAGAAGGTTCCCACACAGGCACAACAGCCTTTCCTAACGAGGGCACGGGGCGCTCCAGCTGAGTGGAGTTTCCGCCACTCAGAAGAGCATCTTCTCACCACACCTTTGGAAACACCTCAAGTATCTTCTTAGCTGCCTCTGGTATGGCTCCCTATGGGAGCTCTTTAGTAAACGCCTATCTGCTTGTTAATTTTCTCTGCCAGAATGCCCACAGTAATCCTTACCATCATTTCAACTGTGGACCTGAACTTGGGGAAAGCCAGTTCTGGGGAGCCAGAATCCTGGGCTGGTCTGTGATGGTTCTGGAAGGTCAGAAGTAGACAATCCTTTTGAAATCGAGTCATGACAATTGTGCTGGAGACTGTGAAGACTCAGGTAGACATGAACGGATTTGGGTTCAGGGAGCCTCTTACAACTGGGCTGTGGCTAGTAACAGACTCCAAACTGTTTGATGTAGTCTGAAGGAGTGGCATGAGTACCTGCTGGGACTTAGAGGGCATGATGTTGCTATCCCCATTCACTGAAGGACAGAGGCTCTTTCTCAGAGCCAGGGTCCCACAGGCAGAGGACATTGAGATAGGTCTTCAACCAAGATCTGACACCAGAGGCAGCCATCACCCTCAGAGGCATGATCAGGGAGAGTTGCAACTCCATTTGTCCAAGGATGCAGCAGGCTAGGAGCCCCAGAGATCCAAACCCACTGTGCAAGCACTTTCTTCTAAATGCATGTTCCTTAGAGAGAGAAAAAAGGACATTTCTAAACTGTAAGGTCCTTTCATACCTCAGCTTCCCAGGGGAGAGGGCTAACGCACCAGAGAACCTGGGAAGAAGACCCTGGTGACAAAACTGTAGCCCAAGCTTGCACGCAGAGAGGGGTTTCATCTCTCTGACCTTCAGGGACAGCACAGAGCTTGCCACTTGGGTGTAGATGGGCACCTCCAAAAAAGCTGTTGGGAAATGCCACCTTCTCCACCTTACCTCCCCCTCTCAGCCAGTCAAACCTTGCCCCCATTCTGTCCCCACAGACTTGGTTGGGATGCTCCATCCATCAAGACCAATTTGCCCAGAAATCTGCAGTGTGCACGCCTGTCCTCCCCAGTTTGGGTTTGGTTTGGTTTTGCCGTAGCACCTACGTCTACAACATGGGCACAAGTAATTTTCCTTTATTGTCTTTCTTTGAGTGAAATGCATCGAACTGAGCAAAGGGAAATTGTGACTCTTGTGGGTTAAAGGCAACCACATATTACCGATGTCCTGTTTTCATCGAATGGGTTCTATGGGAATGGGGACTTTCTCTGAGTCCCTGCTGAATAACTCCTAACAGTGCCTACCACCAAGTGGGTATTTAGTGAATGGTGTTGAGTGGGAAGACCAGGCAACTGTGGGGCAAAGCATGCTCACTCCCTGGGCCATGAAGCCCAGAGGCAGGGCCAGCTTTGAACGGTTACAGCAAGACACCAGACCTGAAGATGCTGCATGTATCTATCCCAGATAGCCTACCAATCCTGTGAGAGCCTCCCACGCCTGTTCCAGGCACAGGAGGGTGACAATTGTCAACTCAGCTGTCCTGCTAATGGCAGACCCTGAGGAGGGGAAAGCTTTTGAGAAGGGTGTAAAGCCATTTCTTCCACGCCCCCATCCCAAATCCCTTCCTCCTGTATTCAGTGGGGACAAGGAGCCATTGCCTGCTGTTCCCATGGAAGGAGCGGGATGTGGGCGGAAGGTTGAGAGGCCTGTTCAGCCCAGTTGGCCTGTGTACAGAGAGATGACCATTTTATACACCAGTGTCTAATGAAGGTTGCAGGTGAATGTGAATGGGACTAATGAGGACATAATTACCCAAGCCGGGAGGCCAGCAAGGCTCTGGACGCTGTGATGCCTGTGCTAATGGAAATGAGGCCGAGGGAGGGTGGCCGGAAGGAGGGCTGTTTCTGTTTGCCTGAACTTTAAGTTTCTGGTCTCAGAAAGAGCTCAGGTGGGGGTGGAGGGAGATCAGCCAGGGACTCAGGCTGTTTCCAGAATGAGCTCCCTTCCCTCCTTGAGGGAGGTGCATGGAACAAAGTGAACCCAGTAATGGATGCCAGAGCCCCCTGGATGTCAGGGGATCTCCTGACAAAGGAGACCAGGCAGTGTGTGCTGTGGGGAGGTGGGTCCAGAGTGGGTCTTTTCTCCCATCAAGCATTCCTTTGACTTTACAAGGGAGTTTAGTGGACGAGATGGCCCTGAAGGTCAAGCAGGAAGTGACTGGAGCCACAGCCCTGGAGGACAGGTCCAGGCTCTTCTTCCAAGGCCCACCCAGTTCCTTGCTCTCAGGCGCTTTTCAAGAGAAGGGACGTTCCCACAACTAGACATCTGTGCCCAGAGCTTTTAACTGCTCCAGGCTCCGTGGCTGTGTGCAGCTGTTGTTTCTGGCCACCTGGCCTCATGTTTTGATAAAGCTGCAGAGGGAAATAAGGCTATGGTCCTGGATTCTGGAAATTCTACCCACCTAGTTCCTGGCCTGCTCCCCATTTTCTACAAGTTGGCACAATTGTAGAGTAAAAGAGCTCTACCCCAGGTGCTGCCTCCAGTACATTAGCAGCTGCTAGAGCAAGACAGATTCTAACCCAGGTCCTTTCTGTAGACCTCGCATGCATGCTCGGGGTTGGGGGGGTGTCTATGTTGCCACTGAGCTTGCGATGCAGGACTTAGCTCCAGATAACAGCTTCAGCCTTGGCTCTACAAATCACCCTTGTGAAGCGCCTCATAAGCTAGCTTGCTTAATCTAGTATTTCTTTCTCGTTTGGGGGTCAGAGCATAGCCCCTTTGCTAGATGGACTTTGAAAAATACAGGCTTCTAGGCTTCATCCCAGACTGCTAGAGTTCAGTCACTGAAAGGGGGACTAGGCATCCGTGTTCTTATTAAAGTGCCCCTTTCCCCCAAATCAGCCCTGGAGATACTGGCCTGAGGATGATTCCAAAATGGATTTTTCATTCAGGAGTCAGGTGAGAATTGCCTTGGAGAGGTGAGCACCAGGCTTGATTTGCATGAGGGTGGGGGTGCGAGGGGGGGGGAGTTTTCTTCCACCCTGAGATTTGCTCTCCAAACAACTTGAGGCTGTAATTATACATGCAAAGTGAAAGCTAAAATTTCAGAGAACTATCTGGAGAATTCAAGTCAGAAGAAGTACGTTCCTCTGAAATACCTAGATAATGAAAGAAAAAAATATATTCATTGCATAAATTGCTCATTAATTCTCTCCTCTGTGGGGGCATAGAGCTTAAAAGCAGGCACTTTGATTAATCCAAGCTATATTAATTCCTCACAGTGCTTTTTTTCTCTCCCTGTGCTAGATCTTCATATTTCTTTCCTTTAAAAAAAATCATAAATAAAGTTGTCCTTTTGCAAAAATGCGTTTCAGATCTGGCTGGGCAGAATGGCCTTATAGTTGGTAGAATCAATTTGGGTGAGCTTTTTCTTTTTTTAAGTACACATTTTGAAATCAGATGCATTCTTTCCAGTTCACTGGGAATGCTAATTTTTCCCCATCGCATTTCAAAGTTACATTATGTGTGGTTAAGGGATAACACCCAGTACAATAGCACTTCAGTGGGACCAGGAGGAACTTGATCCCAATCAGAAGCAGAGCCAGAGAAATGGTTAATTTCAAAGACAGGCAACTGATTGGGGAAAAGAATCTATAGAATTATTTATTTCAAAAAAAAAAAAAAAAAACCCTGAAAATTCAAAAACCACTTGGAAAGAACAACAGTCTAATCCTGACAGGCTGATTTTTCAAGACCCTTTTAATGAAATTTCAGCCTGTCTGTCCCTCACTCATCCCTGGCGGGGACTCCCTAGTGGATCTGAGACCTGGCTTACTTTTCTTTTCTCCTTCCACTGTTCTATATAAGTTTAGTGGTTGTCAGCTGTCTGGCTTTTCCGCCTTGGTCTCTCTATGCTCCAAACCTTGGACTAGCTCCCCAGAGAGGCAGTTAGTGACCACTGGAAGCCTCCTGCAGGTCAGCAAAGACTTCTACTGAGCTTACAGATCTAGCCTTGTCACAAAACAGCCCTTTTCTGCCTGTTGGCTGGACCTGAGAGTTCCCTCAGGATCTTTATGGGGTTCAGTATTAAACACCTCACAATTCTTGTTTTATGCAGCTCTTGAAAGAGCACAGAGCAGCTCGTATGAAAATCTCTTGCTGTTAACAGGAGTGAGGGGATGAGGGTCACCATGGACTGGGGAACTTCAGGAGAACTCCCCACCTACTCAGGTTACACGGGGCAATCAGAGTCTGATGATGTGGTCAAGGGAATAGCCTGCTGGTTTGGGTTGTAGAGATTGATACAAAAAATAATGGCTACAGAACTACGCTCCTTTTGTATTTTAGGGCATCAAAAAGAAGTTACCTTTTAAGGTCAAGTCTCATAAAAGACGAGTATTGCCGGGTGTGGTGGCGCACGCCTTTAATCCCAGCACTCGGGAGGCAGAGGCAGGCAGATCTCTGTGAGTTCAAGGCCAGCCTGGTCTACATAGTGAGTTCCAGAACAGCTGGGGCTACAGGGAGACCCTGTCTCAAAAAGACCAAAAAAAAAAAGATGAGTATTCAGGTTCCCTAAGAACAGCACAAGCATCAAAGACCAAGAATCAGGATTGCGGAGTGATGCTTGCTGAGCGCCTTCTCTATACCCAGCAGCATTCTAAACCTTTGGATGGGTGTAAACAAGGCCCTACTCCAGTCAGCTTCTACCAAGTCTCTCAGCCCAGGGAGAGGCTGGCTCTCTTATCCCTTCTTGACTTCCTCTCACGAATGACTAAAACCAAACTGACTAAGACTGATGATGTAACCCAGCTGACCAGGTAGTGGGCAGGGAGCCCTTCCAGAGCAAACCAGTATGGAGTCAGTCAATGGTTCAGAGGCGAATCCTGGGAACTACTTCACACGGAAAACCCTCAGGACCCAGGAAGCCACCATCCCACTGAGATCCCATCTCCTATCAGGTGTTAATGGGGCGATGTGGGCTCCCTCATCACCTAGACCCTTGATCGTTACCCCAACTCTTCCCACCCACTCCCTTCTGCTGTGTGGAAGGTGTCAGCTGATACTGCTGCAGAGCAGGTAGACCAGTTACGAAGCTTAGGACTGCCAAGCACAGCAGCACCCACCTGTAAATCTCAGCCCTTGGGAGGCTGAGGCAGGAGAGGTCTCTAAGCTCAAGATCAGCCTAAGATATATTATAGAAAGATCCAGTCAAATCTGGGATACAGCACAAGAATCTCTCAAAATCAAAAGCAAGATCAGGAGGCTGAGGACTGGCTTAGAAGTTAATTGTGGAGACAGACCTGCTCACCCTCTTGTGGCAGGTCCCAGCGCTGTGCCTTTCCAGACAGGTATCTTCTTGTCTGTTCCCTCCAGTCCCTGGCAGAGACCTGGCCTTCATGAATATGCGCCTCCCAGGAGGCTCCTGTGCTACAGCAGAGAGTGGTGGGTAGTGCAGGGAATCCTGGGGGAAGATTTTTGTGGTAAGAATATCAGGTCCCAGGGCCTGCAAACTGTGGCCCATGGGCCCAATCCCATCTGCTGGCAAAGAATGGTTTTTACATTCTTTAATGGTTGCAAAGAAAAATTAAAAGGAGAATATTTTTCTTGATGCATGGGAATTACTTATGGGAACCTAAATTTGAATTTCCTGTCATGTCTCACTGGTACACAGCCACCCACGCCCACCACTGCGTGTGTGACCCATAGAGCTGCCTTTGTGGTAAGTGTTTGCGACTGAAGCCTTGGAGAAAATCTGATCAGTCCCAGTCAAAGTCCATGGATGGACATTAAGAGATTCTGTTACACAGGTAGGGCTGGGATCTTTCCAGAAGCAAGTGGTTACGTTTCCACCAAGCTTTGCAAAAACTTAGGGACTGGGAATCCATCCCCTTCCTGAGACCTGCTGAGCCTTCCCTGTTGATGGTCTCGCAAGGAACATGAAGTCACATTTATTTCTTCTAAACCTGTTTTTATGCATCTTTATGGCACAGGCTCTTTTCTGATTGCAGTAGCGGTCACGAGGAAATGGGGCTAAATGAAGGGGACATAGAACTGTTGAACTGATAGCCACCCCTGACTTCCAGGGGGTGTGGGGTGATCCTCAGACTTGCCCCAGCCCTCTTGCTTAGTTCTCCTGTCTGAGTTGCAGATGTCTTTCCACATCAGTATGGGAGAGTCACCTCCTCACCTCTGCCTGATAAAGCAGCTTAAGGAAGGAAGGGTCTGTTACGTCTCATGGTTGAGGGTACAGTCCACCATATGGAGCAGGCACTAAGACAGGAGTGTGAGGCAGCTGATCACATTGTAACTAAGGTCAGGAAGTAGGGATGGATACGTGCTGGGGTTCAGCTTGCTTTACCCTTTTTATTTAGTCCAGGCCCTCAGTCCACCGACATTCAGGGTGGGTCTTCCCACCATAAATCTTCCCCTTGTCAATCTGACACACAAATGTGTCACTTTTAAATCAGAACAGTTATTCCCTTCATGCTCTCATTTCATAATGTGAAATGCATTTAGTCCAACTTTAAACGTCCCTGAAGTCTTAAGAAAAACTGTTTTAAAGTTAAGTGCAGCATCTCTTCTGAGAGACTTGGGCAACCTCTTCATCATGAGCCCCTGTAAATCAAAGATACAAATTTCATACTTCCAATACACAATGGCATAAGTAAACATGGCCATTTTGTAAGGGAGGAGGAGTAGGGGCAGAGCAAGGAAAAATGGAGTCGGAGCAAGACTAGGATCCACAGGGCAAACACTAAACCCTACAGATCCACGCACTGCATTTAAGGTTCTCAGTGGCATCATCTGGGGCTCCAACAGCTTTTGTATCCCAGCCCCCAGCTGTGTTGCCTTAGCGTAGTAGCTCCCCTTGTGGGCCGCTTCCCCTCTGTGCCGGAAGCTTTCCTTGGCAGATGTCTTGTAATCCTGACATCTCCAACATCCTGGACTCTCCACTGTAGCTTAGACATCCTTTCCATAACTCTGAGCAATGGTCTTTCAGGGTCCCCTTGCAAGGAATCTGACCTTGACACACTGTCTGGCCGGAGCAGCTGTGTGGAACCTTGGTGCTGGCCTCCGGGGCCCTGTAACTCTAGCATTTTGATACCTAAGAAACCCGCCCCATATGGATGATGATGCTGGGTTGGTTCTGTTGCCAGCCCAAGATGTAGTCTGGCCCCTTCTACTACAGCTAGAGCATCTGTCTGTGCACCTTGGTAGCTAAACCCAGAAAATACCTCCTGGGCAGCTGTTTCTGAGCCAGGAGTCCCTTCAAGGCAGTTTCAGTTTAGGGTCTCTTCTTTCAAATTAATTTGCATTTTCACAAGTTGGAGCTTCTGATGGGTGAGGTCCTGCCCTCAGGCTGCCTTTCGTGCTGCCCCAGAGCAGAGCACAGGTTAATCGATGTCACACTTACGGCTGCACTTTCTCCATACGGCCTTGTCTTGTCGGTAACTTCCAACTCATTCTCTTTAGTTTGTCAAACCGCACAGATTCCAGAGCTTTCTGTGCCACTTGCTCTCACATCACAGACCTGGATAAGAACAGTGAGCGGTAGATGCCACTGTTTCGCACTTTTGTTTGTCAAACAAATTAAATCTATTACTTTTTATCTCAGCCTCACTCAAGTTCTCAGGACGCAGGAAGAGCACAGGTTCTCTGTGAGAATTTAACATGAACGGCCTCCGGCCCTAGTCACGTTAAAGCCTTTGTTTCTCTCTGAAACTTCATAACTTCATTGAAACTTCATAACCACCATCTCTCTTGGTGCTCCAGGCTCCTACCAGCATGGCCCATTATAGTAATCTCTGCTTGTAGCCCTCTCTAGCCTACAGCTCTAAATCCTTCCACAAACCGGTTCTAAAGGCTGTTGATGCAAAAGCCCAACTCTCACCTCAGAAGGGATAAGACAGTTTATTCTGGAGCCAAAGATGAGTGAGTGACCCTGGCCCGGGAACACGGACTCAGGTCACCCCAAATTCCATGTTCCACTGTAGAAGTTTCATGAAGTTTTTACAGTAACAAAACAAAGAAAAGTCACAAATCAAGACACGTTTCAAATACATTGGTGGAAACATTAAATTGGCAGATGCACCAAAAGAGAGATGTCAGCGATAGGCCGTAGGTGATGATGACATTCAGCCTTTGGGTTGGTGGGAGTCAGGGCTTTGTTAGTTATTACGTTCCTAAAGGTTTTTTAAAAAATTATTTATTTATATTTTTTATGTGAATGAGTGTTACGCCTGCATGTATGTAAATGTCCCTGTGTCCTGCAATGCCCACAGAAGCCAGAAGAGAACATTGAATCTCCTGGAACTGGAGTTACAGATGATTGTGAGCTTCCATGTAGGCGCTGGGATTCGAACCCCGGTCCTCTGCGAGAGCAGCCTGAGCCATCTCTCCAGTCCCTCACAAAGGAGTGATTATTTAGGAGAGAAAATGGCCCAAGATAAATTGTAAATGGGCTCTGGATCTGCAACATTTCAAACTCTCCATAGTCACTGCAGTACTACTCGGCCTTACAGGAAGTTCAGTCCAAGATGCAGGATTTTCCTGGGAACTTTCATTCTTCAGGGCCCACCACACAGCCAGGTTTATAACAGCAATGGCCCCCTCTTACCAATCTGAATCTGTATTCATTACTTCTCTTACTGCTGTGACAGAGTACCTGACAAAATCAGCTGAGGGAAGGCTCACAGTCTATCCTGGTAGGAAGGAATGGACGCAGGAGAGTACGCGGTGGCTGGTCTCAATGCAACCACAGTTAGGAATGAGAGGAGGCAGGGGTCCACTCACTTTCTCCTTTTCATTCAGTCTGGAAGCTCACACAATGGAGTGGTACCACCTGAATTCCGGGTGGATCTTCCTACCTCTTTGGAAATTCCTTCACAGACACACTCAAAGGTTTTGCATCCTAGGTGATTCTAAATCCTGTCAAATTGACAATGAAGGTTAATTTCAGTACAACCAAGGAGCGTACACCGTTGACTTCATTACGACCTAAAAGTGGAAACATTCAATTCTGTCGCTGGAAAATCTTGGCGTTTGTTTAGAACAGAGAGTGGAGCTGTGTGAAAGTTGAGCTTGGAACATGGAAGCATCGGTGTAATTGTGCAGTGTCTGCTCCACCTCTATGAAATCTAAGGACAGCTCAGGTATCTCATCAAAATTTAGCATTTGAAACTGGGTGTGATGATGTATGCTTGTGAACTCAACACTCAGGAGACAGAGACAGGAGGATCAGAAATTTAAGGACATCCTCAGCTATATAATGAGTCCGAGTTCAGCCTGGGCTGGGAGACCTTGTCTCTTAAAAAAAAAAAAAAATTACTATCTTTAAAAAAGTTTGCTATCTGGACAGAGATATGTTAAATAAAAATCCATGTTCAATTTTGAAAATATGCTATGGGGGAAACCGTGTAAAATGTCAACAATACTTTTTATTTCACCGTGTTGAAATGATATTCTAGATGCTTTAATAATTCTTGATCCCACACGCATAGCAATGAGCTTGGATTTGGGGCAAGAGATTCCAGCTCCAGGGCCCAGAGATGCACAGATGGGATTTCCTGGGGCAAATAGCCTTAGTTCGCAGAACTATGCATTCAGTGTCCCCTTCACAGAAGAAGGTCTCTTCATGCCATGGGGTCTCATCAGTGGGGCTCTGTGGACTCTGTGGAATCTGTGTTTTTTCCCCAGAAACAGCCAGACACAGGTGCTATCCAAAGTCACCAAGCAAAAGTGAAGATGACAGTCTGTGGTCTGTGCCTAGGCTCACAGGGAGGAAACCCGAGGGCCATGTCCTCACCAAGGCACATTTGGCCTCACAACTGATCCAGGTTTTTTTTATTAAAAGAGAAAAAAAGTCTAAAGCCTGGTGTAGGGGTACACACCTTTAATCTCAGCAGCTGGGAAACAGATGTAAGTGAATGTTTGTGAGATCAATGCCAGCCTGGTCTACAAAGCAATTTCCAGGCTAGCTGGGGCTAAAGGAAGACCCTGTGTCAAACAACAAGCAAGCAAACAAACAAACAAACATGTCTAACAGGACTTAGAGCAATCGAGCTGGAACTGACCTGGAGGCCTCCTCCCTGAAGACCAGCTCTTATGCTATCAGAGGATATTATGCAAACTGCCAAGGGAGAAAAATTGATCAATGGTCCCATCCAGTTGTAAAGTCTATGAACCACAACAATGACAAACCCAGGCAATATTCTCTATTGACGCAGTAGTGGCACGTTTATCTTAAGGATAACCAACAGCTGTCTAATTTAACTTAAGGCCTGCTCAATCGGAGGGAACTCACGTGTGGTACTCTAAACACAGCGAAATACACATGGCTGCAGATGGCACAGACCCTAGAGGAAAACCTGCTTTTGTTACATCCATAAACCAATGTAAATTTCTCAATATATTCTAATGTATCCTTATATTTACAGACAAGTGCACCTCTCACCACTCATCAAAAGAGCTTCTTTTTGCAATAGATGGAGACCATTACAGAGTTCCACAACTGGTTAAACACAGAGAATAAGTATCTGTGAGATACCCAGCCTTAAGTGACTAACACATCTACAATGCAACCTCTACACTTAAAAGCTCAGAGAACACAGTGGAGCAGGGGGCAAAAAAGAATACTAATGCGTCTCTCAACTCTCACCAGTAAAGCTTCCTCGTGCAACTGATGGTGATTAACCCAGAAAGCCACTATTGGCCAAAGTGCAGAGAATAAGAGACCGCAGAGTGCGTGTCCCTGAATAGGACACCTATATCAAACCTCTGCCAGGAGCCGTTGTGGAAGAGGGAGTGGAAAGATTGTAAGAGCTACAGGTAGTGGATGACCACAAGGAACAGTTTTCCAGCCAGCTGGGAAGTTACTCACATGAACTCCCAGCGATGGTGACAGCGTGTATAAGACCCACGCCAGCTCAAGCCAGACAAAACCCTATAGAAAGGGGGAAGTGGGTAAGAAGCCCCAACCTTAGTTGAGAAACTGACAACCAATAACTGCTGGGAGAGGGAGGCAGTTTTCTTTAAGGATGTGATGCTAGATAAGTTGACAATGCTCCAGTAGATGGACCCACGCAAAGACATTTGGAGATACAAATTTGACTTGCTAGGCCATAATATGTGTTGACAGAGTACATGAATCTGGCGGGGGGTTATAGGAGGGGTTCAGATAGGGGAGGGGGCCTAAATGTGATCAAAATATATTGTATGAAATTTGCAAAAAATTCAATTTAAAATATTCTAATGAAGGTCAAGTGTTGTGGTGCATGCCTTTAATCCTAGCGCTCAGGAGGCAGAGAAAGGCAGATCTCTGTGAGTTTGAGGTTAGCCAGGGTTTCATAGTGAAATCCTGCCTCAAACAACAACAAACCCCCCAAAATCCCAACGAGGGCTGACAAGATAGCTCTGTCAGTAAGGCACTTGCTGAGTATTTTCATTTCCTGTTGCAGTTCAAGATACTGTGGTGGAGAAGTCGAGGCAGCTGGTGCTTGAAGCGGCTGGTCACGGCTCATTCACAGTCAGGAAGCAGAGAAGGATGAAGGTATGATGTGCTCAGCTCCTTTCTCCACTTCCACAGCCCAGGATGCCATCCAGGGAATGGTACCCTCCACAGTGGGCAGCTCTTCTGGCCCCACTTAAGGCAGTCGGGATACTCCCTCACAGCATGTACAGAGGCACTTCTCTTAGGTGACACTAAGTCCCTCAAGTTGACACTTCACGTTAACCCTGCTGTGAAAACATGAGGATCTAAGTTAGATCCCCAGAACCCACAGAACAGAGCTGGGTGTGGTAGTATAAGCTTGTAATCCCTGCTCTGGGGAGGTGGAGATAGGAGTACGCCTTCAGAGTAACAAGGGGGCCCAGCCTAGCCTAGTCAGCAAGCCCAGGTACCAGCGAGAAACCCCATCTCAAAAAACAAAGTCGACAGCTCCCAAGGTTGACCCCGGCCTCCGTGTGCATGTGTTCAGCCCCACCCCAACACACAAGATGTCCTAATGTCCCAGCAACAGCAACAGAGTAGTCAGTTTATAGCGGATCCCTCCACACCAGGACTGCTGCAGTGTCCTGAATTCACCTCCTCCTGGTCTATAGACGAGAACCCCAAGTTTGAAATATCACCCCTGGGATTGCGCAGTGTGGATGATAGCACTGGGATTTGCACTCAGGAAGCAGAACACCAGAACTTCTGCTGTACCAGCTCACACTGTTAGCAAGGGGCAGGTGGGAACCTTGCTACAAAAATGTGCCCAGAGTTGAGTTCAAACAAACCACCCTGGAAATCCCAAGCCACCAAGTCAAGAAGGCCCCAGGAGACAGTGTACCTATGGAGGGGTGCCCTGGCTAAGGTGTTCCTGATACCTGGAGATCACTTAGTAAGTGCTTGCTTAATGAATAAGGTTGGCCCAGGGGAGCTGAGCAAGGAGCTTGCCTCCCAGCGCAGGGCCAAGCCCAGTACACATGCATCATTTATCATTTCACTTACTTGGTGTGGACTGGAATATTGAAGCAGTTGGGGTGGGGAGGGCTCACAGATGCACCTTGGGGACTAGTTGGCAAGTACTGGTCATCCACAGATGGGGGGCAGAGTTCCCAGAAGCAAAGAACTTGTCCAAGGTCACAAACCCAGCTCCCCTGAGCCCTGATGAGAAGCTGTCCGTCTTGGAAAAAAATAGTTTGTATGAATAATCGCCCAAACCACTGGCTCCAGGGTGATTATGCACCGGCTCACCTTGACAGGATGGAGCCCATCCTTCATCCTGTATCTGCTTCTATGCATCTCTCCGTGACAACTGTGGCACCCAGACCAGGGAGACCTGCAGCGATTTGTAATACATGGAAAGTCTGCAGACAGACAGCTCTGCTCCCTAAAGTACAAGCAAGCTACAGATGTGGCTTCACCTGGGAGATAGGGCCCCTTCACTCCCAAACTGCAGGGTGTGTACACCTGCTCCTGTTCATCCGCTCAGTGCGGAGAATGTCACTTGGTGCTTATCAACGTCTGGTCCTACCATGGCTTTGGAATTACCCACATCCACAAGAAGAGGCTGGGAGCTCCAGGACAGCTTCTGCTGCCCAGAACTTCTCTACACGATGCCTAACATGTTGCTCTGGGCACACGCGTATTTAATTGTGGTTTGCTAATAGCTCATTCTGTTTTTAATTTCACAGCCAGCTCTAGGAAGAGAAGAGGCAGAGGGGTGTCATTAATAGATCATCAATGAGAACTCAACTGATCTATTTACTCACCATGCCAGTCTGGCCTAACACTGCTTAGACCTGTCTCATAATGGCAAGCCCAGGATGGGAACTTTGACAGCAGAATTGGCTAGGTTAGTTAAAAAAACAAAACAGCAACAAAACTGGACTGAGAAGATGACTTGGTAGGTGAACTGTTTGAAACACAGTCATGGGAATCTGAATTTGGATTCCCGGAACCCATGTCAAAAGTCAGGCATCTGTGCACCTGTAATCCCAGCGGAGATGGAGACAGGAGGATCTGTGGGGTCCTTCGCCAGTCAACTAGTCAAGTAGTAAGTTCTAAGTTTAGTGAGAGAACCTGTCTCAAGACATGAGGCAGAGAGCAATGGAGGGAGATACCAGATACCAACCTCTGGTTTCCACGTACACATGAACATACATACATATGCACTCCTCACCCCTCAAGCACACACACAAACTCCCAAAGCAATCGCACCTGTTTGTGCCTTGAGGCAGACTTCCAGATGTTTCCTCTCCTCATAGAAGCTGCCTTCACATGCAGGCATATCTGAGTAGGACCATAAACCCCAGGTCCTTCCATAACGGATATGGGACAACCTCCCCCCACAACCCCAAGCGGTGACTCTATAATTCATCCAAGTAAGAACCTTATTGTGTGATATTCTTTGGATCAGCTGAGGACTGTGTTTTCCTGTCCGACAGGTTTAGGAACCTTCCCCGAGTAGAGCCCTGCAGTTGATATATGTCCACACTTTATTTACCGGCAGACGGACAGAGCCCCCTTGTTCTTTAGCCTGGTAACAACCTGAGGTCATTCATCACTGGCTCACTCCTTTTTGAAATTCACCAAGCAGCAGCGTCTCTTTAAACTCATGCACGTAATGCATTTTAAAGAGCATTTTCCGCACAGATCCATTTGCGTGACCTCGGCTCGGAGCACAAGATGGAACGGTGTTTTAGCAAGCACTTCCCTCAGCCCATTTAGAATGCATACTCTGACATGTAAATGTGGCTGTGCTCCACCACACTGGGAGGGAGATTGTTGTTCAACATGGATACTGGGTGACAACTCAGAGCAAGACCTGAGGGGCAGGGCTGAGGGGGGCACTGATACTACAAGACAGGATTTCTGTCCTCCAGGCAGGGTGCTAAGATACCAAGTGAATAACTAAAGAATATGTTAAGGAGAGGCTGAGGTGGAGTCTGGTCCTGTGGCAGGGGGAGGTTCTTAAAGGACTTGGTCTTGGAAGATGGTAGCCAGGTCTTATATTGCTGCTTTAGTCTGGGGTACTGGGTGAAAGTTGGTCAGAAAGACCCCTTGGAGGAAGGGCTTGGCTGGGAGGATGGGCTGAGTCCCTAGAGGGGGAGGTCATGGAGGTTCCTGATGGGTAATGACCTGGTGATACATGTATTTCAGTGTGGAGAATGTAGCCACCAGATGGACAGGAGCAGGGGCTGGATGGAGGAACGGATTTGGGTATCCTAGAGGCCCTACCCCAAACCGGAGTCAGACGTTCTCGTTCTTCCTATTTTCCCTCTACTCCCTTCCTCGGTCAATGGCATTTCTATCTAGCCAGTCTTCACAAGCAAGTTCCCTCCCTTGCCCTCAACAAGACTCCAGTCCACTCTCAGGATGGCTTTGCAGGGTCCAAGTCTCTGGAGTCATCCACACCCTTCTTCACCTCAGCACCCAGTGGACCCCCCACCAGCTCTCCTTGCACCCCGCAAGGTCCTTATGTTCTGCCCTCATGATCTCATCCTGTCTAGTTTATTTTCTGCACCGCAGCTAGGCACAAGTGTGTGTGCGTGTGTGTGCGTGCGTGTGTGTAAGTGGGCTCATGTGTGAGTGTGCTTTGCTTATGTGAGAGAACGACTTTACGATCCCAGTCCGAGACAATCTTTTTCAGTCCTCTGTGCCTCTTCTCTGGCTAAGCCCTACTCCCAATAAGCTCTTGATAGCCTTCCTTCTCCACAAGCAAGCTCCTCATCTGGGGGACTCGTGCCCCTCTGCCTGCTTCCTTGAATCTCAGTACTGGGACCTCAGTCTTCCATTTTACCTTCCTCTCTATTCAGGCCCACTCAGTTCCGTCAGCTCAGTTCGCACCATCTTCAGGAAGCCCACCCTGGCCTCTCTGACTACTCTCTCCATTTTTGTCACCACTATACGCCTCTGGGCACAGTTGGAATTTTATGCTTATGTGTGCACAGTCCTTGAATGCTTACATGTTGCCAGGCTCTGTGCAGCAGGGATGCACTGGTTGGGGTCACTTTTATTCATGGCTGCATGTACAACATGTCATGGGCTCTTGAACAAATGGATGCATGGGGTCTGGAAGCGGCCCAGGAGTTTATTTATTCTTTTACATTAAAAAAAAATTATTTTGTGTGTTTGGGTGGGGCGTGAGGTCAGAGAACAATTTCCAGGAGTTGGTTCTCTCTTCCCACCATGTGGGTTCTGGGAATTGAATTCAAGTCATCAGACTTGGTAGCAGGCACCTTTATTTATGGAGCCCCCTCACTAGCCTGACCTGGGAGTTTAAACACAATGGGGCTAATGAAAGCTATTGATATGCCAGAGGCAGTTGTTACTGGGGAGAGAGACTGTGAGTAGCCGAAGAAGATTCTTTCTTAATGTAATTTAATTTATTTACTTTAAAAATATTTTATTATTTTTTATGTGTATGAGTGCATTGCCTGCATGTATGGAAGTGCACCTCTGTCATGCAATGCCTGCAAAGATCAAGAGAAGGTATCAGATCCCCTGGAGCTGGAGCTACAGATTAAAAATATTTTATTATTTTTTATGTGTATGAGTGCATTGCCTGCATGTATGTGAGTGCACCCGGGTTGTACAACACCACGGAGGTCAGAAGAGGGCTTCAGATTCCCCTGGAACTGGAGCTAAGGACGTTAAGGACGGTTGGTTGCCATGTGGATGCTGGGAATCAAACCTGGGTCCTCTGCAAGAGCAGCCAGTGCTCTTAACTGCTGAGACATCTCTCCAGCCCCTATTTATTTACTTTTTATGCATATGAGTGTATTGCCTGCATGTGTGTAAGTGCACCCGTGTTGTGCAATGCCGGTGGAGGTCAGAAGACGGTGTCTGATCCCCTGAGACTGGAGTTCTGGTGGTTGTTAGCCTCCATGTGGGTGCTGGGAGTTGAACCCAGGTCCTCTGCAAGAACAGTCAGTGCTGTTGGCTGCCTCTTCAGCCTGAAGAAGATTCTTGAAAAAGCATATGAAGACCAAGTGAGAGGCAGCAAAAATAGCAAGAGATCGTGGTAATACTGCAGGCAAGACCAAGTTCAGGGGGAGGGAGGGAAGCGGGGGTGGGGGGCGGACACAAAGCAAAGATTGGATCAGAAACAAACTCCTTTGACACCATTACAAAGATGCCCACATCCCCTGAGTGTTACATATCTTTCGTATAAAATGTCACCCTCTGCCTTCCTGTGTGAACCAGGGTCCTCACATCTTACCCCATGTATCCTGGACTACTTTCCTGCCATCCCCCTGCTTTGCCAGACAATACCCTTCTCGAGCATGAATTGGTAGGACCTGTTCCTTCCAAGACAGGAGCTTAGGAACACGACCGGGACTTGCTGGCTTCTTCATATGGGTCAGAGGAAGACCTCAGAGAGAAGCCTGATGCCTCGTGGCGTCCCCCAAACTGTCCCAGTGCCTTGGTGCAGTGTGGTGTGTGAAACCCTCCGTCTTCTACAGGACGATGCGTGGTCATGGGCTTCTGGAGCACCAGTCAGCTGGGCACTCTCTCTTGCATCTCACCCTTGGATGGTGGAACCATTCGTCATTGCCTGTGTTCGAGAGTAGACAGGGCTCACAGGGAACACTGAGATGGAGTCCAGTGTAAGCCAAGTTAGGCTTCGTACTTTCTTGGGAAACTTTTGTAACTTTGGGTTAGAAAAATCTGAGTGGAGGGGAGAAGCTCATGAGTTTCTTTTCCAGTTTGGCAATTTTTAGGTTCATAGTCATTCTAAGAACGAAACCGTTTAAATGTATGAGCTAGGAGCTGTCTTCCAGCTTTCAACATGCCCCGTCTCACTTCGTTCTCTCAGGATGAAATGAGCTCTTAGATGTCGGCCTTGCATAAATGAGGCGGTGGAAGACTGCAGCCGTTAAGTATCTAACCTCATGTTGGGCTAACTTGAAATCCAAGCTATTAACTGTCATATTGGATCAGGGCTTCACAGCCCTGGTGTTGCCAGCACATAGGGCTGAATGACTCTGTGTGATGAGGATGTCCCTGGCCTCTACTCACAAGACACCAGTGTCAAATGCCGTGGGTGAGAATCGCTTTTTGCAAGAGGGCTTGTGAAGATCCAAAGAAGTAAGACTGGCCCGTGTCCCCTCTGCATGCCATCTCTGTGTGAATTAGTCAGGTGATTCTGAATAACTCATGTGTCCATATCATACACTGTCTTATTGGCTCCCTGCAATTTTCTTTGGATTGCCTGTCATGACATTTTGGCTCCTTGGAGGCAGAGCTGATGTTCCCCCACTTCTTTGATGGTCTCTGAGATGCTTAGTACAGGCTGGGCATACAAGAGGCACCCAGTAACAGACTCTTGGATGAATGAATACCATAGACCACTTCTTAGAAAATTCCCAAAGCTCCCCTGGCTCCTGCAGTGGGCACTTGGATCTTGTTCATCATGGGGATATCTATTAAAACCTTAACGATATCCAGGTCCTGATTGGTGGACCCGTGGTCCGTCAGGGTTACTACATTAGCTCCAGAGTGTTGGCAAAGGGCCCTTCAGTCTAAAGACTATCTCAAGCAAAACAAAAAGGATGCTATTTTGTTTTCAGTCTTGTAAGTGTTGTAAGGTGATGAGTGGAACAGTGGAGTCCTGGCTAGAGACATATGTGTGATTTTACACAGCAGACCTCAGGACCAGACAGAAGACGAGGCTTAAGTGAGACAAGTGTTTAGGACCTAAACACCCCTGAATCCTCATTGCCCAGGTCCCCCACAGTCAGGGTTGGGAAATCCAGCCCCAGGCTCTGTATGCATTCTGGCCCTTCTCTGTTGCTCTGCTTTTCGCTTCCTAGTCTTCCATGGTGGTGGGTGGACCACAGAGGCCCAGAAAGCAACCACCAAGAACTCATTTGCATTTACCAATAAGGTCACACAACCTGATCTGCATCACACTTCTCTAGATAACCCCAAATTTCTCATACTTTCTCATACATGGGCAGAGGAAGGGAGGGACTGATTTCCAGTACTACTCAAATCATCGCTCAGTGAGCAGACAGAGCTCTGAGCCACGGCCCCACCTCCCACCTCCCAGACTCTTTCGTGCTACAGTTCATGTTCTGAGCCTTGCTATTTCTGCAGGCAACTTAGCTAAGGCAGAAACCCTCTGTTTCATTTCGGTGTCTCATAAAAAGTAGTCTAGACCTTGAAGGAGAATGAGTTTCATCTCTCTCCAGCAAAGGTTTCCTATGGAGTGTAGGCGTGTGAACTGGAGTAATCGCACCCAAACCCTTGTTGGGTCTTGGAGTCTTGCTGTCGACTCAAGCCCTGGTCCATTTCTATGAGAACCTATGGTGTATTTCATCAAGATACCTGCTTTAACTGCAGACGTAGCTCGGTTGATATGGAAGCATCTTGAGGGACTTTAAGATGCTCACAGTCGCTGTGCGTGATCCTTGGAGCTGTCTGCACTGGCCAGTTTCAAACCACCATTGGCTGGGTTTTTCAGCCAGACCCCAGCTGTGGGAGAGGAGTAAGAAGCTTGACGGTCCTAAGTAGACTAATTCCACAGCTCAGTTTGCTAAAAGGTCCTTGGCTCTGCCTGAGTATGTGGGTTTCTGAGATCAAGACAGGTGTAGCAGTGCTGGAAACAACTCCACAGCCCCCTGGGTGGAAACTTAGAGAGGAAACGGAACAGTTACTCCCTCGGATCTGTGTCTGGGACCTGTGTCTGCAGAGTGGTCTGCTACTTATGACAATCCTACAGGGGAGACCCAAGAAGTGGTATGGTCATCTCAGTTTCTCCCTATGGGGCCATCACCAGCAGCAAGGGGCCTTGGGAAGGAGCTCTTCCAGCACGTTCTGTGCTACTTTGAGGTGCCTCTGCCAAGTTTCCAGAGCCTCGAGTCTGAAAATCTCCAAGGCTTCAAGGTTGGTGCTCTGAAGTTCAGGGCAGGGGCAGCCATCCCTGAGGCTACCAGTTGCTGCTGTTTTCCTGGGACCCCTGAGACCACCATCAAGCCCTGCAGAATTCCTACTCCTACATCCCATCTTCCACCTCCTTCCCTGGATTTGAGCTATCATTGAGTTACCATCAAAAGCACACATCATTCGGGGGAGGGCTGCTTTCTTAGTTTAGGGGGGTGCACTTGGCAAAGAACCCTGAATGGTCTAAAGCACACCTAAGCCATGCGCACCCCTCAAAATCAATGACAACTGGTTACAAAAGATAGAGCTTCTTTGCAGTAAGACCTAGGTGAAGGTCTGTTTCACCTCCAGGGACCAGAGCTGCTGCAGACTGCTGGATGCACCTTGAAGTAGCTTGGTGTAGTGGAGCTGTTTGCTAGGATTCTGTTGCCTGCTGCCTCTCTGTTAGCATCCTTCCACTTCATTACTTTAATGATCTCTTTCTGAAGACCCCTAGCTCGCATAATATTCCCATTCAACAGAAAGGCACACCTGACAGGTACTGCTGTCCCCGGGTGGCAATTGGAGATTCTGCTAATAGACTCTGCGAATGGGCTCTGCTCTGCGGAAGGGAATTAGATTTTCTTCCTATTTGCCGAGTCATCCATTTGTAGGCGTTCTTTTGAAGTTGCTGGGGAAGTCAGAGCCTTGTGACTCTTTGCAGGGTGCCTCCCGCAGCAGACAAGCCTGCTCCCTGAATGGCCTCTTGCTTTCTGTCTCCCCAGGAGACAGTTGAACGCAGAGCACCCTTGTGCATATGGTCTCTACGCCTAGCCTAAGGATTTGTTTTACTTTCTGTTTTTCACTGTTCTGTACTTTGACTAAATTAAGAAACTGGCTGTGAAACTTGGCTTTTAAAGGTTTCTTAATCTTTAAACTGAATCTCTAATATGGTAGAGTATTTCACAGAATTCTTATTTTTAAAAGGTGGTACATTGCCAAAGCAATTCAGTCTCTCACTGTGAAACATTAAGCAGGGGTCTGTAGCCTTCTTAATGCCTGAATCTGTTTTTCCAATCAAACTGTGCAACACTCCCACCACCTTACGTGAAAAAGTACACAAAATACCACAGTTTGATTATTATTTCCTCCAGGCATTGTAAGACAGCCTCTCTCTCTCTCTCTCTCTCTCTCTCTCTCTCTCTCTCTTCATCATCATAAGGTTTGTTTTTGTTTTTTACCATGCTTTGCCTGTGCCTGAGGTGGGGGTTGTGTAAGCTCTGAGGAAGCAGGAGGAAAAGGTGTCGTGAGATTGGGGTTCCCTGGGAATGGGAAGCCGCACCCAGGGACAGAGTGCCTTTCCTTCCACTCTCCAGTCCCCAAAACAATGTGACCAGAAGTGAGCGACACCAGATGGGTCTCTTCTGTAGAGTGAAGAGAAACCTCTCTTTTGAGGCCACACTTGGAGTCAACTCATTGGGTAGAGAAGAGACTGAAGGTGTCAGAGGCAGAGTGCCTCTGACCATGGAGAAGGGCTGACTGACAAGGTTTGCGGATCAGGTTGCCTCCTAATGTAACATGGATACCAGCCCGGGCTGTTTCAGTGACCCACATTCCCCATCCCTGCCCAGTGTGCATCTTGGGTGAGCTGTACCAGTGTCTTCCTTGAGATTCTTTCTGAGAGGAGTTCCCGCTGAGCCATCCTAAGCTTGGGCTCCTTGCCAGGTTCCGGCTCATTGAGTGTTAATCTCATTCTCTAAGAAACTTCAGCACAGAATGAATGCCCATCACTAGGGGGCTGGGTAAACAAATTATGGGTGTCTCAGCCGCATAATGCTATGCAGCCGTTAAAAAGAATGAGGCAGCTCTATATATACTGATTTGGAATAAGCTTCAAGATATATTGCTGAGGGAGGGAACTGAAGAACAGAGCACTGTGTATAGAACGTGCTGTTATTTGTTTAGGAACAAGATATATGTAGGTACACACATGCCTTTACATGCAGAGCGTTGTCTTTGGAGGACCCCAGGAGCCGGGGATGGTGCCTGCCTCGGGGGAGGGAGCGAGTGGCTTCTTCCTGTTAATTCTTCTGTAGTGTTTGAATTATTTTTTAACTACATGCATGTATTATCTATTTCATAAAATAAATGAACCAAATATTAGAAATCTATTAAGGAGTTTGCAGTTTAAATAAATCCAATGGAGGCAGGTCTGTCTCTCCCCCTCCCCTTCCCCCTCCCTTCTCTCTCAGCTTTAAATAGGAGATCTATTGTGGAGGATAATGTTTTTAGTTTGGTTTCTTCTCATCTGATTTCTAGACCAACTGAGTCCCCAGAATGTAAGGGGAAAAAGCATAAATGTAATCTCCAGCAGTCTAGAATGAACCAGGTCAAACTGATTTTTTAAACAAGTCTACCACTTGTCTTGGGTTCGTTTTCCTCCAAGACTTTGGGAGGACAGGCTAACCAATCAGGGCTAGAATCCCACCATTTTAGCACCTAGAAGCTCAGCCTTGGGTTCCCAGCCCAGGACCCCACTGTGACCAACGGGCATGACTCAGAGCTTTGCACTCACAGCGAACAGCCCTACAGGGTAAGCCTTGGGGGGCTGAAGTGGAAGCTGGGGCTGGCAGCTGTCCTTCACTCCAGAAGTCCACATCGTGTTATCTAAGGCTGTTCTGAGCATTACCAAGAATCCCAAGGCTATGCTGACTAATTAATCATAACTGTTGACCTATTCAGCCCAGACTTTCCTTACAGTATGTTAAGAACACCAAAAGAGGGAGAGCCACTGTCCCTAGTGCGGGAGAACAGGCTGCTCATCACCTTTCATCTAGCCCACATCGCAAGCTTAGGTCCTCATGCTAGATGGGGGCTGGTGCGTGGGTCGGACCCGTGTCATTATGATGGAGGCCCGTTCTTTCCACGAGTGATGGGCACTTCTGGACTGCGTTTTGCTTCTTTGGGGAACCAACTCCTGAGCGATTGAGAGGCACACAGATGTCTACTCAGCTTGTGGTTCAGATTGAGGTGACATGTCAGGTTCTGAGCACAGCATTCAAGAAAGTCCAACTCCATGACAGTTTCTTCATTTTTAGAAAATTATAATTTTTCTCATTTGCAAAGAATGGCAATCTCAGGAAGATTTCTCTTAGACAAGGAGATTGGTTTTTTGTGCATTTGTGCACCCACCAGTGAGTGTTTAGTGAGTGCCTTTTATGTACCAGGGTGTCAGAAAACAGTGGCTGTTGGGCCATATCCAAGCTTCCAACTTTTGTAGCTAAAGCTGTGTAACGACCACAGCTGCTGTCACTCCACCACAGCAAAGCGGTGTAGGGGAGCAGAGACCAGTGCAGGGCGCACAAGCTCTGAAATAATTACTGTGTGTCCCTTTCTGTGAACAGCTCCCCAGTACCCGGTCTAGATGGGAACAGGGATGCAAATAATAAGTATACAGGATATAGAAAGAGCTGCATCATGTTAAGGGGAACACACACATCCCTGGGAGCAGAGTGGAACGGAGCCCGGCCTGGGGTGTGGGGTCCTTGCCATAGGTGTTCAGTGACACTGGAAAATAGTCCCCTGTATCTTAGCTTTATTCCAGTTTCCCTTCAAACGCAGGGGACCTTCAAGCTGTTTTACACAAGAAATTAGATCCCTTGCAACCACTAGTGCAGTGAAAGGCTTTCTCTTCTCAGAGAAGAAAATGAGTGATTGGCAGTGGGCAGTTGACAAGCTGACCACTGGTTTTCTGAAGGTTCTAGCATAGTTAATGAAACTCAAGTGCTTCCGTGACATAGTCTAGAAATATGACCTTGGTGGTCACTGGGCTCATGCTAGAGGAAGTTGGTAGCTTTCCAGGAGGAGATGTACAGTGGGGTTTTGCAGGCCACAAGGCAGGTTTTGAGATCTTCCTGCTTTTGTGTTGGGGGAGGCTGGGTAAGAGACAGGTTCATGCGCATGTGTGTATACAGGCATGTGTTCACATGTGTGTGCATGGATATAGAAGTCAGAGGTCAGCATCAGAGGTTACTCCTCAGAACCATCTACCTCGTTTTTTGAGAAAAGGTCTCCTAGGGCCTGATTTTTACCAAGTAGGCCAGGCTGGATGGCCACTGAGCCCCAGAGATCTGCCTGTCTCTACATCTCCAGTGTTGGCGTGCACTACCGTGCCCGGGTTTTTATCTTCTTGCCTTTTGAGATGTTTTGAACTTCACTGATGGTCCCTGATTACATGTTGATCTCCTGGGTTCATCCCATTTTGAGATGCTCTGCTCATTGTCAGGAACAAACGCAAAGCCCAGGCAGCCCCAGATTCCAGCACTCCCTCGTAGTTTTCTCTCATCACCCCATTGCAAGCCTGCCCCCTTCTACAACACACCCCACGCCTGCTGCCTGCCCGTGACTGGGTGTGTGCGATGGTGCCTTACAAGATAAAATGAGCTGTGTACTTGCCATGCTCTTCCCACTGTGCTGAAGTGGGCTCCGTTCCAGATGGAAGCTTGTCTCCATCTGGGTGAGAATACCTTGGTAGGGAGGCAGGGGCAGAGGGAGACAGCCCCAGTGCTTGCCTTAATAGAGCCTTCCCTAAGAGGAGTTGTTGAGTGAACCATTAAATCATAAACTATCTGGAAAAAGCCATTGAGTGCAAACTCTGCTGCTTCAAAGATGAGAAAAATTGGGACCCTGAATGAGAGGGACTGAGTCCACATTTCATCTATCTACCCATCTATGCATCCATCCATTCAGTCAGCCACCCATCCATCCATCCATCCATCCACCCATCCATCCATCTATCCATCCATCTATCCACCCATCCATCCATCCATCCATCCATCCATCTATCCACCCATCCATCCATCTATCCATCCATCTATCCACCCATCTATCCATCCATCCATCCATCCATCTATCCATCCATCTATCCACCCATCTATCCATCCATCCATCCATCCATCTATCCATCCATCTATCCACCCATCTATCCATCCATCCATCCATCCATCTATCCATCCATCTATCCACCCATCTATCCATCCATCCATCCATCCATCTATCCATCCATCTATCCACCCATCTATCCATCCATCCATCCATCCATCTATCCATCCATCTATCCACCCATCTATCCATCCATCCATCCATCCATCTATCCATCCATCTATCCACCCATCTATCCATCCATCCATCCATCCATCTATCCATCCATCTATCCACCCATCCATCCATCTATCCATCCATCCAGTCAGTCATCTACCATCCATCTATCTGTCCGCCTACCTATCCATCCATTCAGTCAGCCATCCACTCATCCATCCATCTATCCATCCATCCAGTCAGTCATCTACCATCCATCTATCTGTCCGCCTACCTATCCATCCATTCAGTCAGCCATCTCTCCATTCATCTGTCTGTTCACTCAACCAGCCGTCTATCTGTCTATCCATTCAGCCAGCCACCTCTCCATCCTCCTATCCACCCATCTATTCAGTTATTCATCCATCCTCCCATTATCCATCCATCCACTCATCCATCCATCCATCCATCCACCTATTTGTTCTATTAAATACTGAGGCTGTAAAGGCAGCACTCCAGAGAGACAGGTGCCTAAGAACTCTTGGGCCTATCCTGGTTTTTTACAGGAGAAAAGATGAGCTCACTGAGTCATAGCAACCCATGTGGTCTGAAGATTCGACCTCCTTTCTTTTAGCCCGAGTCCCTTTTGTGATTGGCAGGTGGGGTCAACTAATTACCAAGTACCCTGGGTATTGTTCCTGTCTTGCCCAAGGTGTGGCTAGGAAGCAGAGAATGCCCATTAGCCAAGTTTCCCAGAGAATCAGTCCTTTCCTGCAACCCATGAAGCTGGTGTGGGGGCTCAGAGCACGGAGGAAGAGTGATGGACAAGTATTACCTTGTCTAAAAGCAAGGTTGGGATAACGGCTCACGATTAGTGGGTGAGATAAATGGGGGGGGGTGTCAGAGAAGTGTGAACCTTGGGGATCTGCACACCAGGGAGGATTGGAGGAGGTAAAGTGCCCAGCTTGGCCCTGGCACATGGTCAGCACCCACTCTATGAGTTCAGTGCCCCTGTCCCTTCCCAAGGAGCATTACATTAAGTAATCGTTTTAGTGGCCAAGTTATACATTACTGAGAATGAACCTGGCTCCGACTTATCATTCACTTTTACTGTTTTGCCTAGAGAGGTTTCCGTGGCAGCTCGGAAGGCCAGAGATGAATAAGGGGAGAGGTGACATTAAAGGCAGGCTGTTAGCAGAAGTGAAAATTAAACAACTCAGCCAAATCGAAGCCTGGTCCTGCCTTGCCTGCGCGGGTGGGAGATTAATTGCTCCCTTCTGGGGCCCCTTCCAAGGGCCAGGAGGCTGCAGGAATCTTCTCTAATCACCTTAACTTTTGACTCAACGCCATAGCTTTAAGGGGTGCAGCTCCATATTCCGGAGAGGATTCTGGGACTCGATGAAGTGTGATTATTTGACCAATATCATCTGTGTCTGAAGTAAGGTCCCCCATCTTGGGGCCACCCCTAGGTTGTTAGAACATCTCACATCACCAAGTCTCATGGCAAAGAGTTCAAAGTGACCAGAGAGGCCCCATCACTGTGCAGGCAGGAGAGAAGGCAGCCATGGCAGGCACAGTAGTGCTGATAGAGAGAGCAACTGATATCTATCTGGGTGCTGTCCCCCAGCATCTTCCAGCATTCTGATCACTGCTGCTCGTTGAATTCTTACTCTGGTCCTATGAAGAAGGCCTCTGTTGGGAAGAGGACTCTCAAGTCCAAACGGTTCAGATCACACACCAAGATGCAAGCTCTGGCTTCAGACAGTATAGCCCCGAGTGTGTTTTCCTGATGAGAACCATCACAGGACTAAAGCAGGCCGAAGTCTGGAAGGAAGGAGAAGGATTGACCTCACTGGTCAATTAGAAGAGGTAACACCATGTTCACTCTTTACTGTTGAGGACGCAGGGTAAAGCAGAATCCATTACTTGATACATTTCTCCAAGAAGATTAACAACAAAGCTTTGTGGTGTCCCCAGGGAGCTGAGGACTTGCCTTTCTCCTGAGTCACTAGAGCGGCCCTCTGATTCACTTCCTGGGAGCTCAGGGAGAGCTAGAGCTCAACTGTGAGGCAGTTTATTTAAGAAGTGCTTAACTTTGTTGCTTCCCACATTATGCCAACCCTTGCCCCCAGTTCATAGGAAAGAACCAGCCAGCCATCCGCACCCTCAAACAGAGGTTCTATTTAGCCATTTAGATGCCTCTCCCAACGTGCTGAGGAGCTGCACAGAAGGTCTCTGCCCCTACAGGAGGCGGGCAGAACAGAGAACCTCTATGAAGTCCATGAAGGAAGCACCTGCCCAGGACCAGGGGTGGCCACCAGACGTCTGGGGCACTACACAGACCTTGTTCTTCATCTCAAATAATTACTGAGTCTCTTGCAAGTGCCCTAAGTCAAGCACACAGGGCATCCTTAGGCCTAAATAGAATCAAATAAGGTAATCCTTTTCATTTTGCTGCTGCCTAATCAATATGGAAAACAGCATATTTATAACCAACAATTAGGCTTTCACTGAGTTCTCCTCACAAGAGCAGTCCCCAACAAACACCCTCTATGAACTCCATCCCCAAATCTGAGCCATTCACATCTGTTGATGAAGTCTTCCTGGGTGCAGGGAAGATTCTATAACACAATTATGGGACTTCAAAAATAAAAAAATGCCCACTCAGAGTGAACTTTAAATTCACACAGCATATACAGCAAGATGGATTTCGGTATTAACCGGCAGTGTTATTAAGTGTTGGCAGCTTAGAAGGGGGAGAGATGCCCTTGTGGGGGGGGTGTTGGTCTACATATTGTGTTATCAAGCAATGTAATCAGGCAAAGTAAATGAACGCATTACGATCGGCTTTTTACTCCTCACTTGTCAAGAGTTATAACTGTATGAAGCATTCTCCTCCTCGATCAATTGGAAAATCAATACCCTAGTATTTGTGGAGAACATCTCTCATAGGAAGGAGAGAGAGGAAATGTTTGGAGGAAATGTTCAGGAAATCATTTAGCCCTCTGACGGTCACATCTGAGAGCCGTCCCTCCTCTCCCTGGCGCTGGTGCTGGATGCTAGAACTAGCACGTCCTCCAACATGGCAGCTGGGTGGGATGGCAATTGTTGGGTCAAGTAAACCACACTGCTGCTGACGAGTGGGGAGAGAAAAGCTCTCAGCCCTGGCTGAAGGAGGCTTGGGTCCTGAGTGGTGCTGGGTGCTGGGTGCTGGGTCTGCTCTATGTGTGGGAAACAGCCCATCATCTTGGGCCTCATGACTTCGGAGGTGTTGTGGAATCCTCTAGCAAAGGTACTTGTGGATCCCCTCACCAGCTGCCCAACTGAAGCTGTTAGTGGCCAACAGCTTGACTGACATTAGGCTACTGAGAACTGAGAAGTTTACACTGGACCATCAAGCTGGGTACCCTACTTTCTGGATGAATAATGTGGGGTGTGTGTGTGTGTGTGTGTGTGTGTGTGTGTGTGTGTGTGTGTGTGTGACGTCCTCCTCAATCACTCTCCACCTTATTTTCTGGCTGCTCTTACAGAGGACCAGGGTTTGATTCCCAGCACTCATATGGCAGCTAACGGTTCCAGGGAATCTGACACCTTCTGCTGACCTCCATGGGTATTGCATGACACAGGTGCACGTACACAGGCAATACACTCATACATATAAAATAAAAAATAATGAATAAAATATTTTTGAAAAAGAAAGCCTGTTCAGTGGCGGCTCAAGAATACACACTTGTTACCACGGGCTTCTGGGTAAGTCTTCTAAATTTCTTCTACAGATATTCTCTGTAGCCTGTAATTTGTTGATTGAAGAATTGTGGGTGAACGTTGCATGCTTGTTCATGGTCTGGAGTTTCCTGGAATTGCTCATGGTTTCATTTAAAACAGTGATGCCCTGAGCTGGTGTGATGGTGCACCCCTGTAATCCCAGAACTTGAGGGGCTGAGACAGGAAGACATTGAGCTCAAGGCCAGCTTGGGCTATGTAGCAAGACCCTCTCTTCCAAATAAAACAAAAACAAAAATTACAAGTGATGGTCTAATTCTCTCCTGCCTCTTTCTTTCTTTTTAAAAAATATGTTATTTATTATATTTATTTTATGCGCATGCGTGTGTTGCCTGCATGTAGGTAGGTACACCAGTGTCGTGCAATGCCCACGGAGGACAGGGGAGGCTGTCTAATCCCCTGGAACTGGAGTTATGGACAATTGTTAGCTGCCATGTGGGGGGTATTGTGTGGTGTGGTATGTGTGTGTGTGTGTATGTGTGTATGTGTGTGTATGTGTGTGTATGCATGTGTGTATGTGTGTGTATGTATGTGTGTGTATGTATGTGTGTGTATGTATGTGTGTGTATGTGTGTGTGTATGTCCTTAGTAGATACGCTATGCAGATATGATGGGTGATGTTTATGTCTATGTGTGTGTGTGTATGTGTGTGTATGCATGTGTGTATGTGTGTGTATGTGTGTGTATGTGTGTATGTGTATCTATGCGTGTGCATGTGTGTGTATGCATGTGTGCATGTGTGTGTGTATGTGTGTGTGTGTGTATGTGTGTGTGTGTCTGTGTGTGTATGTGTGTGTATGCATGTGTGCATGTGTGTGTGTGTGTGTGTGTAAGCCATAGGTCAGTCTTGGGTGTGTTCCTCAAGACAATCATCCATCTTGTTTTTCGAGTCAAGGTCTCTCATTGGCTGGGGCCCACCAGTTCAGCTAGGCTGGCCAGTGAGTCCCAAGGATCACTCTGGGACTCAGTCCCCTGGGATCTCAGGTTCTGCCCCTGCCCTGCTCTCCATTTTAATCTCACCACCAGGAGCCCTGTGGGGTTACTGTGCTCACCACAGAGAGCAACCCTGTCTCCTCCTCACCTTGCAGTGGACAGATTCTGCTCTCTCTCGACAATCTTTAACAAATTGGATCTTGTTATTTATCCAGTTTGCTAATACATCAAATGACTGTAATGAATTTCTGGGCTATAATAAGAGTGCCTTATAAAAACAATAAAGCAAACAAATTAACAAACCCAGACCCCCACCCTCCCCGAGTCCCAGCCATCTTCTCGCTCCAGGACTGGAGCTGCTGTCTCTGCCTCCCAGCTTCTACTTGCTGCTGTTGGTGGACATTTGTCTCACATCCTTCATCCGTGTCTCAGCTGTGCTTTGTGGCTGCCCTACATGCCACAGGGCAGCGTGTGGGTTTCTGCCTCTTCACCCATCATTTGATTGATTCATTTGCTGAATCTTCAGTGGAGAAAAGCAATTGCTGAGGTCTGGTGTGGAGGCTGTGATTTCTCGTCAGTCCGGGAGCCTGTCATTGTTTCTTGAACCCTGGGGCTGGTTGCTGCCTTACACAGGACTGCCATGCAGCCTGCTTGCCTATCGCCTCTCAGGCAACCCTGAGTCCTGCCTGACTTTGCTGCAGACATATTGGGTGTCTTTGAACACTGAAGCCAGGGCTTTTGTTCCCACTTTTCTTCCTCCCCCCTCCTTCCCTCTGTCCCTCCCTCTGTCCTTCCCTCCTCTCTTTCCTTCCTTCCTTCCTTCCTTCCTTCCTTCCTTCCTTCCTCCCTCCCTCCCTCCCTCCTTTCCTTCTTTCCTTCTTCTTTCCTTTTTTTCTGCTTATGGACAGGAATGCTCATGTGTACATGGGTGCACATGTGTGTGGGTGTGATTGCACATGTATGCATGTGCATGCGGAGGCCAGTAGTTGACAGAGTCTTCCTGGATGTATTGCTCCCTACCTTTTATATTGAGGCAAGACCCTCCCTTGAACCAGGAGCTCACAGATTCAGCTGGGCCAGCTGGTGAGCTTGCTCCCGGGCAGCATTATGTGGGTTCTGGAGATCTGGAACTGTGGCCCTCACAGTGAGAGTTAAGCATTTTACCAACTGAGCCCAGACCCCTTTGGCTTCTTTGTATAGGAGAATTGCTACATTGGGGAAATACGGACCTCAAAGATAATTCACTACAATGTCTAGGGTACCTCAGGGGACAGTTGATCACTCTTGACCCGGTCCAAGAACAGAGTCAATCAAACCTATGCAGTCAACCAGGCTGGCCTGGGAGAAGTGTTGGTCCAACTCCACCCTAAAATTCAAATAAAGAACAGGAAGCCAGAGGAGCAGGATGACTTGCCAAGCACACTCCAGCTTCCCAGCCTTGCCTCACTGTGTGTAGCAATCCCATCAGGCTAGAGAAACCAGACACCAACACTCCTTTTGTATAGATGAAGACAGTGTGATTGCCAAGGACCAGCGGGCTCCTGCACTGCACACCAGGCTGGTGCCGCTGTTCCGTTCCCTTAGAGCTGAGCTATTGGTGGCACAGGCCATTGACTTTTGGTCCCAGTAGCCTTATCATTGGCTTGTCTCACTGGCTCATAAAGATTGAAGAGTCTTACCCCAAGTCAAACGTAAAGCTCTTTCCCAGTCTTAGGCTATTTCCAGTACAACACAGACTGGGTGGTGCCCAACACACTTCTTTTCACTCTGTTTCCTGGATTTCACTTTCCATTTCTCTTACTCCTTCTCCTTTCTCACCTCCCTCTCTTCCATCTTCTCACTTCTCTCTCACCTCCCTAGGCTTTCAGAGCCCCTCCTCTTCTCCTCTCTCCTTCCTCTCTCTCTTTCTTTCTCTCATTTCTTCACCTAACACTTCCTGGCCCTGCCCTGTCATTTTCTTGCTGGTTCTTGCTTCTGCCTTTGGGTCCCTCTTCTTGGACAGTCACGCACCTTCCCTTAACTAGGTGCATTTGACTTCTCTGGTCGCCCATGGCCTTATGCAGTCCTCACCTGCCACCTCCCACAGTGGAGAGCCTTGCCTGGGTTTGCCACTTGTAGATCACACCTTACCAGTCCTCACGTTACAGACCATGTACTTCTCACCAATAAGCACCCTAAATAACACAAGGCAGGCAGGTGGTAGTCTCCCAGGAAAGCCGGTTGTGTTTTCCAAAACAGTTCTGATCATCCTCCCAACTTTTAAACAACCCTATGTCCTTCCCTTGACCTTGAGATCATACCCAGTCTCTTAGCCACTCCATATAATTTGGAAGAAGCATTAATAAAACACAGATTCAACAATCTTTAGAAAAAAAATCATGAAGACAAAGAGAAAATGGCCCCTTCCTTTACAGATTATCCACAGGGAACCTCAGGGACAGAGAGGCTTTCAAATCTCATTAAGTAGTTGCATCTTCCCAACTTTGCCAAGAAGTGCGTGCCAATTTGTTACTTGGTGAGTACTGCGGGTATCTGAGTGCTTCTCCACTCTCGGAGCCTTGGACCGGGCAGGCAGTGGGCTCAGGATGGTCCAAGTGCCATTTCCACCCCCCTTCCCCGCCAACCTTCCCTTGGACATTCCTCCATTTCATCTTCTTCTAATCAGCCAGACGAGCTCAAGGAAGAAATATAGTGACCAGGTTCCAAGGTCTCTGTCTAATTAAAAAGCGCTTGCGTTGGAGAGAATTTTAATTCCTAAGCATTATTCCGATGGGATGACGGGGGGGGGGGGAGGACTTTC